>NW_027175334.1:0-300000 GCF_028021215.1 Eschrichtius robustus
CGTGTTAGGGTTAGGGTAGGGGTTAGGGTTAGGGTATGCGTTAGGGTTAGGGTATTTATTAAACCTATCCCACTCTCTAGATACCCCTTAGCACGTCAAGGAATATTATTTGGGGGTCCAGCCATGGAGAAGAGTTTAGACACTAGGAGAAGATAAGGAACACACCCGTCATCAAGAAATCACATTAGGATTCTCTTTTTAACCTGTTCCTTAAAACACTAGTGCTTAGGAAATCTATTGGAGGCAGAAGCAGTCAAGGGTAGCTTAGGGTTAGGGTTAGGGTTAGGGTTAGGGTTAGCTTTAGGGTACGACTTAGTGTACGGGTTCGGGTACGGGTTCGGGTACGGCGTATGGTATGGGTTAGGGTTAGGATTAGGGTTAGTTTGAGGGTTAGGGCTTGGTTTAGGGTACGGGTTAGGATTAGGGTACGTGTTCGGGTTAGGGTAGGGGTTAGGGTTAGGGTACGTGTTAGGGTTAGTGTACGCGTTAGGGTTAGGGTAGTTATTAAAACTATCCCACTCTCTAGATACCCCTTAGCACGTCAAGGTATATTATTTGGGTGTCCAGCCTTGGAGAAGAGTTTAGACACTAGGAGAAGATAAAGAACACACCCATTATCCTGAAATCACATTAAGATTCTCTTTTTAACCTGTTCCTTAAAACACTAGTGCTTAGGAAATCTATTGGAGGCAGAAGCAGTCAAGGGTAGCTTAGGGTTAGGGTTAGGGTTAGGGTTAGGGTTAGGGTACGGCTTAGGGTACGGGTTCGGGTACGGGTTCGCGTACGGTGTAGGGTATGGGTTAGGGTTAGGGTTAGGGTTAGTTTGAAGGTTAGGGCTCGGTTTAGGGCACGGGTTAGGATTAGGGTTCGTGTTAGGGTTAGGGTAGGGGTTAGGGTTAGGATACGCGTTAAGCTTAGGGTAGTTATTAAACCTATCCCACTCTCTAGATACCCCTTAGCACGTCAAGGAATATTATTTGGGGGTCCAGCCATGGAGAAGAGTTTAGACACTAGGAGAAGATAAGGAACACACCCATTATCCTGAAATCACATTAGGATTCTCTTTTTAACCTGTTCCTTAATACACTAGTGCTTAGGAAATCTATTGGAGGCAGAAGCAGTCAAGGGTAGCTTAGGGTTAGGGTTAGGGTTAGGGTTAGGTTTAGGGTAAGGCTTAGGTTACGGGTTCGGGTACGGGTTCGTGTACGGCGTAGGGTATGGGTTAGGGTTAGGGTTAGGGTTAGTTTGAAGGTTAGGGCTCGGTTTACGGCACGGGTTAATATTAGGGTTCGTGTTAGGGTTAGGGTAGGGGTTAGGGTTAGGGTACGCGTTAAGGTTAGGGTAGTTATTAAACCTATCCCACTCTCTAGATACCCCTTAGCACGTCAAGGAATATTATTTGGGGGTCCAGCCATGGAGAAGAGTTTAGACACTAGGAGAAGATAAGGAACACACCCATTATCCTGAAATCACATTAGGATTCTCTTTTTAACCTGTTCCTTAAAACACTAGTGCTTAGGAAATCTATTGGAGGAAGAAGCAGTCAAGGGTAGCTTAGGGTTAGGGTTAGGGTTAGGGTTAGGGTTAGGGTACGGCTTAGGGTACGGGTTCGGGTACGGGTTCGCGTACGGCGTAGGGTATGGGTTAGGGTTAGGGTTAGGGTTAGTTTGAAGTTTAGGGCTCGGTTTAGGGCACGGGTTAGGATTAGGATTCGTGTTAGGGTTAGGGTAGGGGTTAGGGTTAGGGTACGCGTTAAGCTTAGGGTAGTTATTAAACCTATCCCACTCTCTAGATACCCCTTAGCACGTCAAGGAATATTATTTGGGGGTCCAGCCATGGAGAAGAGTTTAGACACTAGGAGAAGATAAGGAACACACCCATTATCCTGAAATCACATTAGGATTCTCTTTTTAACCTGTTCCTTAATACACTAGTGCTTAGGAAATCTATTGGAGGCAGAAGCAGTCAAGGGTAACTTAGGGTTAGGGTTAGGGTTAGGGTTAGGGTTAGGGTACGGCTTAGGGTACGGGTTCGGGTACGGGTTCGGGTACGGCGTAGGGTATGGGTTAGGGTTAGTGTTAGGGTTAATTTGAGGGTTAGGGCTCGGTTTAGGTTACGGGTTAGGATTAGTGTACGTGTTAGGGATAAGGTAGAGGTTAGGGTTAGGGTACGCGTTAGGGTAAGGGTAGTTATTAAACCTATCCCACTCTCTAGATACCCCTTAGCACGTCAAGGAATATTATTTGGTGGTCCAGCCATGGAGAAGAGTTTAGACACTAGGAGAAGATAAGGAACACACCCATTATCAAGAAATCACATTAGGATTCTCTTTTTAACCTGTTCCTTAAAACACTAGTGCTTAGGAAATCTATTGGAGGCAGAAGCAGTCAAGGGTAGCTTAGAGTTATGGATAGGGTTAGGGTTATTGTTAGGGTAAGGCTTAGGGTACGGGTTCAGGTACGGTTTCGGGTACGGTATAGGGTATGGGTTAGGGTTAGGGTTAGGGTTAGTTTGAGGGTTAGGGCTCGGTTTAGGGTACGGGTTAGGATTAGGGTACGTGTTAGGGTTAGGGTAGGGGTTAGGGTTAGGGTATGCGTTAGGGTTAGGGTATTTATTAAACCTATCCCACTCTCTAGATACCCCTTAGCACGTCAAGGAATATTATTTGGGGGTCCAGCCATGGAGAAGAGTTTAGACACTAGGAGAAGATAAGGAACACACCCGTCATCAAGAAATCACATTAGGATTCTCTTTTTAACCTGTTCCTTAAAACACTAGTGCTTAGGAAATCTATTGGAGGCAGAAGCAGTCAAGGGTAGCTTAGGGTTAGGGTTAGGGTTAGGGTACGGCTTAGGGTACGGGTTCGGGTACGGGTTCGGGTACGGTTTTGGGTATGGCGTAGGATATGGGTTAGGGTTAGGGTTAGGGTTAGTTTGAGGGTTAGGGCTCGGTTTAGGGTACGGGTTAGGTTTAGGGTACGTGTTAGGGTTAGGGTAGGGGTTAGGGTTAGAGTACGCGTTAGGTTTAGGGTAGTTATTAAACCTATCCCACTCTCTAGATACCCTTTAGCACGTCAAGGAATATTATTTGGGGGTCCAGCCATGGAGAAGAGTTTAGACACTAGGAGAAGATAAGGAACACACCCATTATCAAGAAATCACATTAGGATTCTCTTTTTAACCTGTTCCTTAAAACACTAGTGCTTAGGAAATCTATTGGAGGCAGAAGCAGTCAAGGGTGGCTTAGGGTTAGGGTTAGGGTTAGGGCTAGAGTTAGGGTACGGCATAGGGTACGGGTTCGGGTACGGGTTCGTGTACGGCGTAGGGTATGGGTTAGAGTTAGGGTTAGGGTTAGTTTGAAGGTTAGGGCTCGGTTTAGGTTTCGGCTTAGGATTAGGGTACGTGTTAGGGTTAGGGTAGGGGTTAGGGTTATGGTACGCGTTAGGGTTAGGGTAGTTATTAAACCTATCCCACTCTCTAGATACCCCTTAGCACGTCAAGGAATATTATTTGGGGGTCCAGCCATGGAGAAGAGTTTAGACACTAGGAGAAGATAAGGAACACACCCATTATCAAGAAATCACATTAGGATTCTCTTTTTAACCTGTTCCTTAAAACACTTGTGCTTAGGAAATCTATTGGAGGCAGAAGCAGTCAAGGGTAGCTTAGGGTTAGGGTTAGGGTTAGGGTTAGGGTTAGCTTTAGGGTACGACTTAGTGTACGGGTTCGGGTACGGGTTCGGGTACGGCGTATGGTATGGGTTAGGGTTAGGGTTAGGGTTAGTTTGAGGGTTAGGGCTTTGTTTAGGGTACGGGTTAGGATTAGGTTACGTGTTAGGGTTAGGTTAGGGGTTAGGGTTAGGGTACGTGTTAGGGTTAGGGTACGCGTTAGGGTTAGGGTAGTTATTAAACCTATCCCACTCTCTAGATACCCCTTAGCACGTCAAGGAATATTATTTGGGTGTCCAGCCATGGAGAAGAGTTTAGACACTATGAGAAGATAAGGAACACACCCATTATCAAGAAATCACATTAGGATTCTCTTTTTAACCTGTTCCTTAAAACACTAGTGCTTAGGAAATCTATTGGAGGCAGAAGCAGTCAAGGGTAGCTTAGGGTTAGGGTTAGGGTTAGGGTTAGGTTTAGGGTACGGCTTAGGGTACGGGTTCGTGTACGGGTTCGTGTACGGCGTAGGGTATGGGTTAGGGTTAGGGTTAGGGTTAGTTTGAAGGTTAGGGCTCGGTTTAGGGCACGGGTTAATATTAGAGTTCGTGTTAGGGTTAGGGTAGGGGTTAGGGTTAGGGTACGCGTTAAGGTTAGGGTAGTTATTAAACCTATCCCACTCTCTAGATACCCCTTAGCACGTCAAGGAATATTATTTGGGGGTCCAGCCATGGAGAAGAGTTTAGACACTAGGAGAAGATAAGGAACACACCCATTATCCTGAAATCACATTAGGATTCTCTTTTTAACCTGTTCCTTAAAACACTAGTGCTTAGGAAATCTATTGGAGGCAGAAGCAGTCAAGGGTAGCTTAGGGTTAGGGTTAGGGTTAGGGTTAGGGTTAGGGTACGGCTTAGGGTACGGGTTCGGGTACGTGTTCGTGTACGGCGTAGAGTATGGGTTAGGGTTAGGGTTAGGGTTAGTTTGAAGTTTACGGCTCGGTTTAGGGTACGGGTTAGGATTAGGGTTCGTGTTAGGGTTAGGGTAGGGGTTAGGGTTAGGGTACGCGTTAGGGTTAGGGTAGTTATTAAACCTATCCCACTCTCTAGATACCCCTTAGCACGTCAAGGAATATTATTTGGGGGTCCAGCCATGGAGAAGAGTTTAGACACTAGGAGAAGATAAGGATCACACCCATTATCCTGAAATCACATTAGGATTCTCTTTTTAACCTGTTCCTTAATACACTAGTGCTTAGGAAATCTATTGGAGTCAGAAGCAGTCAAGGGTAGCTTAGGGTTAGGGTTAGGGTTAGGGTTAGGGTACGGCTTAGGGTACGGGTTCGGGTACGGGTTCGGGTACGGCGTAGGGTATGGGTTACGGTTAGGGTTAGGGTTAGTTTGAGGGTTAGGGCTCGGTTTAGGGTACGGGTTAGGATTAGTGTACGTGTTAGGGTTAGGGTAGAGGTTAGGGTTAGGGTACGCGTTAGGGTTAGGGTAGTTATTAAACCTATCCCACTCTCTAGATACCCCTTAGCACGTCAAGGAATATTATTTGGGGGTCCAGCCATGGAGAAGAGTTTAGATACTAGGAGAAGATAAGGAACACACCCATTATCAAGAAATCACATTAGGATTCTCTTTTTAACCTGTTCCTTAAAACACTAGTGCTTAGGAAATCAATTGGAGGCAGAAGCAGTCAAGGGTAGCTTAGGGTTAGGGTTAGGGTTATTGTTAGGGTAAGGCTTAGGGTACGGGTTCGGGTACGGCGTAGGGTATGGGTTAGGGTTAGGGTTAGGGTTAGTTTGAGGGTTAGGGCTCGGTTTAGGGTACGGTTTAGGATTAGGGTACGTGTTAGGTTTAGGGTACGCGTTAGGGTTAGGGTAGTTATTAAACCTATCCCACTCTCTAGATACCCCTTAGCACGTCAAGGAATATTATTTGGGGGTCCAGCCATGGAGAAGAGTTTAGACACTAGGAGAAGATAAGGAACCCACCCATTATCAAGAAATCACATTAGGATTCTCTTTTTAACCTGTTCCTTAAAACACTAGTGCTTAGGAAATCTATTGGAGGCAGAAGCAGTCAAGGGTAGCTTAGGGTTAGGGTTAGGGTTAGTGTTAGGGTACGGGTTAGGTTACGGGTTTGGGTACGGCGTAGGGTATGGGTTAGGGTTAGGGTTAGGGTTAGTTTGAGGGTTAGGGCTCGGTTTAGGGTACGGGTTAGGATTAGGGTACGTGTTAGGGTTAGGGTACGTGTTAGGGTTAGGGTACGCGTTAGGGTTAGGGTAGTTATTAAACCTATCCCACTCTCTAGATACCCCTTAGCACGTCAAGGAATATTATTTGGGTGTCCAGCCATGGAGAAGAGTTTAGACACTAGGAGAAGATAAGGAACACACCCATTATCAAGAAATCACATTAGGATTCTCTTTTTAACCTGTTCCTTAAAACACTAGTGCTTAGGAAATCTATTGGAGGCAGAAGCAGTCAATGGTAGCTTAGGGTTAGTGTTAGGGTTAGGGTTAGGTTTAGGGTACGGCTTAGGGTACGGGTTCGGGTACGGGTTCAGGTACGGCATAGGGTAGGGGTTAGGTTTAGGGTTAGGTTTAGTTTGAAGGTTAGGGCTCGGTTTAGGGTACGGGTTAGGATTAGGGTTCGTGTTAGGGTTAGGGTAGGGTTTAGGGTTAGGGTACGCGTTAGGGTTAGGGTAGTTATTAAACCTATCCCACTCTCTAGATACCCCTTAGCACATCAAGGAATATTATTTGGGGGTCCAGCCATGGAGAACAATTTAGACACTAGGAGAAGATAAGGAACACACCCATTATTCTGAAATCACATTAGGATTCTCTTTTTAACCTGTTCCTTAATACACTAGTGCTTAGGAAATCTATTGGAGGCAGAAGCAGTCAAGGGTAGCTTAGGGTTAGGGTTTGGGTTAGGGTTAGGGTTAGGGTACGGCTTAGGGTACGGGTTCGGGTACGGGTTCGGGTACGGCGTAGGGTATGGGTTAGGTTTAGGGTTAGGGTTAGCTTGAGGGTTAGGGCTCGGTTTACGGTACGGGTTAGGATTAGTGTACGTGTTAGGGTTAGGGTAGAGGTTAGGGTTAGGGTACGCGTTAGGGTTAAGGTAGTTATTAAACCTATCCCACTCTCTAGATACCCCTTAGCACGTCAAGGAATATTATTTGGGTGTCCAGCCATGGAGAAGAGTTTAGACACTAGGAGAAGATAAGGAACACACCCATTATCCTGAAATCACATTAGGATTCTCTTTTTAACCTGTTCCTTAATACACTAGTGCTTAGGAAATCTATTGGAGGCAGAAGCAGTCAAGGGTAGCTTAGGGTTAGGGTTAGGGTTAGGGTTAGGGTACGGCTTAGGGTACGGGTTCGGGTACGGGTTCGGGTACGGCGTAGGGTATGGGTTAGGTTTAGGGTTAGGGTTAGTTTGAGGGTTAGGGCTCGGTTTAGGGTACGGGTTAGGATTAGTGTACGTGTTAGGGTTAGGGTAGAGGTTAGGGTTACGGTACGCGTTAGGGTTAGGGTAGTTATTAAACCTATCCCACTCTCTAGATACCCCTTAGCACGTCAAGGAATATTATTTGGGGGTCCAGCCATGGAGAAGAGTTTAGACACTAGGAGAAGATAAGGAACACACCCATTATCAAGAAATCACATTAGGATTCTCTTTTTAACCTGTTCCTTAAAACACTAGTGCTTAGGAAATCTATTGGAGGCAGAAGCAGTCAAGGGTAGCTTAGGGTTAGGGTTAGGGTTAGTTTTAGGGTACGGGTTAGGTTACGGGTTCGGGTACGGCGTAGGGTATGGGTTAGGGTTAGGATTAGGGTTAGTTTGAGGGTTAGGGCTCGGTTTAGGGTACGGGTTAGGATTAGGGTACGTGTTAGGGTTAGGGTAGGGGTTAGGGTTAGGGTACGCGTTAGGGTTAGGGTAGTTATTAAACCTATCCCACTCTCTAGATACCCCTTAGCACGTCAAGGAATATTATTTGGGTGTCCAGCCATGGAGAAGAGTTTAAACACTAGGAGAAGATAAGGAACACACCCATTATCAAGAAATCACATTAGGATTCTCTTTTTAACCTGTTCCTTAAAACACTAGTGCTTAGGAAATCTATTGGAGGCAAAAGCAGTCAAGGGTAGCTTAGGGTTAGGGTTAGGGTTAGTGTTAGGGTACGGGTTAGGTTACGGGTTCGGGTACGGCGTAGGGTATGGGTTAGGGTTAGGGTTAGGGTTAGTTTGAGGGTTAGGGCTCGGTTTAGGGTACGGGTTAGGATTAGGGTACGTGTTAGGGTTAGGGTAGGGGTTAGGGTTAGGGTACGCGTTAGGGTTAGGGTAGTTATTAAACCTATCCCACTCTCTAGATACCCCTTAGCACGTCAAGGAATATTATTTGGGTGTCCAGCCATGGAGAAGAGTTTAGACACTAGGAGAAGATAAGGAACACACCCATTATCAAGAAATCACATTAGGATTCTCTTTTTAACCTGTTCCTTAAAACACTAGTGCTTAGGAAATCTATTGGAGGCAGAAGCAGTCAATGGTAGCTTAGGGTTAGGTTAGGGTTAGGGTTAGGTTTAGGGTACGGCTTAGGGTACGGGTTCGGGTGCGGGTTCGTGTACGGCATAGGGTAGGGGTTAGGTTTAGGGTTAGGGTTAGTTTGAAGGTTAGGGCTCGGTTTAGGGTACGGGTTAGTATTAGGGTTCGTGTTAGGTTTAGGGTAGGGATTAGGGTTAGGGTACGCGTTAGGGTTAGGGTAGTTATTAAACCTATCCCACTCTCTAGATACCCCTTAGCACGTCAAGGAATATTATTTGGGGGTCCAGCCATGGAGAACAGTTTAGACACTAGGAGAAGATAAGGAACACACCCATTATCCTGAAATCACATTAGGATTCTCTTTTTAACCTGTTCCTTAATACACTAGTGCTTAGGAAATCTATTGGAGGCAGAAGCAGTCAAGGGTAGCTTAGGGTTAGGCTTAGGGTTAGGGTACTTCTTAGGGTACGGGTTCGGGTACGGGTTAGGTTACGGCGTAGGGTATGGGTTAGGTTTAGGGGTAGGGTTAGTTTGAGGGTTAGGGCTCGGTTTAGGGTACGGGTTAGGATTAGTGTACTTTTTACGGTTAGGGTAGAGGTTAGGGTTAGGGTACGCGTTAGGGTTAGGGTAGTTATTAAACCTATCCCACTCTCTAGATACCCCTTAGCACGTCAAGGAATATTATTTGGGGGTCCAGCCATGGAGAAGATTTTAGACACTAGGAGAAGATAAGGAACACACCCTTTATCCTGAAATCACATTAGGATTCTCTTTTTAACCTGTTCCTTAATACACTAGTGCTTAGGAAATCTATTGGAGGCAGAAGCAGTCAAGGGTAGCTTAGGGTTAGGGTTAGGGTTAGGGTTAGGGTTAGCTTTAGGGTACCGCTTAGGGTATGGGTTCGGGTACGGCGTAGGGTATGGGTTAGGGTTAGGGTTAGGGTTAATTTGAGGGTTAGGGCTCGGTTTAGGGTACGGGTTAGGATTAGTGTACTTGTTAGGGTTAGGGTAGAGGTTAGGGTTAGGGTACGCCTTAGGGTTAGGGTAGTTATTAAACCTATCCCACTCTCTAGATACCCCTTAGCACGTCAAGGAATATTATTTGGGGGTCCAGCCATGGAGAAGAGTTTAGACACTAGGAGAAGAAAAGGAACACACCCATTATCAAGAAATCACATTAGGATTCTCTTTTTAACCTGTTCCTTAAAACACTAGTGCTTAGGAAATCTATTGGAGGCAGAAGCAGTCAAGGGTAGCTTAGGGTTAGGGTTAGGGTTAGTGTTAGGGTACGGGTTAGGTTACGGGTTCGGGTACGGCGTAGGGTATGGGTTAGGGTTAGGTTTAGTTTGAGTGTTAGGGCTCGGTTTAGGGTACGGGTTAGGATTAGGGTACGTGTTAGGGTTAGGGTAGGGGTTAGGGTTAGGGTACGCGTTAGGGTTAGGGTAGTTATTAAACCTATCCCACTCTCTAGATACCCCTTAGCACGTCAAGGAATATTATTTGGGTGTCCAGCCATGGAGAAGAGTTTAGACACTAGGAGAAGATAAGGAACACACCCATTATCAAGAAATCACATTAGGATTCTCTTTTTGACCTGTTCCTTAAAACACTAGTGCTTAGGAAATCTATTGGAGGCAGAAGCAGTCAAGGGAAGCTTAGGGTTAGGGTTAGGGTTAGGTTTAGGGTACGGCTTAGGGAACGGGTTCGGGTACGGGTTCGGGTACGGCGTAGGGTATGGGTTAGATTTAGTGTTAGGGTTAGTTTGAGGGTTAGGGCTCGGTTTAGGGTACGGGTTAGGATTAGTGTACGTGTTAGGGTTAGGGTAGAGGTTAGGGTTAGGGTATGCGTTAGGGTTAAGGTAGTTATTAAACCTATCCCACTCTCTAGATACCCCTTAGCACGTCAAGGAATATTATTTGCGGGTCCAGCCATGGAGAAGAGTTTAGACACTAGGAGAAGATAAGGAACACACCCATTATCAAGAAATCACATTAGGATTCTCTTTTTAACCTGTTCCTTAAAACACTAGTGCTTAGGAAATCTATTGGAGGCAGAAGCAGTCAAGGGTAGCTTAGGGTTAGGGTTAGGGTTAGGGTTAGGTTTAGGGTACGGCTTAGGGTACGGGTTCGGGTACGGGTTCGTGTACGGCGTAGGGTATGGGTTAGGGTTAGGGTTAGGGTTAGTTTGAAGGTTAGGGCTCTTTTTAGGGTACGGGTTAGGATTAGGGTTCGTGTTAGGGTTAGGGTAGGGGTTAGGGTTAGGGAACGCGTTAGGGTTAGGGTAGTTATTAAACCTATCCCACTCTCTAGATACCCCTTAGCACGTCAAGGAATATTATTTGGGGGTCCAGCCATGGAGAAGAGTTTAGACACTAGGAGAAGATAAGGAACACACCCATTATCAAGAAATCACATTAGGATTCTCTTTTTAACCTGTTCCTTAAAACACTAGTGCTTAGGAAATCTATTGGAGGCAGAAGCAGTCAAGGGTAGCTTAGGGTTAGGGCTAGGGTTAGGGTTAGGGTTAGGGTACGGCTTAGGGTACGGGTTCGGGTACGGCGTAGGGTATGGGTTAGGGTTAGGGTACGCGTTAGCGTTAGGGTAGTTATTAAACCTATCCCACTCTCTAGATACCCCTTAGCACGTCAAGGAATATTATTTGGGGGTCCAGCCATGGAGAAGAGTTTAGACACTAGGAGAAGATAAGGAACACACACATTATCAAGAAATCACATTAGGATTCTCTTTTTAACCTATTCCTTAAAACACTAGTGCTTAGGAAATCTATTGGAGGCAGAAGCAGTCAAGGGTAGCTTAGGGTTAGGGTTAGGGTAAGGTTTAGGGTTAGGGTACGGCTTAGGGTACGGGTTCGGGTACGGGTTCCGGTACGGCGTAGGGTATGGGTTCGGGTTAGGGTTAGGGTTAGTTTGAGGGTTAGGTCTCGGTTTAGGGTACGGGTTAGGATTAGGGTACGTGTTAGCGTTAGGTTAGGGGTTAGGGTTAGGGTACGAGTTAGGGTTAGGGTAGTTATTAAACCTATCCCACTCTCTAGATACCCCTTAGCACGTCAAGGAATATTATTTGGGTGTCCAGCCATGGAGAAGAGTTTAGACACTAGGAGAAGATAAGGAACACACCCATTATCCTGAAATCACATTAGGATTCTCTTTTTAACCTGTTCCTTAAAACACTAGTGCTTAGGAAATCTATTGGAGGCAGAAGCAGTCAAGTGTAGCTTAGGGTTAGGGTTAGGGTTAGGGTTAGGGTTAGCTTTAGGGTACCACTTAGGGTACGGGTTCGGGTACGGCGTAGGGTATGGGTTAGGGTTAGGGTTAGGGTTAATTTGAGGGTTAGGGCTCGGTTTAGGGTACGGGTTAGGATTAGTGTACGTGTTAGGATTAGGGTACGCGTTAGGGTTAGGGTAGTTATTAAACCTATCCCACTCTCTAGATACCCCTTAACACGTCAAGGAATATTATTTGGGGGTCCAGCCATGGAGAAGAGTTTAGACACTAGGAGAAGATATGGAACACACCCATTATCAAGAAATCACATTAGGATTCTCTTTTTAACCTGTTCCTTAAAACACTAGTGCTTAGGAAATCTATTGGAGGCAGAAGCAGTCAAGGGTAGCTTAGGGTTAGGGTTAGGGTTAGGGTTAGGGTTAGTGTTAGGGTACGGGTTCGGGTATGGGTTCGGGTACGGCGTAGGGTATGGGTTAGGGTTAGGGTTAGGGTTAGTTTGAGGGTTAGGGCTCGGTTTAGGGTACGGTTTAGGATTAGGGTACGTGTTAGGGTTAGGGTACGCGTTAGGGTTAGGGTAGTTATTAAACCTATCCCACTCTCTAGATACCCCTTAGCACGTCAAGGAATATTATTTGAGGGTCCAGCCATGGAGAAGAGTTTAGACACTAGGAGAAGATAAGGAACACACCCATTATCAAGAAATCACATTAGGATTCTCTTTTTAACCTGTTCCTTAAAACACTAGTGCTTAGGAAATCTATTGGAGGCAGAAGCAGTCAAGGGTAGCTTAGGGTTAGGGTTAGGGTTAGTGTTAGGGTACGGGTTAGGTTACGGGTTTGGGTACGGCGTAGGGTATGGGTTAGGGTTAGGGTTAGGGTTAGTTTGAGGGTTAGGGCTCGGTTTAGGGTACGGGTTAGGATTAGGGTTCGTGTTAGGGTTAGGGTAGGGTTTAGGGTTAGGGTACGCGTTAGGGTTAGGGTAGTTATTAAACCTATCCCACTCTCTAGATACCCCTTAGCACATCAAGGAATATTATTTGGGGGTCCAGCCATGGAAAACAGTTTAGACACTAGGAGAAGATAAGGAACACACCCATTATCCTGAAATCACATTAGGATTCTCTTTTTAACCTGTTCCTTAATACACTAGTGCTTAGGAAATCTATTGGAGGCAGAAGCAGTCAAGGGTAGCTTAGGGTTAGGGTTACGGTTAGGGTTAGGTTTAGGGTACGGGTTCGGGTACGGCGTAGGGTATGGGTTAGGTTTAGGGTTAGGGTTAGCTTGAGGGTTAGGGCTCGGTTTAGGGTACGGGTTAGGATTAGTGTACGTGTTAGGGTTAGGGTAGAGGTTAGGGTTAGGGTACGCGTTAGGGTTAAGGTAGTTATTAAACCTATCCCACTCTCTAGATACCCCTTAGCACGTCAAGGAATATTATTTGGGGGTCCAGCCATGGAGAAGAGTTTAGACACTAGGAGAAGATAAGGAACACACCCATTATCCTGAAATCACATTAGGATTCTCTTTTTAACCTATTCCTTAAAACACTAGTGCTTAGGAAATCTATTGGAGGCAGAAGCAGTCAAGGGTAGCTTAGGGTTAGGTTTAGGGTAAGGTTTAGGGTTAGGGTACGGCTTTGGGTACGGGTTCGGGTTCGGCGTAGGGTATGGGTTCGGGTTAGGGTTAGGGTTAGTTTGAGGGTTAGGTCTCGGTTTAGGGTACGGGTTAGGATTAGGGTACGTGTTAGCGTTACGTTAGGGGTTAGGGTTAGGGTACGCGTTAGGGTTAGGGTAGTTATTAAACCTATCCCACTCTCTAGATACCCCTTAGCACGTCAAGGAATATTATTTGGGTGTCCAGGCATGGAGAAGAGTTTAGACACTAGGAGAAGATAAGGAACACACCCATTATCAAGAAATCACATTACGATTCTCTTTTTAACCTGTTCCTTAAAACACTAGTGCTTAGGAAATCTATTGGAGGCAGAAGCAGTCAAGGGTAGCTTAGGGTTAGGGTTAGGGTTAGGGTTAGGGTACGGCTTAGGGTACGGGTTCGGGTACGTGTTCGTGTACGGTGTAGGGTATGGGTTAGGGTTAGGGTTAGGGTTAGTTTGAAGGTTAGGGCTCGGTTTAGGGTACGGGTTAGGATTAGGGTTCGTGTTAGGGTTAGGGTAGGTGTTAGGGTTAGGGTACGCGTTAGGGTTAGGGTAGTTATTAAACCTATCCCACTCTCTAGATACCCCTTAGCACGTCAAGGAATATTATTTGGGGGTCCAGCCATGGAGAAGAGTTTAGACACTAGGAGAAGATAAGGAACACACCCATTATTCTGAAATCACATTAGGATTCTCTTTTTAACCTGTTCCTTAATACACTAGTGCTTAGGAATTCAATTGGAGGCAGAAGCACTCAAGGGTAGCTTAGGGTTAGGGTTAGGGTTAGGGTTAGGGTTAGGGTACGGCTTAGGGTACGGGTTCGGGTACGGCGTAGGGTATGGGTTAGGTTTAGGTTTAGGGTTAGCTTGAGGGTTAGGGCTCGGTTTAGGGTACGGGTTAGGATTAGTGTACGTGTTAGTGTTAGGGTAGAGGTTAGGGTTAGGGTACGCGTTAGGGTTAGGGTAGTTATTAAACCTATCCCACTCTCTAGATACACCTTAGCACGTCAAGGAATATTATTTGGGGGTCCAGCCATGTAGAAGAGTTTAGACACTAGGAGAAGATAAGGAACACACCCATTATCCTGAAATCACATTAGGATTCTCTTTTTAACCTGTTCCTTAATACACTAGTGCTTAGGAAATCTATTGGAGGCAGAAGCAGTCAAGGGTAGCTTAGGGTTAGGGTTACGGTTAGGGTTAGGGTTAGGGTTATTGTTAGGGTAAGGCTTAGGGTACGGGTTCGGTTACGGGTTCGTGTACGGCGTAGGGTATGGGTTAGGTTTAGGGTTAGGGTTAATTTGACGGTTAGGGCTCGGTTTAGGGTACGGGTTAGGATTAGGGTACGTGTTAGGTTTAGGGTACGCGTTAGGGTTAGGGTAGTTATTAAACCTATCCCACTCTCTAGATACCCCTTAGCACGTCAAGGAATATTATTTGGGGGTCCAGCCATGGAGAAGAGTTTAGACACTAGGAGAAGATAAGGAACACACCCATTATCAAGAAATCACATTAGGATTCTCTTTTTAACCTGTTCCTTAAAACACTAGTGCTTAGGAAATCTATTGGAGGCAGAAGCAGTCAAGGGTAGCTTAGGGTTAGGGTTAGGGTTAGGGTTAGGTTTAGGGTACGGCTTAGGGTACGGGTTCGGGTACGGGTTCGGGTACGGCGTAGGGTATGGGTTAGGTTTAGGGTTAGGGTTAGTTTGAGGGTTAGGGATCGGTTTAGGGTACGGGTTAGGATTGGTGTACGTCTTAGGGTTAGTGTACGCGTTAGGGTTAGGGTAGTTATTAAACCTATCCCACTCCCTAGATACCCCTTAGCACGTCAAGGAATATTATTTGGGGGTCCAGCCATGGAGAAGAGTTTAGACCCTAGGAGAAGATAAGGAACACACCCATTATCAAGAAATCACATTAGGATTCTCTTTTTAACCTGTTCCTTAAAACACTAGTGCTTAGGAAATCTATTGGAGGCAGAAGCAGTCAAGGGTAGCTTAGGGTTAGGGTTAGGGTTAGGGTACGGCTTAGGGTACGGCTTAGGGTACGGGTTCGGGTACGGGTTCGGGTACGGCATAGGGTATGGGTTAGGGTTAGGTTTAGGGATAGTTTGAGGGTTAGGGCTCGGTTTAGGTTACGGGTTAGGATTAGGGTACGTGTTAGGGTTAGGTTAGGGGTTAGGGTACGCGTTAGGGTTAGTGTAGTTATTAAACCTATATCACTCTCTAGATACCCCTTAGCACGTCAAGGAATATTATTTGGGTGTCCAGCCATGGAGAAGAGTTTAGACACTAGGAGAAGATAAGGAACACACCCATTATCAAGAAATCACATTAGGATTCTCTTTTTAACCTGTTCCTTAAAACACTAGTGCTTAGGAAATCTATTGGAGGCAGAAGCAGTCAAGGGTAGCTTAGGGTTAGGGTTAGGGTTAGGGTTAGGGTTAGGGTACGGCTTAGGGTACGGGTTCGGGTACGGGTTCGTGTACGGCGTAGGGTATGGGTTAGGGTTAGGGTTAGGGTTAGTTTGAGGGTTAGGGTACGGTTTAGGGTACGGTTTAGGATTAGGGTACGTGTTAGGGTTAGGGTACGCGTTAGGGTTAGGGTAGTTATTAAACCTATCCCACTCTCTAGATACCCCTTAGCACGTCAAGGATTATTATTTGGTTGTCCAGCCGTGGAGAAGAGTTTAGACACTAGGAGAAGATAAGGAACACACCCATTATCAAGAAATCACATTAGGATTCTATTTTTAACCTGTTCCTTAAAACACTAGTGCTTAGGAAATCTATTGGAGGCAGAAGCAGTCAAGGGTAGCTTAGGGTTAGGGTTAGGGTTATTGTTAGGGTAAGGCTTAGGGTACGGGTTCGGGTACGGCGTAGGGTATGGGTTAGGGTTAGGGTTAGGGTTAGTTTGAGGGTTAGGGTACGGTTTAGGGTACGGTTTAGGATTAGGGTACGTGTTAGGGTTAGGGTACGCGTTAGGGTTAGGGTAGTTATTAAACCTATCCCACTCTCTAGATACCCCTTAGCACGTCAAGGATTATTATTTGGGGGTCCAGCCGTGGAGAAGAGTTTAGACACTAGGAGAAGACAAGGAACACACCCATTATCAAGAAATCACAATAGGATTCTCTTTTTAACCTGTTCCTTAATACACTAGTGCTTAGGAAATCTATTGGAGGCAGAAGCAGTCAAGGGTAGCTTAGGGTACGGGTTAGGATTAGTGTACATGTTAGGGTTAGGGTAGAGGTTAGGGTTAGGGTGCGCGTTAGGGTTAGGGTAGTTATTAAACCTATCCCACTCTCTAGATACCCCTTAGCACGTCAAGGAATATTATTTGGGGGTCCAGCCATGGAGAAGAGTTTAGACACTAGGAGAAGATAAGGAACACCCCCATTATCCTGAAATCACAATAGGATTCTCTTTTTAACCTGTTCCTTAATACACTAGTGCTTAGGAAATCTATTGGAGGCAGAAGCAGTCAAGGGTAGCTTCGGGTTAGGGTTAGGGTTAGGGTTAGGGTACGGCTTAGGGTACGGGTTCGGGTACGGGTTCGGGTACGGCGTAGGGTATGGGTTAGGGTTAGGGTTAGGGATAGTTTGAGGGTTAGTGCTCGGTTTAGGGTACGGGTTAGGTTTAGGGTACATGTTAGGGTTAGGTTAGGGGTTAGGGTTAGGGTACGCGTTAGGGTTAGGGTAGTTATTAAACCTATCCCTCTCTCTAGATACCCCTTAGCACGTCAAGGAATATTATTTGGGTGTCCAGCCATGGAGAAGAGTTTAGACACTAGGAGAAGATAAGGAACACACCCATTATCCTGAAATCACATTAGGATTCTCTTTTTAACCTGTTCCTTAAAACACTAGTGCTTAGGAAATCTATTGGAGGCAGAAGCAGTCAAGGGTAGCTTAGGGTTAGGGTTAGGGTTAGGGTTAGCTTTAGGGTACCGCTTAGGGTACGGGTTCGGGTACGGCGTAGGGTATGGGTTAGGGTTAGGGTTAGGTTTAATTTGAGGGTTAGGGCTCTGTTTAGGGTACGGGTTAGGATTAGGGTTCGTGTTAGGGTTAGGGTACGCGTTAGGGTTAGGGTAGTTATTAAACCTATCCCACTCTCTAGATACCCCTTAGCACGTCAAGGAATATTATTTGGGGGTCCAGCCATGGAGAAGAGTTTAGACACTAGGAGAAGATAAGGAACACACCCATTATCCTGAAATCACAATAGGATTCTCTTTTTAACCTGTTCCTTAATACACTAGTGCTTAGGAAATCTATTGGAGGCAGAAGCAGTCAAGGGTAGCTTAGGGTACGGGTTAGGATTAGTGTACGTGTTAGGGTTAGGGTTAGGTTTAGGGTTAGTGTTAGGGTACGGCTTAGGGTACGGGTTCGGGTACGGGTTCGGGTACGGCGTAGGGTATGGGTTAGGGTTAGGGTTAGGGATAGTTTGAGGGTTAGTGCTCGGTTTAGGGTACGGGTTAGGATTAGGGTACATGTTAGGGTTAGGTTAGGGGTTAGGGTTAGGGTACGCGTTAGGTTTAGGGTAGTTATTAAACCTATCCCACTCTCTAGATACCCCTTAGCACGTCAAGGAATATTATTTGGGGGTCCAGCCATGGAGAAGAGTTTAGACACTAGGAGAAGATAAGGAACACATCCATTATCAAGAAATCACATTAGGATTCTCTTTTTAACCTGTTCCTTAAAACACTAGTGCTTAGGAAATCTATTGGAGGCAGAAGCAGTCAAGGGTAGCTTAGGGTTAGGGTTAGGGTTAGGGTTAGGGTTAGGGTACGGCTTAGGGTACGGGTTCGGGTACGGGTTCGGGTACGGTGTAAGGTATGGGTTAGGGTTAGGGTTTGGGTTAGTTTGAGGGTTAGGGCTCGGTTTAGGGTACGGGTTAGGATTAGGGTACGTGTTAAGGTTAGGGTAGGGGTTAGGGTTAGGGTACGCGTTAGGGTTAGGGTAGTTATTAAACCTATCCCACTCTCTAGATACCCCTTAGCACGTCAAGGAATATTATTTGGGGGTCCAGCCAGGGAGAAGAGTTTAGACACTAGGAGAAGATAAGGAACACACCCATTATCAAGAAATCACATTAGGATTCTCTTTTTAACCTGTTCCTTAAAACACTAGTGCTTAGGAAATCTATTGGAGGCAGAAGCAGTCAAGGGTGGCTTAGGGTTAGGGTTAGGGTTAGGGTTGGGGTTAGTGTTAGGGTACGGCTTAGGGTACGGGTTCGTGTACTGGTTCGTGTACGGCGTAGGGTATGGTTTAGGGTTAGGGTTAGGGTTAGTTTGAGGGTTAGGGCTCGGTTTAGGGTACGGGTTAGGATTAGGGTACGTGTTAGGGTTAGGGTAGGGGTTAGGGTACGCGTTAGGGTTAGTGTAGTTATTAAACCTATCCCACTCTCTAGATACCCCTTAGCACGTCAAGGAATATTATTTGGGTGTCCAGCCATGGAGAAGAGTTTAGACACTAGGAGAAGATAAGGAACACACCCATTATCAAGAAATCACATTAGGATTCTCTTTTTAACCTGTTCCTTAAAATACTAGTGCTTAGGAAATCTATTGGAGGCAGAAGCAGTCAAGGGTAGCTTAGGGTTAGGGTTAGGGTTAGGGTTAGGGTTAGGGTACGGCTTAGGGTACGGGTTCGGGTACGGGTTCGTGTACGGCGTAGGGTATGGGTTAGGGTTAGGGTTAGGGTTAGTTTGAAGGTTAGGGCTCGGTTTAGGGTACGGGTTAGGATTAGGGTTCTTGTTAGGGTTAGGGTAGGGTTTAGGGTTAGGGTACGCGTTAGGGTTAGGGTAGTTATTAAACCTATCCTACTCTCTAGATACCCCTTAGCAGGTCAAGGAATATTATTTGGGGGTCCAGCAATGGAGAAGAGTTTAGACACTAGGAGAAGATAAGGAACACACCCATTATCCTGAAATCACATTAGGATTCTCTTTTTAACCTGTTCCTTAAAACACTAGTGCTTAGGAAATCTATTGGAGGCAGAAGCAGTCAAGGGTAGCTTAGGGTTAGGGTTAGGGTTATTGTTAGGGTAAGGCTTAGGGTACGGGTTCGGGTACGGCGTAGGGTATGGGTTAGGCTTAGGGTTAGGGTTAGTTTGAGGGTTAGGGTTCGGTTTAGGGTACGGTTTAGGATTAGGGTACGTGTTAGGGTTAGGGTACGCCTTAGGGTTAGGGTAGTTATTAAACCTATCCCACTCTCTAGATACCCCTTAGCACGTCAAGGATTATTATTTGGGGGTCCAGCCATGGAGAAGAGTTTAGACACTAGGAGAAGATAAGGAACACACCCATTATCAAGAAATCACAATAGGATTCTCTTTTTAACCTGTTCCTTAATACACTAGTGCTTAGGAAATCTATTGGAGGCAGAAGCAGTCAAGGGTAGCTTAGGGTACGGGTTAGGATTAGTGTACGTGTTAGGGTTAGGGTAGAGGTTAGGGTTAGGGTGCGCGTTAGGGTTAGGGTAGTTATTAAACCTATCCCACTCTCTAGATACCCCTTAGCACGTCAAGGAATATTATTTGGGGGTCCAGCCATGGAGAAGAGTTTAGACACTAGGAGAAGATAAGGAACACACCCATTATCCTGAAATCACAATAGGATTCTATTTTTAACCTGTTCCTTAATACACTAGTGCTTAGGAAATCTATTGGAGGCAGAAGCAGTCAAGGGTAGCTTCGGGTTAGGGTTAGGGTTAGGGTTAGGGTACGGCTTAGGGTACGGGTTCGGGTACGGGTTCGGGTACGGCGTAGGGTATGGGTTAGGGTTAGGGTTAGGGATAGTTTGAGGGTTAGTGCTCGGTTTAGGGTACGGGTTAGGATTAGGGTACATGTTAGGGTTAGGTTAGGGGTTAGGGTTAGGGTACGCATTAGGATTAGGGTAGTTATTAAACCTATCCCACTCTCTAGATACCCCATAGCACGTCAAGGAATATTATTTGGGTGTCCAGCCATGGAGAAGAGTTTAGACACTAGGAGAAGATAAGGAACACACCCATTATCCTGAAATCACATTAGGATTCTCTTTTTAACCTGTTCCTTAAAACACTAGTGCTTAGGAAATCTATTGGAGGCAGAAGCAGTCAAGGGTAGCTTAGGGTTAGGGTTAGGGTTAGGGTTAGCTTTAGGGTACCGCTTAGGGTACGGGTTCGGGTACGGCGTAGGGTATGGGTTAGGGTTAGGGTTAGGTTTAATTTGAGGGTTAGGGCTCTGTTTAGGGTACGGGTTAGGATTAGGGTTCGTGTTAGGGTTAGGGTACGCGTTAGGGTTAGGGTAGTTATTAAACCTATCCCACTCTCTAGATACCCCTTAGCACGTCAAGGAATATTATTTGGGGGTCCAGCCATGGAGAAGAGTTTAGACACTAGGAGAAGATAAGGAACACACCCATTATCCTGAAATCACAATAGGATTCTCTTTTTAACCTGTTCCTTAATACACTAGTCCTTAGGAAATCTATTGGAGGCAGAAGCAGTCAAGGGTAGCTTAGGGTACGGGTTAGGATTAGTGTACGTGTTAGGGTTAGGGTTAGGGTTAGGGTTAGTGTTAGGGTACGGCTTAGGGTACGGGTTCGGGTACGGGTTCGGGTACGGCGTAGGGTATGGGTTAGGGTTAGGGTTAGGGATAGTTTGAGGGTTAGTGTTCGGTTTAGGGTACGGGTTAGGATTAGGGTACATGTTAGGGTTAGGGTAGGGGTTAGGGTTAGGGTACGCGTTAGGGTTAGGGTAGTTATTAAACCTATCCCACTCTCTAGATACCCCTTAGCACGTCAAGGAATATTATTTGGGGGTCCAGCCATGGAGAAGAGTTTAGACACTAGGAGAAGATAAGGAACACACCCATTATCAAGAAATCTCATTAGGATTCTCTTTTTAACCTGTTCCTTAAAACACTAGTGCTTAGGAAATCTATTGGAGGCAGAAGCAGTCAAGGGTAGCTTAGGGTTAGGGTTAGGGTTAGGGTTAGGGTTAGGGTACGGCTTAGGGTACGGTTACGGGTACGGGTTCGGGTACGGTGTAAGGTATGGGTTAGGGTTAGGGTTAGGGTTAGTTTGAGGGTTAGGGCTCGGTTTAGGGTACGGGTTAGGATTAGGGTACGTGTTAAGGTTAGGGTAGGGGTTAGGGTTAGGGTACGCGTTAGGTTTAGGGTAGTTATTAAACCTATCCCACTCTCTAGATACCCCTTAGCACGTCAAGGAATATTATTTGGGGGTCCAGCCAGGGAGAAGAGTTTAGACACTAGGAGAAGATAAGGAACACACCCATTATCAAGAAATCACATTAGGATTCTCTTTTTAACCTGTTCCTTAAAACACTAGTGCTTAGGAAATCTATTGGAGGCAGAAGCAGTCAAGGGTAGCTTAGGGTTAGGGTTAGGGTTAGGGTTAGGTTTAGTGTTAGGGTACGGGTTAGGTTACGGGTTCGGGTACGGGTTCGTGTACGGCGTAGGGTATGGGTTAGGGTTAGGGTTAGGGTTAGTTTGAAGGTTAGGGCTCGGTTTAGGGTACGGGTTAGGATTAGGGTTCTTGTTAGGGTTAGGGTAGGGTTTAGGGTTAGGGTACGCGTTAGGGTTAGGGTAGTTATTAAACCTATCCTACTCTCTAGATACCCCTTAGCAGGTCAAGGAATATTATTTCGGGGTCCAGCAATGGAGAAGAGTTTAGACACTAGGAGAAGATAAGGAACACACCCATTATCCTGAAATCACATTAGGATTCTCTTTTTAACCTGTTCCTTAAAACACTAGTGCTTAGGAAATCTATTGGAGGCAGAAGCAGTCAAGGGTAGCTTAGGGTTAGGGTTAGGGTTATTGTTAGGGTAAGGCTTAGGGTACGGGTTCGGGTACGGCGTAGGGTATGGGTTAGGGTTAGGGTTAGGGTTAGTTTGAGGGTTAGGGTTCGGTTTAGGGTACGGTTTAGGATTAGGGTACGTGTTAGGGTTAGGGTACGCCTTAGGGTTAGGGTAGTTATTAAACCTATCCCACTCTCTAGATACCCCTTAGCACGTCAAGGATTATTATTTGGGGGTCCAGCCATGGAGAAGAGTTTAGACACTAGGAGAAGATAAGGAACACACCCATTATCAAGAAATCACAATAGGATTCTCTTTTTAACCTGTTCCTTAATACACTAGTGCTTAGGAAATCTATTGGAGGCAGAAGCAGTCAAGGGTAGCTTAGGGTACGGGTTAGGATTAGTGTACGTGTTAGGGTTAGGGTAGAGGTTAGGGTTAGGGTGCGCGTTAGGGTTAGGGTAGTTATTAAACCTATCCCACTCTCTAGATACCCCTTAGCACGTCAAGGAATATTATTTGGGGGTCCAGCCATGGAGAAGAGTTTAGACACTAGGAGAAGATAAGGAACACACCCATTATCCTGAAATCACAATAGGATTCTCTTTTTAACCTGTTCCTTAATACACTAGTGCTTAGGAAATCTATTGGAGGCAGAAGCAGTCAAGGGTAGCTTCGGGTTAGGGTTAGGGTTAGGGTTAGGGTACGGCTTAGGGTACGGGTTCGGGTACGGGTTCGGGTACGGCGTAGGGTATGGGTTAGGGTTAGGGTTAGGGATAGTTTGAGGGTTAGTGCTCGGTTTAGGGTACGGGTTAGGATTAGGGTACATGTTAGGGTTAGGTTAGGGGTTAGGGTTAGGGTACGCATTAGGATTAGGGTAGTTATTAAACCTATCCCACTCTCTAGATACCCCTTAGCACGTCAAGGAATATTATTTGGGTGTCCAGCCATGGAGAAGAGTTTAGACACTAGGAGAAGATAAGGAACACACCCATTATCCTGAAATCACATTAGGATTCTCTTTTTAACCTGTTCCTTAAAACACTAGTGCTTAGGAAATCTATTGGAGGCAGAAGCAGTCAAGGGTAGCTTAGGGTTAGGGTTAGGGTTAGGGTTAGCTTTAGGGTACCGCTTAGGGTACGGGTTCGGGTACGGCGTAGGGTATGGGTTAGGGTTAGGGTTAGGTTTAATTTGAGGGTTAGGGCTCTGTTTAGGGTACGGGTTAGGATTAGGGTTCGTGTTAGGGTTAGGGTACGCGTTAGGGTTAGGGTAGTTATTAAACCTATCCCACTCTCTAGATACCCCTTAGCACGTCAAGGAATATTATTTGGGGGTCCAGCCATGGAGAAGAGTTTAGACACTAGGAGAAGATAAGGAACACACCCATTATCCTGAAATCACAATAGGATTCTCTTTTTAACCTGTTCCTTAATACACTAGTCCTTAGGAAATCTATTGGAGGCAGAAGCAGTAAAGGGTAGCTTAGGGTACGGGTTAGGATTAGTGCACGTGTTAGGGTTAGGGTTAGGGTTAGGGTTAGTGTTAGGGTACGGCTTAGGGTACGGGTTCGGGTACGGGTTCGGGTACGGCGTAGGGTATGGGTTAGGGTTAGGGTTAGGGATAGTTTGAGGGTTAGTGTTCGGTTTAGGGTACGGGTTAGGATTAGGGTACATGTTAGGGTTAGGGTAGGGGTTAGGGTTAGGGTACGCGTTAGGGTTAGGGTAGTTATTAAACCTATCCCACTCTCTAGATACCCCTTAGCACGTCAAGGAATATTATTTGGGGGTCCAGCCATGGAGAAGAGTTTAGACACTAGGAGAAGATAAGGAACACACCCATTATCAAGAAATCTCATTAGGATTCTCTTTTTAACCTGTTCCTTAAAACACTAGTGCTTAGGAAATCTATTGGAGGCAGAAGCAGTCAAGGGTAGCTTAGGGTTAGGGTTAGGGTTAGGGTTAGGGTTAGGGTACGGCTTAGGGTACGGTTACGGGTACGGGTTCGGGTACGGTGTAAGGTATGGGTTAGGGTTAGGGTTAGGGTTAGTTTGAGGGTTAGGGCTCGGTTTAGGGTACGGGTTAGGATTAGGGTACGTGTTAAGGTTAGGGTAGGGGTTAGGGTTAGGGTACGCGTTAGGTTTAGGGTAGTTATTAAACCTATCCCACTCTCTAGATACCCCTTAGCACGTCAAGGAATATTATTTGGGGGTCCAGCCAGGGAGAAGAGTTTAGACACTAGGAGAAGATAAGGAACACACCCATTATCAAGAAATCACATTAGGATTCTCTTTTTAACCTGTTCCTTAAAACACTAGTGCTTAGGAAATCTATTGGAGGCAGAAGCAGTCAAGGGTAGCTTAGGGTTAGGGTTAGGGTTAGGGTTAGGTTTAGTGTTAGGGTACGGGTTAGGTTACGGGTTCCGGTACGGCGTAGGGTATGGGTTAGGGTTAGGGTTAGTTTGAGGGTTAGGGCTCGGTTTAGGGTACGGGTTAGGATTAGGGTACGTGTTAGGATTAGGTTAGGGGATAGGGTTAGGGTACGCGTTAGGGTTAGGGTAGTTATTAAACCTATCCCACTCTCTAGATACCCCTTAGCACGTCAAGGAATATTATTTGGGGGTCCAGCCATGGAGAAGAGTTTAGACACTAGGAGAATATAAGGAACACACCCATTATCAAGAAATCACATTAGGATTCACTTTTTAACCTGTTCCTTAAAACACTAGTGCTTATGAAATCTATTGGAGGCAGAAGCAGTCAAGGGTAGCTTAGGGTTAGGGTTAGGGTTAGGGTTAGGGTACGGCTTAGGGTACGGGTTCGGGTACGGGTTCGGGTACGGCGTAGGGTATGTGTTAGGGTTAGGGTTAGGGTTAGTTTGAGGGTTAGGGCTGGGTTTAGGGTACGGGTTAGGATTAGGGTACGTGTTAAAGTTAGTGTAGGGGTTAGGGTTAGGGTACGCGTTAGGGTTAGGGTAGTTATTAAACCTATCCCACTCTCTAGATACCCCTTAGCACCTCAAGGAATATTATTTGGGGGTCCAGCCAGGGAGAAGAGTTTAGACACTTGGAGAAGATAAAGAACACACCCATTATCAAGAAATCACATTAGGATTCTCTTTTTAACCTGTTCCTTAAAACACTAGTGCTTAGGAAATCTATTGGAGGCAGAAGCAGTCAAGGGTAGCTTAGGGTTAGGGTTAGGGTTAGGGTTGGGGTTAGTGTTAGGGTACGGCTTAGGTTACGGGTTCGTGTACTGGTTCGTGTACGGCGTAGGGTATGGTTTAGGGTTAGGGTTAGGGTTAGTTTGAGGGTTAGGGCTCGGTTTAGGGTACGGGTTAGGATTAGGGTACGTGTTAAGGTTAGGGTAGGGGTTAGGGTTAGGGTACGCGTTAGGGTTAGGATAGTTATTAAACCTATCCAACTCTCTAGATACCCCTTAGCACGTCAAGGAATATTATTTGGGGGTCCAGCCAGGGAGAAGAGTTTAGACACTAGGAGAAGATAAGGAACACACCCATTATCAAGAAATCACATTAGGATTGTCTATTTAACCTGTTACTTAAAACACTAGTGTTTAGGAAATCTATTGGAGGCAGAAGCAGTCAAGGGTAGCTTAGGGTTAGGGTTAGGGTTAGGGTTAGGGTACGGCTTAGGGTACGGGTTTGGGTACGGGTTCGGGTACGGGTTCGGGTACGGCGTAGGGTATGGGTTAGGGTTAGGGTTAGGGTTAGTTTGAGGGTTAGGGCTCGGTTTAGGGTACGTGTTAGGGTTAGGGTAGGGGTTAGGGTTAGGGTACGCGTTAGGGTTAGGGTAGTTATTAAACCTATCCCCCTCTCTAGATACCCCTTAGCACGTCAAGGTATATTATTTGGGGGTCCAGCCATGGAGAAGGGTTTAGACACTAGGAGAAGATAAGGAACACACCCATTATCAAGAATCACATTAGGATTCTCTTTTTAACCTGTTCCTTAAAACATGAGTGCTTAGGAAATCTATTGCAGGCAGAAGCAGTCAAGGGTAGCTTAGGGTTAGGGTTAGGGTTAGGGTTAGGGTACGGCTTAGGGTACGGGTTCGGGTACGGGTTCGGGTACGGTGTAGGGTATGGGTTAGGTTTAGGGTTAGGGTAAGTTTGAGGGTTAGGGCTCGGTTTAGGGTACGGGTTAGGATTAGGGTACGTGTTAAGGTTAGGGTAGGGGTTAGGGTTAGGGTACGCGTTAGGGTTAGGGTAGTTATTAAACCTATCCCACTCTCTAGATACCCCTTGGCACGTCAAGGAATATTATTTGGGGGTCCAGCCATGGAGAAGAGTTTAGACACTAGGAGAAGATAAGGAACACACCCATTATCCTGAAATCACAATAGGATTCTATTTTTAACCTGTTCCTTAATACACTAGTGCTTAAGAAATCTATTGGAGGCAGAAGCAGTCAAGGGTAGCTTAGGGTTAGGGTTAGGGTTAGGGTTAGGGTTAGGGTACGGCTTAGGGTACGGGTTCGGGTACGGGTTCGGGTACGGCGTAGGGTATGGGTTAGGGTTAGGGTTAGGGATAGTTTGAGGGTTAGGGCTCGGTTTAGGGTACGGGTTAGGATTAGGGTACATGTTAGGGTTAGGTTAGGGGTTAGGGTTAGGGTACGCGTTAGGGTTAGGGTAGTTATTAAACCTATCCCACTCTCTAGATACCCCTTAGCACGTCAAGGAATATTATTTGGGGGTCAGGCCAGGGAGAAGAGTTTAGACACTAGGAGAAGATAAGGAACACACCCATTATCAAGAAATCACATTAGGATTCTCTTTTTAACCTGTTCCTTAAAACACTAGTGCTTAGGAAATCTATTGGAGGCAGAAGCAGTCAAGGGTAGCTTAGGGTTAGGGTTAGGGTTAGGGTTAGGGTCAGGGTTAGTGTTAGGGTACGGCTTAGGGTACGGGTTCGTGTACTGGTTCGTGTACGGCGTAGGGTATGGTTTAGGGTTAGGGTTAGGGTTAGTTTGAGGGTTAGGGCTCGGTTTAGGGTACGGGTTAGGATTAGGGTACGTGTTAAGGTTAGGGTAGGGGTTAGGTTTAGGGTACGCGTTAGGGTTAGGATAGTTATTAAACCTATCCAACTCTCTAGATACCCCTTAGCACGTCAAGGAATATTATTTGGGGGTCCAGCCAGGGAGAAGAGTTTAGACACTAGGAGAAGATAAGGAACACACCCATTATCAAGAAATCACATTAGGATTGTCTATTTAACCTGTTCCTTAAAACACTAGTGCTTAGGAAATCTATTGGAGGCAGAGGCAGTCAAGGGTAGCTTAGGGTTAGGGTTAGGGTTAGGGTTAGGGTACGGCTTAGGGTACGGGTTTGGGTACGGGTTCGGGTACGGGTTCGGGTACGGCGTAGGGTATGGGTTAGGGTTAGGGTTAGGGTTAGTTTGAGGGTTAGGGCTCGGTTTAGGGTACGTGTTAGGGTTAGGGTAGGGGTTAGGGTTAGGGTACGCGTTAGAGTTAGGGTAGTTATTAAACCTATCCCCCTCTCTAGATACCCCTTAGCACGTCAAGGTATATTATTTGGGGGTCCAGCCATGGAGAAGAGTTTAGACACTAGGAGAAGATAAGGAACACACCCATTATCAAGAATCACATTAGGATTCTCTTTTTAACCTGTTCCTTAAAACATGAGTGCTTAGGAAATCTATTGCAGGCAGAAGCAGTCAAGGGTAGCTTAGGGTTAGGGTTAGGGTTAGGGTTAGGGTACGGCTTAGGGTACGGGTTCGGGTACGGGTTCGGGTACGGCGTAGGGTATGGGTTAGGGTTAGGGTTAGGGTTAGTTTGAGGGTTATGGCTCGGTTTAGGGTACGGGTTAGGATTAGGGTACGTGTTAGGATTAGGTTAGGTGTTAGGTTTAGGGTACGCGTTAGGGTTAAGGTAGTTATTAATCCTATCCCACTCTCTAGATACCCCTTAGCACGTCAAGGAATATTATTTGGGGGTCCAGCCATGGAGAAGAGTTTAGACACTAGGAGAAGATAAGGAACACACCCATTATCAAGAAATCACATTAGGATTCTCTTTTTAACCTGTTCCTTAAAACACTAGTGCTTAGGAAATCTATTGGAGGCAGAAGCAGTCAAGGGTAGCTTAGGGTTAGGGTTAGGGTTAGGGTTAGGCTTAGGGTACGGCTTAGGGTACGGGTTCGGGTACGGGTTCGGGTACGGCGTAGGGTATGGGTTAGGGTTAGGGTTAGGGTTAGTTTGAGGGTTAGGGCTCGGTTTAGGGTACGGGTTAGAATTAGGGTACGTGTTAGGGTTAGGGTAGGGGTTAGGGTTAGGGTACTCGTTAGGGTTAGGGTAGTTATTAAACCTATCCCACTCTCTAGATAACACTTAGCAAGTCAAGGAATATTATTTGGGTGTCCAGCCATGGAGAAGAGTTTAGACACTAGGAGAAGATAAGGAACACACCCATTATCAAGAAATCACATTAGGATTCACTTTTTAACCTGTTCCTTAAAACACTAGTGCTTAGGAAATCTATTGGAGGCAGAAGCAGTCAAGGGTAGCTTAGGGTTAGGGTTAGGGTTAGGGTTAGTGTTAGGGTACGGCTTAGCGTTCGGGTTCGGGTACGGGTTCGGGTACGGCGTAAGGTATGGGTTAGGGTTAGGTTTAGGGTTAGTTTGAGGGTTAGGGCTCGGTTTAGGGTACGGGTTAGCATTAGGGTACGTGTTAGGGTTAGGGTAGGGGTTAGGGTTAGGGTACGCGTTAGGGTTAGGGTAGTTAGGGTTAGGGTTAGGGTTAGGGTTAGGGTTATTGTTAGGGTAAGGCTTAGGGTACGGGTTCGGGTACGGCGTAGGGTATGGGTTAGGGTTAGGGTTAGGGTTAGTTTGAGGGTTAGGGCTCGGTTTAGGGTACGGTTTAGGATTAGGGTACGTGTTAGGGTTAGGGTACGCGTTAGGGTTAGGGTAGTTATTAAACCTATCCCACTCTCTAGATTCCCCTTAGCACGTCAAGGAATATTATTTGGGGGTCCAGCCATGGAGAAGAGTTTAGACACTAGGAGAAGATAAGGAACACACCCATTATCCTGAAATCACAATAGGATTCTATTTTTAACCTGTTCCTTAATACACTAGTGCTTAAGAAATCTATTGGAGGCAGAAGCAGTCAAGGGTAGCTTAGGGTTAGGGTTAGGGTTAGGGTTAGGGTTAGGGTACGGCTTAGGGTACGGGTTCGGGTACGGGTTTGGGTACGGCGTAGGGTATGGGTTAGGGTTAGGGTTAGGGATAATTTGAGGGTTAGTGCTCGGTTTAGGGTACGGGTTAGGATTAGGGTACATGTTAGGGTTAGGTTAGGGGTTAGGGTTAGGGTACGCGTTAGGGTTAGGGTAGTTATTAAACCTATCCCACTCTCTAGATACCCCTTAGCACGTCAAGGAATATTATTTGGGTATCCAGCCATGGAGAAGAGTTTAGACACTAGGAGAAGATAAGGAACACACCCATTATCCTGAAATCACATTAGGATTCTCTTTTTAACCTGTTCCTTAAAACACTAGTGCTTAGGAAATCTATTGGAGGCAGAAGCAGTCAAGGGTAGCTTAGGGTTAGGGTTAGGGTTAGGGTTAGGGTTAGCTTTAGGGTACCGCTTAGGGTACGGGTTCGGGTACGGCGTAGGGTATGGGTTAGGGTTAGGGTTAGGGTTAGTTTGAGGGTTAGGGCTCGGTTTAGGGTACGGTTTAGGATTAGGGTACGTGTTAGGGTTAGGGTACGCGTTAGGGTTAGGGTAGTTATTAAACCTATCCCACTCTCTAGATACCCCTTAGCACGTCAAGGAATATTATTTGGGGGTCCAGCCATGGAGAAGAGTTTAGACACTAGGAGAAGATAAGGAACACACCCATTATCCTGAAATCACAATAGGATTCTATTTTTAACCTGTTCCTTAATACACTAGTGCTTAAGAAATCTATTGGAGGCAGAAGCAGTCAAGGGTAGCTTAGGGTTAGGGTTAGGGTTAGGGTTAGGGTTAGGGTACGGCTTAGGGTACGGGTTCGGGTACGGGTTTGGGTACGGCGTAGGGTATGGGTTAGGGTTAGGGTTAGGGATAATTTGAGGGTTAGTGCTCGGTTTAGGGTACGGGTTAGGATTAGGGTACATGTTAGGGTTAGGTTAGGGGTTAGGGTTAGGGTACGCGTTAGGGTTAGGGTAGTTATTAAACCTATCCCACTCTCTAGATACCCCTTAGCACGTCAAGGAATATTATTTGGGTATCCAGCCATGGAGAAGAGTTTAGACACTAGGAGAAGATAAGGAACACACCCATTATCCTGAAATCACATTAGGATTCTCTTTTTAACCTGTTCCTTAAAACACTAGTGCTTAGGAAATCTATTGGAGGCAGAAGCAGTCAAGGGTAGCTTAGGGTTAGGGTTAGGGTTATTGTTAGGGTAAGGCTTAGGGTACGGGTTCGGGTACGGCGTAGGGTATGGGTTAGGGTTATGGTTAGTGTTAGTTTGAGGGTTAGGGTTCGGTTTAGGGTACGGTTTAGGATTAGGGTACGTGTTAGGGTTAGGGTACGCGTTAGGGTTAGGGTAGTTATTAAACCTATCCCACTCTCTAGATACCCCTTAGCACGTCAAGGATTATTATTTGGGGGTCCAGCCATGGAGAAGAGTTTAGACACTAGGAGAAGATAAGGAACACACCCATTATCAAGAAATCACAATAGGATTCTCTTTTTAACCTGTTCCTTAATACACTAGTGCTTAGGAAATCTATTGGAGGCAGAAGCAGTCAAGGGTAGCTTAGGGTTAGGGTTAGGGTTAGGGTTAGGGTACGGCTTAGGGTACGGGTTCGGGTATGGGTTCGGGTACGGCGTAGGGTATGGGTTAGGGTTAGGGTTAGGGATAGTTTGAGGGTTAGTGCTCGGTTTAGGGTACGGGTTATGATTAGGGTACATGTTAGGGTTAGGTTAGGGGTTAGGGTTAGGGTACGCGTTAGGGTTAGGGTAGTTATTAAACCTATCCCACTCTCTAGATACCCCTTAGCATGTCAAGGAATATTATTTGGGTGTCCAGCCATGGAGAAGAGTTTAGACACTAGGAGAAGATAAGGAACACACCCATTATCCTGAAATCACATTAGGATTCTCTTTTTAACCTGTTCCTTAAAACACTAGTGCTTAGGAAATCTATTGGAGGCAGAAGCAGTCAAGGGTAGCTTAGGGTTAGGGTTAGGGTTAGGGTTAGCTTCAGGGTACCGCTTAGGGTACGGGTTCGGGTACGGCGTAGGGTATGGGTTAGGGTTAGGGTTAGGTTTAATTTGAGGGTTAGGGCTCTGTTTAGGGTACGGGTTAGGATTAGGGTTCGTGTTAGGGTTAGGGTACGCGTTAGGGTTAGGGTAGTTATTAAACCTATCCCACTCTCTAGATACCCCTTAGCACGTCAAGGAATATTATTTGGGGGTCCAGGCATGGAGAAGAGTTTAGACACTAGGAGAAGATAAGGAACACACCCATTATCCTGAAATCACAATAGGATTCTCTTTTTAACCTGTTCCTTAATACACTAGTGCTTAGGAAATCTATTGGAGGCAGAAGCAGTCAAGGGTAGCTTAGGGTACGGGTTAAGATTAGTGTACGTGTTAGGGTTAGGGTTAGGGTTAGGGTTAGTGTTAGGGTACGGCTTAGGGTACGGGTTCGGGTACGGGTTCGGGTACGGCGTAGGGTATGGGTTAGGGTTAGGGTTAGGGATAGTTTGAGGGTTAGTGCTCGGTTTAGGGTACGGGTTAGGATTAGAGTACATGTTAGGGTTAGGTTAGGGGTTAGGGTTAGGGTACGCGTTAGGGTTAGGGTAGTTATTAAACCTATCCCACTCTCTAGATACCCCTTAGCACGTCAAGGAATATTATTTGGGGGTCCAGCCATGGAGAAGAGTTTAGACACTAGGAGAAGATAAGGAACACACCCATTATCAAGAAATCACATTAGGATTCTCTTTTTAACCTGTTCCTTAAAACACTAGTGCTTAGGAAATCTATTGGAGGCAGAAGCAGTCAAGGGTAGCTTAGGGTTAGGGTTAGGGTTAGGGTTAGGGTTAGGGTTAGGGTACGGCTTAGGGTACGGTTTCGGGTACGGGTTCGGGTACGGTGTAAGGTATGGGTTAGGGTTAGGGTTAGGGTTAGTTTGAGGGTTAGGGCTCGGTTTAGGGTACGGGTTAGGATTAGGGTACGTGTTAAGGTTAGGGTAGGGGTTAGGGTTAGGGTACGCGTTAGGGTTAGGGTAGTTATTAAACCTATCCCACTCTCTAGATACCCCTTAGCACGTCAAGGAATATTATTTGGGGGTCCAGCCAGGGAGAAGAGTTTAGACACTAGGAGAAGATAAGGAACACACCCATTATCAAGAAATCACATTAGGATTCTCTTTTTAACCTGTTCCTTAAAACACTAGTGCTTAGGAAATCTATTGGAGGCAGAAGCAGTCAAGGGTAGCTTAGGGTTAGGGTTAGGGTTAGGGTTAGTGTTAGGGTACGGCTTAGGGTACGGGTTCGGGTACGGGTTCGCGTACGGCGTAGGGTATGTGTTAGGGTTAGGGTTAAGGTTAGTTTGAGGGTTAGGGCTCGGTTTAGGGTACGGGTTAGGATTAGGGTACGTGTTAAAGTTAGTGTAGGGGTTAGGGTTAGGGTACGCGTTAGGGTTAGGGTAGTTATTAAACCTATCCCACTCTCTAGATACCCCTTAGCACCTCAAGGAATATTATTTGGGGGTCCAGCCAGGGAGAAGAGTTTAGACACTAGGAGAAGATAAGGAACACACCCATTATCCTGAAATCACATTAGGATTCTCTTTTTAACCTGTTCCTTAAAACACTAGTGCTTAGGAAATCTATTGGAGGCAGAAGCAGTCAAGGGTAGCTTAGGGTTAGGGTTAGGGTTAGGGTTGGGGTTAGTGTTAGGGTACGGCTTAGGGTACGGGTTCGTGTACTGGTTCGTGTACGGCGTAGGGTATGGTTTAGGGTTAGGGTTAGGGTTAGTTTGAGGGTTAGGGCTCGGTTTAGGGTACGGGTTAGGATTAGGGTACGTGTTAAGGTTAGGGTAGGGGTTAGGTTTAGGGTACGCGTTAGGGTTAGGGTAGTTATTAAACCTATCCCACTCTCTAGATACCCCTTAGCACGTCAAGGAATATTATTTGGGGGTCGGGCCAGGGAGAAGAGTTTAGACACTAGGAGAAGATAAGGAACACACCCATTATCAAGAAATCACATTAGGATTCTCTTTTTAAACTGTTCCTTAAAACACTAGTGCTTAGGAAATCTATTGGAGGCAGAAGCAGTCAAGGGTAGCTTAGGGTTAGGGTTAGGGTTAGGGTTAGGGTTAGGGTTAGTGTTAGTGTACGGCTTAGGGTACGGGTTCGTGTACTGGTTCGTGTACGGCGTAGGGTATGGTTTAGGGTTAGGGTTAGGTTTAGTTTGAGGGTTAGGGCTCGGTTTAGGGTACGGGTTAGGATTAGGGTACGTGTTAAGGTTAGGGTAGGGGTTAGGGTTAAGGTACGCGTTAGGGTTAGGGTAGTTATTAAACCTATCCCACTCTCTAGATACCCCTTAGCACGTCAAGGAATATTAATTGGGGGTCCAGCCAGGGAGAAGAATTTAGACACTAGGAGAAGATAAGGAACACACCCATTATCAAGAAATCACATTAGGATTCTCTTTTTAACCTGTTCCTTAAAACACTAGTGCTTAGGAAATCTATTGGAGGCAGAAGCAGTCAAGGGTAGCTTAGGGTTAGGGTTAGGGTTAGGGTTAGGTTTAGTGTTAGGGTACGGTTTAGGTTACGGGTTCGGGTACGGCGTAGGGTATGGGTTAGGGTTAGGGTTAGTTTGAGGGTTAGGGCTCGGTTTAGGGTACGGGTTAGGATTAGGGTACGTGTTAGGATTAGGTTAGGGGATAGGGTTAGGGTACGCGTTAGGGTTAGGGTAGTTATTAAACCTATCCCACTCTCTAGATACCCCTTAGCACGTCAAGGAATATTATTTGGGGGTCCAGCCATGGAGAAGAGTTTAGACACTAGGAGAAGATAAGGAACACACCCATTATCAAGAAATCACATTAGGATTCACTTTTTAACCTGTTCCTTAAAACACTAGTGCTTATGAAATCTATTGGAGGCAGAAGCAGTCAAGGGTAGCTTAGGGTTAGGGTTAGGGTTAGGGTTAGGGTTAGGGTACGGCTTAGGGTACGGGTTCGGGTACGGGTTCGGGTACGGCGTAGGGTATGTGTTAGGGTTAGGGTTAGGGTTAGTTTGAGGGTTAGGGCTGGGTTTAGGGTACGGGTTAGGCTTAGGGTACGTGTTAAAGTTAGTGTAGGGGTTAGGGTTAGGGTACGCGTTAGGGTTAGGGTAGTTATTAAACCTATCCCACTCTCTAGATACCCCTTAGCACCTCAAGGAATATTATTTGGGGGTCCAGCCAGGGAGAAGAGTTTAGACACTTGGAGAAGATAAAGAACACACCCATTATCAAGAAATCACATTAGGATTCTCTTTTTAACCTGTTCCTTAAAACACTAGTGCTTAGGAAATCTATTGGAGGCAGAAGCAGTCAAGGGTAGCTTAGGGTTAGGGTTAGGGTTAGGGTTGGGGTTAGTGTTAGGGTACGGCTTAGGGTACGGTTTCGTGTACTGGTTCGTGTACGGCGTAGGGTATGGTTTAGGGTTAGGGTTAGGGTTAGTTTGAGGGTTAGGGCTCGGTTTAGGGTACGGGTTAGGATTAGGGTACGTGTTAAGGTTAGGGTAGGGGTTAGGGTTAGGGTACGCGTTAGGGTTAGGGTAGTTATTAAACCTATCCCACTCTCTAGATACCCCTTAGCACGTCAAGGAATATTATTTGGGTGTCGGGCCAGGGAGAAGAGTTTAGACACTAGGAGAAGATAAGGAACACACCCATTATCAAGAAATCACATTAGGATTCTCTTTTTAACCTGTTCCTTAAAACACTAGTGCTTAGGAAATCTATTGGAGGCAGAAGCAGTCAAGGGTAGCTTATGGTTAGGGTTAGGGTTAGGGTTAGGGTCAGGGTTAGTTTTAGGGTACGGCTTAGGTTACGGGTTCGTGTACTGGTTCGTGTACGGCGTAGGGTATGGTTTAGGGTTAGGGTTAGGGTTAGTTTGAGGGTTAGGGCTCGGTTTAGGGTACGGGTTAGGATTAGGGTACGTGTTAAGGTTAGGGTAGGGGTTAGGGTTAGGGTACGCGTTAGGGTTAGGATAGTTATTAAACCTATCCAACTCTCTAGATACCCCTTAGCACGTCAAGGAATATTATTTGGGGGTCCAGCCAGGGAGAAGAGTTTAGACACTAGGAGAAGATAAGGAACACACCCATTATCAAGAAATCACATTAGGATTGTCTATTTAACCTGTTCCTTAAAACACTAGTGCTTAGGAAATCTATTGGAGGCAGAAGCAGTCAAGGGTAGCTTAGGGTTAGGGTTAGGGTTAGGGTTAGGGTACGGCTTAGGGTACGGGTTTGGGTACGGGTTCGGGTACGGGTTCGGGTACGGCGTAGGGTATGGGTTAGGGTTAGGGTTAGGGTTAGTTTGAGGGTTAGGGCTCGGTTTAGGGTACGTGTTAGGGTTAGGGTAGGGGTTAGGGTTAGGGTACGCTTTAGGGTTAGGGTAGTTATTAAACCTATCCCCCTCTCTAGATACCCCTTAGCACGTCAAGGTGTATTATTTGGGGGTCCAGCCATGGAGAAGGGTTTAGACACTAGGAGAAGATAAGGAACACACCCATTATCAAGAATCACATTAGGATTCTCTTTTTAACCTGTTCCTTAAAACATGAGTGCTTAGGAAATCTATTGCAGGCAGAAGCAGTCAAGGGTAGCTTAGGGTTAGGGTTAGGGTTAGGGTTAGGGTACGGCTTAGGGTACGGGTTCGGGTACGGGTTCGGGTACGGCGTAGGGTATGGGTTAGGGTTAGGGTTAGGGTTAGTTTGAGGGTTATGGCTCGGTTTAGGGTACGGGTTAGGATTAGGGTACGTGTTAGGATTAGGTTAGGTGTTAGGTTTAGGGTACACGTTAGGGTTAAGGTAGTTATTAATCCTATCCCACTCTCTAGATACCCCTTAGCACGTCAAGGAATATTATTTGGGCGTCCAGCCATGGAGAAGAGTTTAGACACTAGGAGAAGATAAGGAACACACCCATTATCAAGAAATCACATTAGGATTCTTTTTTTAACCTGTTCCTTAAAACACTAGTGCTTAGGAAATCTATTGGAGGCAGAAGCAGTCAAGGGTAGCTTAGGGTTAGGGTTAGGGTTAGGGTTAGGGTTAGGGTACGGCTTAGGGTACGGGTTCGGGTACGGGTTCGGGTACGGTGTAGGGTATGGGTTAGGGTTAGGGTTAGGGTTAGTTTGAGGGTTAGGGCTCGGTTTAGGGTACGGGTTAGGATTAGGGTACGTGTTAAGGTTAGGGTAGGGGTTAGGGTCAGGTTAGGGGTTAGGGTTAGGGTACGCGTTAGGGTTAGGGTAGTTATTAAACCTATCCCACTCTCTAGATACCCCTTAGCACGTCAAGGAATATTATTTGGGGGTCCAGCCATGGAGAAGAGTTTAGACACTAGGAGAAGATAAGGAACACACCCATTATCAAGAAATCACATTAGGATTCACTTTTTAACCTGTTCCTTAAAACACTAGTGCTTATGAAATCTATTGGAGGCAGAAGCAGTCAAGGGTAGCTTAGGGTTAGGGTTAGGGTTAGGGTTAGGGTTAGGGTACGGCTTAGGGTACGGGTTCGGGTACGGGTTCGGGTACGGCGTAGGGTATGTGTTAGGGTTAGGGTTAGGGTTAGTTTGAGGGTTAGGGCTGGGTTTAGGGTACGGGTTAGGCTTAGGGTACGTGTTAAAGTTAGTGTAGGGGTTAGGGTTAGGGTACGCGTTAGGGTTAGGGTAGTTATTAAACCTATCCCACTCTCTAGATACCCCTTAGCACCTCAAGGAATATTATTTGGGGGTCCAGCCAGGGAGAAGAGTTTAGACACTTGGAGAAGATAAAGAACACACCCATTATCAAGAAATCACATTAGGATTCTCTTTTTAACCTGTTCCTTAAAACACTAGTGCTTAGGAAATCTATTGGAGGCAGAAGCAGTCAAGGGTAGCTTAGGGTTAGGGTTAGGGTTAGGGTTGGGGTTAGTGTTAGGGTACGGCTTAGGGTACGGTTTCGTGTACTGGTTCGTGTACGGCGTAGGGTATGGTTTAGGGTTAGGGTTAGGGTTAGTTTGAGGGTTAGGGCTCGGTTTAGGGTACGGGTTAGGATTAGGGTACGTGTTAAGGTTAGGGTAGGGGTTAGGGTTAGGGTACGCGTTAGGGTTAGGGTAGTTATTAAACCTATCCCACTCTCTAGATACCCCTTAGCACGTCAAGGAATATTATTTGGGGGTCGGGCCAGGGAGAAGAGTTTAGACACTAGGAGAAGATAAGGAACACACCCATTATCAAGAAATCACATTAGGATTCTCTTTTTAACCTGTTCCTTAAAACACTAGTGCTTAGGAAATCTATTGGAGGCAGAAGCAGTCAAGGGTAGCTTATGGTTAGGGTTAGGGTTAGGGTTAGGGTCAGGGTTAGTGTTAGGGTACGGCTTAGGTTACGGGTTCGTGTACTGGTTCGTGTACGGCGTAGGGTATGGTTTAGGGTTAGGGTTAGGGTTAGTTTGAGGGTTAGGGCTCGGTTTAGGGTACGGGTTAGGATTAGGGTACGTGTTAAGGTTAGGGTAGGGGTTAGGGTTAGGGTACGCGTTAGGTTTAGGATAGTTATTAAACCTATCCAACTCTCTAGATACCCCTTAGCACGTCAAGGAATATTATTTGGGGGTCCAGCCAGGGAGAAGAGTTTAGACACTAGGAGAAGATAAGGAACACACCCATTATCAAGAAATCACATTAGGATTGTCTATTTAACCTGTTACTTAAAACACTAGTGTTTAGGAAATCTATTGGAGGCAGAAGCAGTCAAGGGTAGCTTAGGGTTAGGGTTAGGGTTAGGGTTAGGGTACGGCTTAGGGTACGGGTTTGGGTACGGGTTCGGGTACGGGTTCGGGTACGGCGTAGGGTATGGGTTAGGGTTAGGGTTAGGGTTAGTTTGAGGGTTAGGGCTCGGTTTAGGGTACGTGTTAGGGTTAGGGTAGGGGTTAGGGTTAGGGTACGCGTTAGGGTTAGGGTAGTTATTAAACCTATCCCCCTCTCTAGATACCCCTTAGCACGTCAAGGTATATTATTTGGGGGTCCAGCCATGGAGAAGGGTTTAGACACTAGGAGAAGATAAGGAACACACCCATTATCAAGAATCACATTAGGATTCTCTTTTTAACCTGTTCCTTAAAACATGAGTGCTTAGGAAATCTATTGCAGGCAGAAGCAGTCAAGGGTAGCTTAGGGTTAGGGTTAGGGTTAGGGTTAGGGTACGGCTTAGGGTACGGGTTCGGGTACGGGTTCGGGTACGGTGTAGGGTATGGGTTAGGTTTAGGGTTAGGGTAAGTTTGAGGGTTAGGGCTCGGTTTAGGGTACGGGTTAGGATTAGGGTACGTGTTAAGGTTAGGGTAGGGGTTAGGGTTAGGGTACGCGTTAGGGTTAGGGTAGTTATTAAACCTATCCCACTCTCTAGATACCCCTTGACACGTCAAGGAATATTATTTGGGGGTCCAGCCATGGAGAAGAGTTTAGACACTAGGAGAAGATAAGGAACACACCCATTATCCTGAAATCACAATAGGATTCTATTTTTAACCTGTTCCTTAATACACTAGTGCTTAAGAAATCTATTGGAGGCAGAAGCAGTCAAGGGTAGCTTAGGGTTAGGGTTAGGGTTAGGGTTAGGGTCAGGGTTAGTGTTAGGGTACGGCTTAGGGTACGGGTTCGTGTACTGGTTCGTGTACGGCGTAGGGTATGGTTTAGGGTTAGGGTTAGGGTTAGTTTGAGGGTTAGGGCTCGGTTTAGGGTACGGGTTAGGATTAGGGTACGTGTTAAGGTTAGGGTAGGGGTTAGGTTTAGGGTACGCGTTAGGGTTAGGATAGTTATTAAACCTATCCAACTCTCTAGATACCCCTTAGCACGTCAAGGAATATTATTTGGGGGTCCAGCCAGGGAGAAGAGTTTAGACACTAGGAGAAGATAAGGAACACACCCATTATCAAGAAATCACATTAGGATTGTCTATTTAACCTGTTCCTTAAAACACTAGTGCTTAGGAAATCTATTGGAGGCAGAAGCAGTCAAGGGTAGCTTAGGGTTAGGGTTAGGGTTAGGGTTAGGGTACGGCTTAGGGTACGGGTTTGGGTACGGGTTCGGGTACGGGTTCGGGTACGGCGTAGGGTATGGGTTAGGGTTAGGGTTAGGGTTAGTTTGAGGGTTAGGGCTCGGTTTAGGGTACGTGTTAGGGTTAGGGTAGGGGTTAGGGTTAGGGTACGCGTTAGAGTTAGGGTAGTTATTAAACCTATCCCCCTCTCTAGATACCCCTTAGCACGTCAAGGTATATTATTTGGGGGTCCAGCCATGGAGAAGAGTTTAGACACTAGGAGAAGATAAGGAACACACCCATTATCAAGAATCACATTAGGATTCTCTTTTTAACCTGTTCCTTAAAACATGAGTGCTTAGGAAATCTATTGCAGGCAGAAGCAGTCAAGGGTAGCTTAGGGTTAGGGTTAGGGTTAGGGTTAGGGTACGGCTTAGGGTACGGGTTCGGGTACGGGTTCGGGTACGGCGTAGGGTATGGGTTAGGGTTAGGGTTAGGGTTAGTTTGAGGGTTATGGCTCGGTTTAGGGTACGGGTTAGGATTAGGGTACGTGTTAGGATTAGGTTAGGTGTTAGGTTTAGGGTACGCGTTAGGGTTAAGGTAGTTATTAATCCTATCCCACTCTCTAGATACCCCTTAGCACGTCAAGGAATATTATTTGGGGGTCCAGCCATGGAGAAGAGTTTAGACACTAGGAGAAGATAAGGAACACACCCATTATCAAGAAATCACATTAGGATTCTCTTTTTAACCTGTTCCTTAAAACACTAGTGCTTAGGAAATCTATTGGAGGCAGAAGCAGTCAAGGGTAGCTTAGGGTTAGGGTTAGGGTTAGGGTTAGGCTTAGGGTACGGCTTAGGGTACGGGTTCGGGTACGGGTTCGGGTACGGCGTAGGGTATGGGTTAGGGTTAGGGTTAGGGTTAGTTTGAGGGTTAGGGCTCGGTTTAGGGTACGGGTTAGAATTAGGGTACGTGTTAGGGTTAGGGTAGGGGTTAGGGTTAGGGTACTCGTTAGGGTTAGGGTAGTTATTAAACCTATCCCACTCTCTAGATAACACTTAGCAAGTCAAGGAATATTATTTGGGTGTCCAGCCATGGAGAAGAGTTTAGACACTAGGAGAAGATAAGGAACACACCCATTATCAAGAAATCACATTAGGATTCACTTTTTAACCTGTTCCTTAAAACACTAGTGCTTAGGAAATCTATTGGAGGCAGAAGCAGTCAAGGGTAGCTTAGGGTTAGGGTTAGGGTTAGGGTTAGTGTTAGGGTACGGCTTAGCGTTCGGGTTCGGGTACGGGTTCGGGTACGGCGTAAGGTATGGGTTAGGGTTAGGTTTAGGGTTAGTTTGAGGGTTAGGGCTCGGTTTAGGGTACGGGTTAGCATTAGGGTACGTGTTAGGGTTAGGGTAGGGGTTAGGGTTAGGGTACGCGTTAGGGTTAGGGTAGTTAGGGTTAGGGTTAGGGTTAGGGTTAGGGTTATTGTTAGGGTAAGGCTTAGGGTACGGGTTCGGGTACGGCGTAGGGTATGGGTTAGGGTTAGGGTTAGGGTTAGTTTGAGGGTTAGGGCTCGGTTTAGGGTACGGTTTAGGATTAGGGTACGTGTTAGGGTTAGGGTACGCGTTAGGGTTAGGGTAGTTATTAAACCTATCCCACTCTCTAGATTCCCCTTAGCACGTCAAGGAATATTATTTGGGGGTCCAGCCATGGAGAAGAGTTTAGACACTAGGAGAAGATAAGGAACACACCCATTATCCTGAAATCACAATAGGATTCTATTTTTAACCTGTTCCTTAATACACTAGTGCTTAAGAAATCTATTGGAGGCAGAAGCAGTCAAGGGTAGCTTAGGGTTAGGGTTAGGGTTAGGGTTAGGGTTAGGGTACGGCTTAGGGTACGGGTTCGGGTACGGGTTTGGGTACGGCGTAGGGTATGGGTTAGGGTTAGGGTTAGGGATAATTTGAGGGTTAGTGCTCGGTTTAGGGTACGGGTTAGGATTAGGGTACATGTTAGGGTTAGGTTAGGGGTTAGGGTTAGGGTACGCGTTAGGGTTAGGGTAGTTATTAAACCTATCCCACTCTCTAGATACCCCTTAGCACGTCAAGGAATATTATTTGGGTATCCAGCCATGGAGAAGAGTTTAGACACTAGGAGAAGTTAAGGAACACACCCATTATCCTGAAATCACATTAGGATTCTCTTTTTAACCTGTTCCTTAAAACACTAGTGCTTAGGAAATCTATTGGAGGCAGAAGCAGTCAAGGGTAGCTTAGGGTTAGGGTTAGGGTTATTGTTAGGGTAAGGCTTAGGGTACGGGTTCGGGTACGGCGTAGGGTATGGGTTAGGGTTAGGGTTAGTGTTAGTTTGAGGGTTAGGGTTCGGTTTAGGGTACGGTTTAGGATTAGGGTACGTGTTAGGGTTAGGGTACGCGTTAGGGTTAGGGTAGTTATTAAACCTATCCCACTCTCTAGATACCCCTTAGCACGTCAAGGATTATTATTTGGGGGTCCAGCCATGGAGAAGAGTTTAGACACTAGGAGAAGATAAGGAACACACCCATTATCAAGAAATCACAATAGGATTCTCTTTTTAACCTGTTCCTTAATACACTAGTGCTTAGGAAATCTATTGGAGGCAGAAGCAGTCAAGGGTAGCTTAGGGTTAGGGTTAGGGTTAGGGTTAGGGTACGGCTTAGGGTACGGGTTCGGGTACGGGTTCGGGTACGGCGTAGGGTATGGGTTAGGGTTAGGGTTAGGGATAGTTTGAGGGTTAGTGCTCGGTTTAGGGTACGGGTTATGATTAGGGTACATGTTAGGGTTAGGTTAGGGGTTAGGGTTAGGGTACGCGTTAGGGTTAGGGTAGTTATTAAACCTATCCCACTCTCTAGATACCCCTTAGCATGTCAAGGAATATTATTTGGGTGTCCAGCCATGGAGAAGAGTTTAGACACTAGGAGAAGATAAGGAACACACCCATTATCCTGAAATCACATTAGGATTCTCTTTTTAACCTGTTCCTTAAAACACTAGTGCTTAGGAAATCTATTGGAGGCAGAAGCAGTCAAGGGTAGCTTAGGGTTAGGGTTAGGGTTAGGGTTAGCTTCAGGGTACCGCTTAGGGTACGGGTTCGGGTACGGCGTAGGGTATGGGTTAGGGTTAGGGTTAGGTTTAATTTGAGGGTTAGGGCTCTGTTTAGGGTACGGGTTAGGATTAGGGTTCGTATTAGGGTTAGGGTACGCGTTAGGGTTAGGGTAGTTATTAAACCTATCCCACTCTCTAGATACCCCTTAGCACGTCAAGGAATATTATTTGGGGGTCCAGGCATGGAGAAGAGTTTAGACACTAGGAGAAGATAAGGAACACACCCATTATCCTGAAATCACAATAGGATTCTCTTTTTAACCTGTTCCTTAATACACTAGTGCTTAGGAAATCTATTGGAGGCAGAAGCAGTCAAGGGTAGCTTAGGGTACGGGTTAAGATTAGTGTACGTGTTAGGGTTAGGGTTAGGGTTAGGGTTAGTGTTAGGGTACGGCTTAGGGTACGGGTTCGGGTACGGGTTCGGGTACGGCGTAGGGTATGGGTTAGGGTTAGGGTTAGGGATAGTTTGAGGGTTAGTGCTCGGTTTAGGGTACGGGTTAGGATTAGAGTACATGTTAGGGTTAGGTTAGGGGTTAGGGTTAGGGTACGCGTTAGGGTTAGGGTAGTTATTAAACCTATCCCACTCTCTAGATACCCCTTAGCACGTCAAGGAATATTATTTGGGGGTCCAGCCATGGAGAAGAGTTTAGACACTAGGAGAAGATAAGGAACACACCCATTATCAAGAAATCACATTAGGATTCTCTTTTTAACCTGTTCCTTAAAACACTAGTGCTTAGGAAATCTATTGGAGGCAGAAGCAGTCAAGGGTAGCTTAGGGTTAGGGTTAGGGTTAGGGTACGGCTTAGGGTACGGTTTCGGGTACGGGTTCGGGTACGGTGTAAGGTATGGGTTAGGGTTAGGGTTAGGGTTAGTTTGAGGGTTAGGGCTCGGTTTAGGGTACGGGTTAGGATTAGGGTACGTGTTAAGGTTAGGGTAGGGGTTAGGGTTAGGGTACGCGTTAGGGTTAGGGTAGTTATTAAACCTATCCCACTCTCTAGATACCCCTTAGCACGTCAAGGAATATTATTTGGGGGTCCAGCCAGGGAGAAGAGTTTAGACACTAGGAGAAGATAAGGAACACACCCATTATCAAGAAATCACATTAGGATTCTCTTTTTAACCTGTTCCTTAAAACACTAGTGCTTAGGAAATCTATTGGAGGCAGAAGCAGTCAAGGGTAGCTTAGGGTTAGGGTTAGGGTTAGGGTTAGTGTTAGGGTACGGCTTAGGGTACGGGTTCGGGTACGGGTTCGCGTACGGCGTAGGGTATGTGTTAGGGTTAGGGTTAAGGTTAGTTTGAGGGTTAGGGCTCGGTTTAGGGTACGGGTTAGGATTAGGGTACGTGTTAAAGTTAGTGTAGGGGTTAGGGTTAGGGTACGCGTTAGGGTTAGGGTAGTTATTAAACCTATCCCACTCTCTAGATACCCCTTAGCACCTCAAGGAATATTATTTGGGGGTCCAGCCAGGGAGAAGAGTTTAGACACTAGGAGAAGATAAGGAACACACCCATTATCCTGAAATCACATTAGGATTCTCTTTTTAACCTGTTCCTTAAAACACTAGTGCTTAGGAAATCTATTGGAGGCAGAAGCAGTCAAGGGTAGCTTAGGGTTAGGGTTAGGGTTAGGGTTGGGGTTAGTGTTAGGGTACGGCTTAGGGTACGGGTTCGTGTACTGGTTCGTGTACGGCGTAGGGTATGGTTTAGGGTTAGGGTTAGGGTTAGTTTGAGGGTTAGGGCTCGGTTTAGGGTACGGGTTAGGATTAGGGTACGTGTTAAGGTTAGGGTAGGGGTTAGGTTTAGGGTACGCGTTAGGGTTAGGGTAGTTATTAAACCTATCCCACTCTCTAGATACCCCTTAGCACGTCAAGGAATATTATTTGGGGGTCGGGCCAGGGAGAAGAGTTTAGACACTAGGAGAAGATAAGGAACACACCCATTATCAAGAAATCACATTAGGATTCTCTTTTTAAACTGTTCCTTAAAACACTAGTGCTTAGGAAATCTATTGGAGGCAGAAGCAGTCAAGGGTAGCTTAGGGTTAGGGTTAGGGTTAGGGTTAGGGTTAGGGTTAGTGTTAGTGTACGGCTTAGGGTACGGGTTCGTGTACTGGTTCGTGTACGGCGTAGGGTATGGTTTAGGGTTAGGGTTAGGTTTAGTTTGAGGGTTAGGGCTCGGTTTAGGGTACGGGTTAGGATTAGGGTACGTGTTAAGGTTAGGGTAGGGGTTAGGGTTAAGGTACGCGTTAGGGTTAGGGTAGTTATTAAACCTATCCCACTCTCTAGATACCCCTTAGCACGTCAAGGAATATTATTTGGGGGTCCAGCCATGGAGAAGAGTTTAGACACTAGGAGAAGATAAGGAACACACCCATTATCAAGAATCACATTAGGATTCTCTTTTTAACCTGTTCCTTAAAACATGAGTGCTTAGGAAATCTATTGGAGGCAGAAGCAGTCAAGGGTAGCTTAGGGTTAGTGTTAGGGTTAGGGTTAGGGTACGGCTTAGGGTACGGGTTCGGGTACGGGTTCGGGTACGGCGTAGGGTATGGGTTAGGTTTAGGGTTAGGGTTAGTTTGAGGGTTATGGCTCGGTTTAGGGTACGGTTTAGGATTAGGGTACATGTTAGGATTAGGGTAGGTGTTAGGTTTAGGGTACGCGTTAGGGTTATGGTAGTTATTAAACCTATCCCACTCTCTAGATACCCCTTAGCACGTCAAGGAATATTATTTGGGGGTCCAGCCATGGAGAAGAGTTTAGACACTTGGAGAAGATAAGGAACACACCCATTATCAAGAAATCACATTAGGATTCTCTTTTTAACCTGTTCCTTAAAACTCTAGTGCTTAGGAAATCTATTGGAGGCAGAAGCAGTCAAGGGTTGCTTAGGGTTAGGGTTAGGTTTAGGGTTAGGGTTAGGGTACGGCTTAGGGTACGGGTTCGGGTACGGTTTCGGGTACGGTGTAGGTATGGGTTAGGGTTAGGGTTAGGGTTAGTTTGAGGGTTAGGGCTCGGTTTAGGGTACGGGTTAGGATTAGGGTACGTGTTAAGGTTAGGGTAGGGGTTAGGTTTAGGGTACGCGTTAGGGTTAGGGTAGTTATTAAACCTATCCCACTCTCTAGATACCCCTTAGCACGTCAAGGAATATTAATTGGGGGTCCAGCCAGGGAGAAGAATTTAGACACTAGGAGAAGATAAGGAACACACCCATTATCAAGAAATCACATTAGGATTCTCTTTTTAACCTGTTCCTTAAAACACTAGTGCTTAGGAAATCTATTGGAGGCAGAAGCAGTCAAGGGTAGCTTAGGGTTAGGGTTAGGGTTAGGGTTAGGTTTAGTGTTAGGGTACGGTTTAGGTTACGGGTTCGGGTACGGCGTAGGGTATGGGTTAGGGTTAGGGTTAGTTTGAGGGTTAGGGCTCGGTTTAGGGTACGGGTTAGGATTAGGGTACGTGTTAGGATTAGGTTAGGGGATAGGGTTAGGGTACGCGTTAGGGTTAGGGTAGTTATTAAACCTATCCCACTCTCTAGATACCCCTTAGCACGTCAAGGAATATTATTTGGGGGTCCAGCCATGGAGAAGAGTTTAGACACTAGGAGAAGATAAGGAACACACCCATTATCAAGAAATCACATTAGGATTCACTTTTTAACCTGTTCCTTAAAACACTAGTGCTTATGAAATCTATTGGAGGCAGAAGCAGTCAAGGGTAGCTTAGGGTTAGGGTTAGGGTTAGGGTTAGGGTTAGGGTACGGCTTAGGGTACGGGTTCGGGTACGGGTTCGGGTACGGCGTAGGGTATGTGTTAGGGTTAGGGTTAGGGTTAGTTTGAGGGTTAGGGCTGGGTTTAGGGTACGGGTTAGGCTTAGGGTACGTGTTAAAGTTAGTGTAGGGGTTAGGGTTAGGGTACGCGTTAGGGTTAGGGTAGTTATTAAACCTATCCCACTCTCTAGATACCCCTTAGCACCTCAAGGAATATTATTTGGGGGTCCAGCCAGGGAGAAGAGTTTAGACACTTGGAGAAGATAAAGAACACACCCATTATCAAGAAATCACATTAGGATTCTCTTTTTAAACTGTTCCTTAAAACACTAGTGCTTAGGAAATCTATTGGAGGCAGAAGCAGTCAAGGGTAGCTTAGGGTTAGGGTTAGGGTTAGGGTTAGGGTTAGGGTTAGTGTTAGTGTACGGCTTAGGGTACGGGTTCGTGTACTGGTTCGTGTACGGCGTAGGGTATGGTTTAGGGTTAGGGTTAGGTTTAGTTTGAGGGTTAGGGCTCGGTTTAGGGTACGGGTTAGGATTAGGGTACGTGTTAAGGTTAGGGTAGGGGTTAGGGTTAAGGTACGCGTTAGGGTTAGGGTAGTTATTAAACCTATCCCACTCTCTAGATACCCCTTAGCACGTCAAGGAATATTATTTGGGGGTCCAGCCATGGAGAAGAGTTTAGACACTAGGAGAAGATAAGGAACACACCCATTATCAAGAATCACATTAGGATTCTCTTTTTAACCTGTTCCTTAAAACATGAGTGCTTAGGAAATCTATTGGAGGCAGAAGCAGTCAAGGGTAGCTTAGGGTTAGTGTTAGGGTTAGGGTTAGGGTACGGCTTAGGGTACGGGTTCGGGTACGGGTTCGGGTACGGCGTAGGGTATGGGTTAGGTTTAGGGTTAGGGTTAGTTTGAGGGTTATGGCTCGGTTTAGGGTACGGTTTAGGATTAGGGTACATGTTAGGATTAGGGTAGGTGTTAGGTTTAGGGTACGCGTTAGGGTTATGGTAGTTATTAAACCTATCCCACTCTCTAGATACCCCTTAGCACGTCAAGGAATATTATTTGGGGGTCCAGCCATGGAGAAGAGTTTAGACACTTGGAGAAGATAAGGAACACACCCATTATCAAGAAATCACATTAGGATTCTCTTTTTAACCTGTTCCTTAAAACTCTAGTGCTTAGGAAATCTATTGGAGGCAGAAGCAGTCAAGGGTTGCTTAGGGTTAGGGTTAGGTTTAGGGTTAGGGTTAGGGTACGGCTTAGGGTACGGGTTCGGGTACGGTTTCGGGTACGGTGTAGGTATGGGTTAGGGTTAGGGTTAGGGTTAGTTTGAGGGTTAGGGCTCGGTTTAGGGTACGGGTTAGGATTAGGGTACGTGTTAAGGTTAGGGTAGGGGTTAGGTTTAGGGTACGCGTTAGGGTTAGGGTAGTTATTAAACCTATCCCACTCTCTAGATACCCCTTAGCACGTCAAGGAATATTAATTGGGGGTCCAGCCAGGGAGAAGAATTTAGACACTAGGAGAAGATAAGGAACACACCCATTATCAAGAAATCACATTAGGATTCTCTTTTTAACCTGTTCCTTAAAACACTAGTGCTTAGGAAATCTATTGGAGGCAGAAGCAGTCAAGGGTAGCTTAGGGTTAGGGTTAGGGTTAGGGTTAGGTTTAGTGTTAGGGTACGGTTTAGGTTACGGGTTCGGGTACGGCGTAGGGTATGGGTTAGGGTTAGGGTTAGTTTGAGGGTTAGGGCTCGGTTTAGGGTACGGGTTAGGATTAGGGTACGTGTTAGGATTAGGTTAGGGGATAGGGTTAGGGTACGCGTTAGGGTTAGGGTAGTTATTAAACCTATCCCACTCTCTAGATACCCCTTAGCACGTCAAGGAATATTATTTGGGGGTCCAGCCATGGAGAAGAGTTTAGACACTAGGAGAAGATAAGGAACACACCCATTATCAAGAAATCACATTAGGATTCACTTTTTAACCTGTTCCTTAAAACACTAGTGCTTATGAAATCTATTGGAGGCAGAAGCAGTCAAGGGTAGCTTAGGGTTAGGGTTAGGGTTAGGGTTAGGGTTAGGGTACGGCTTAGGGTACGGGTTCGGGTACGGGTTCGGGTACGGCGTAGGGTATGTGTTAGGGTTAGGGTTAGGGTTAGTTTGAGGGTTAGGGCTGGGTTTAGGGTACGGGTTAGGCTTAGGGTACGTGTTAAAGTTAGTGTAGGGGTTAGGGTTAGGGTACGCGTTAGGGTTAGGGTAGTTATTAAACCTATCCCACTCTCTAGATACCCCTTAGCACCTCAAGGAATATTATTTGGGGGTCCAGCCAGGGAGAAGAGTTTAGACACTTGGAGAAGATAAAGAACACACCCATTATCAAGAAATCACATTAGGATTCTCTTTTTAACCTGTTCCTTAAAACACTAGTGCTTAGGAAATCTATTGGAGGCAGAAGCAGTCAAGGGTAGCTTAGGGTTAGGGTTAGGGTTAGGGTTGGGGTTAGTGTTAGGGTACGGCTTAGGGTACGGTTTCGTGTACTGGTTCGTGTACGGCGTAGGGTATGGTTTAGGGTTAGGGTTAGGGTTAGTTTGAGGGTTAGGGCTCGGTTTAGGGTACGGGTTAGGATTAGGGTACGTGTTAAGGTTAGGGTAGGGGTTAGGGTTAGGGTACGCGTTAGGGTTAGGGTAGTTATTAAACCTATCCCACTCTCTAGATACCCCTTAGCACGTCAAGGAATATTATTTGGGGGTCGGGCCAGGGAGAAGAGTTTAGACACTAGGAGAAGATAAGGAACACACCCATTATCAAGAAATCACATTAGGATTCTCTTTTTAACCTGTTCCTTAAAACACTAGTGCTTAGGAAATCTATTGGAGGCAGAAGCAGTCAAGGGTAGCTTATGGTTAGGGTTAGGGTTAGGGTTAGGGTCAGGGTTAGTGTTAGGGTACGGCTTAGGTTACGGGTTCGTGTACTGGTTCGTGTACGGCGTAGGGTATGGTTTAGGGTTAGGGTTAGGGTTAGTTTGAGGGTTAGGGCTCGGTTTAGGGTACGGGTTAGGATTAGGGTACGTGTTAAGGTTAGGGTAGGGGTTAGGGTTAGGGTACGCGTTAGGGTTAGGATAGTTATTAAACCTATCCAACTCTCTAGATACCCCTTAGCACGTCAAGGAATATTATTTGGGGGTCCAGCCAGGGAGAAGAGTTTAGACACTAGGAGAAGATAAGGAACACACCCATTATCAAGAAATCACATTAGGATTGTCTATTTAACCTGTTCCTTAAAACACTAGTGCTTAGGAAATCTATTGGAGGCAGAAGCAGTCAAGGGTAGCTTAGGGTTAGGGTTAGGGTTAGGGTTAGGGTACGGCTTAGGGTACGGGTTTGGGTACGGGTTCGGGTACGGGTTCGGGTACGGCGTAGGGTATGGGTTAGGGTTAGGGTTAGGGTTAGTTTGAGGGTTAGGGCTCGGTTTAGGGTACGTGTTAGGGTTAGGGTAGGGGTTAGGGTTAGGGTACGCGTTAGGGTTAGGGTAGTTATTAAACCTATCCCCCTCTCTAGATACCCCTTAGCACGTCAAGGTGTATTATTTGGGGGTCCAGCCATGGAGAAGGGTTTAGACACTAGGAGAAGATAAGGAACACACCCATTATCAAGAATCACATTAGGATTCTCTTTTTAACCTGTTCCTTAAAACATGAGTGCTTAGGAAATCTATTGCAGGCAGAAGCAGTCAAGGGTAGCTTAGGGTTAGGGTTAGGGTTAGGGTTAGGGTACGGCTTAGGGTACGGGTTCGGGTACGGGTTCGGGTACGGCGTAGGGTATGGGTTAGGGTTAGGGTTAGGGTTAGTTTGAGGGTTATGGCTCGGTTTAGGGTACGGGTTAGGATTAGGGTACGTGTTAGGATTAGGTTAGGTGTTAGGTTTAGGGTACACGTTAGGGTTAAGGTAGTTATTAATCCTATCCCACTCTCTAGATACCCCTTAGCACGTCAAGGAATATTATTTGGGCGTCCAGCCATGGAGAAGAGTTTAGACACTAGGAGAAGATAAGGAACACACCCATTATCAAGAAATCACATTAGGATTCTTTTTTTAACCTGTTCCTTAAAACACTAGTGCTTAGGAAATCTATTGGAGGCAGAAGCAGTCAAGGGTAGCTTAGGGTTAGGGTTAGGGTTAGGGTTAGGGTTAGGGTACGGCTTAGGGTACGGGTTCGGGTACGGGTTCGGGTACGGTGTAGGGTATGGGTTAGGGTTAGGGTTAGGGTTAGTTTGAGGGTTAGGGCTCGGTTTAGGGTACGGGTTAGGATTAGGGTACGTGTTAAGGTTAGGGTAGGGGTTAGGGTCAGGTTAGGGGTTAGGGTTAGGGTACGCGTTAGGGTTAGGGTAGTTATTAAACCTATCCCACTCTCTAGATACCCCTTAGCACGTCAAGGAATATTATTTGGGGGTCCAGCCATGGAGAAGAGTTTAGACACTAGGAGAAGATAAGGAACACACCCATTATCAAGAAATCACATTAGGATTCACTTTTTAACCTGTTCCTTAAAACACTAGTGCTTATGAAATCTATTGGAGGCAGAAGCAGTCAAGGGTAGCTTAGGGTTAGGGTTAGGGTTAGGGTTAGGGTTAGGGTACGGCTTAGGGTACGGGTTCGGGTACGGGTTCGGGTACGGCGTAGGGTATGTGTTAGGGTTAGGGTTAGGGTTAGTTTGAGGGTTAGGGCTGGGTTTAGGGTACGGGTTAGGCTTAGGGTACGTGTTAAAGTTAGTGTAGGGGTTAGGGTTAGGGTACGCGTTAGGGTTAGGGTAGTTATTAAACCTATCCCACTCTCTAGATACCCCTTAGCACCTCAAGGAATATTATTTGGGGGTCCAGCCAGGGAGAAGAGTTTAGACACTTGGAGAAGATAAAGAACACACCCATTATCAAGAAATCACATTAGGATTCTCTTTTTAACCTGTTCCTTAAAACACTAGTGCTTAGGAAATCTATTGGAGGCAGAAGCAGTCAAGGGTAGCTTAGGGTTAGGGTTAGGGTTAGGGTTGGGGTTAGTGTTAGGGTACGGCTTAGGGTACGGTTTCGTGTACTGGTTCGTGTACGGCGTAGGGTATGGTTTAGGGTTAGGGTTAGGGTTAGTTTGAGGGTTAGGGCTCGGTTTAGGGTACGGGTTAGGATTAGGGTACGTGTTAAGGTTAGGGTAGGGGTTAGGGTTAGGGTACGCGTTAGGGTTAGGGTAGTTATTAAACCTATCCCACTCTCTAGATACCCCTTAGCACGTCAAGGAATATTATTTGGGGGTCGGGCCAGGGAGAAGAGTTTAGACACTAGGAGAAGATAAGGAACACACCCATTATCAAGAAATCACATTAGGATTCTCTTTTTAACCTGTTCCTTAAAACACTAGTGCTTAGGAAATCTATTGGAGGCAGAAGCAGTCAAGGGTAGCTTATGGTTAGGGTTAGGGTTAGGGTTAGGGTCAGGGTTAGTGTTAGGGTACGGCTTAGGTTACGGGTTCGTGTACTGGTTCGTGTACGGCGTAGGGTATGGTTTAGGGTTAGGGTTAGGGTTAGTTTGAGGGTTAGGGCTCGGTTTAGGGTACGGGTTAGGATTAGGGTAAGTGTTAAGGTTAGGGTAGGGGTTAGGGTTAGGGTACGCGTTAGGGTTAGGATAGTTATTAAACCTATCCAACTCTCTAGATACCCCTTAGCACGTCAAGGAATATTATTTGGGGGTCCAGCCAGGGAGAAGAGTTTAGACACTAGGAGAAGATAAGGAACACACCCATTATCAAGAAATCACATTAGGATTGTCTATTTAACCTGTTCCTTAAAACACTAGTGCTTAGGAAATCTATTGGAGGCAGAAGCAGTCAAGGGTAGCTTAGGGTTAGGGTTAGGGTTAGGGTTAGGGTACGGCTTAGGGTACGGGTTTGGGTACGGGTTCGGGTACGGGTTCGGGTACGGCGTAGGGTATGGGTTAGGGTTAGGGTTAGGGTTAGTTTGAGGGTTAGGGCTCGGTTTAGGGTACGTGTTAGGGTTAGGGTAGGGGTTAGGGTTAGGGTACGCGTTAGGGTTAGGGTAGTTATTAAACCTATCCCCCTCTCTAGATACCCCTTAGCACGTCAAGGTGTATTATTTGGGGGTCCAGCCATGGAGAAGGGTTTAGACACTAGGAGAAGATAAGGAACACACCCATTATCAAGAATCACATTAGGATTCTCTTTTTAACCTGTTCCTTAAAACATGAGTGCTTAGGAAATCTATTGCAGGCAGAAGCAGTCAAGGGTAGCTTAGGGTTAGGGTTAGGGTTAGGGTTAGGGTACGGCTTAGGGTACGGGTTCGGGTACGGGTTCGGGTACGGCGTAGGGTATGGGTTAGGGTTAGGGTTAGGGTTAGTTTGAGGGTTATGGCTCGGTTTAGGGTACGGGTTAGGATTAGGGTACGTGTTAGGATTAGGTTAGGTGTTAGGTTTAGGGTACACGTTAGGGTTAAGGTAGTTATTAATCCTATCCCACTCTCTAGATACCCCTTAGCACGTCAAGGAATATTATTTGGGCGTCCAGCCATGGAGAAGAGTTTAGACACTAGGAGAAGATAAGGAACACACCCATTATCAAGAAATCACATTAGGATTCTTTTTTTAACCTGTTCCTTAAAACACTAGTGCTTAGGAAATCTATTGGAGGCAGAAGCAGTCAAGGGTAGCTTAGGGTTAGGGTTAGGGTTAGGGTTAGGGTTAGGGTACGGCTTAGGGTACGGGTTCGGGTACGGGTTCGGGTACGGTGTAGGGTATGGGTTAGGGTTAGGGTTAGGGTTAGTTTGAGGGTTAGGGCTCGGTTTAGGGTACGGGTTAGGATTAGGGTACGTGTTAAGGTTAGGGTAGGGGTTAGGGTCAGGTTAGGGGTTAGGGTTAGGGTACGCGTTAGGGTTAGGGTAGTTATTAAACCTATCCCACTCTCTAGATACCCCTTAGCACGTCAAGGAATATTATTTGGGGGTCCAGCCATGGAGAAGAGTTTAGACACTAGGAGAAGATAAGGAACACACCCATTATCCTGAAATCACAATAGGATTCTATTTTTAACCTGTTCCTTAATACACTAGTGCTTAAGAAATCTATTGGAGGCAGAAGCAGTCAAGGGTAGCTTAGGGTTAGGGTTAGGGTTAGGGTTAGGGTTAGGGTACGGCTTAGGGTACGGGTTCGGGTACGGGTTCGGGTACGGCGTAGGGTATGGATTAGGGTTAGGGTTAGGGATAGTTTGAGGGTTAGTGCTCGGTTTAGGGTACGGGTTAGGATAAGGGTACATGTTAGGGTCAGGTTAGGGGTTAGGGTTAGGGTACGCGTTAGGGTTAGGGTAGTTATTAAACCTATCCCACTCTCTAGATACCCCTTAGCACGTCAAGGAATATTATTTGGGTATCCAGCCATGGAGAAGAGTTTAGACACTAGGAGAAGATAAGGAACACACCCATTATCCTGAAATCACATTAGGATTCTCTTTTTAACCTGTTCCTTAAAACACTAGTGCTCAGGAATTCTATTGGAGGCAGAAGCAGTCAAGGGTAGCTTAGGGTTAGGGTTAGGGTTAGGGTTGGGGTTAGTGTTAGGGTACGGCTTAGGGTACGGTTTCGTGTACTGGTTCGTGTACGGCGTAGGGTATGGTTTAGGGTTAGGGTTAGGGTTAGTTTGAGGGTTAGGGCTCGGTTTAGGGTACGGGTTAGGATTAGGGTACGTGTTAAGGTTAGGGTACGGGTTAGGGTTAGGGTACGCGTTAGGGTTAGGGTAGTTATTAAACCTATCCCACTCTCTAGATACCCCTTAGCACGTCAAGGAATATTATTTGGGGGTCGGGCCAGGGAGAAGAGTTTAGACACTAGGAGAAGATAAGGAACACACCCATTATCAAGAAATCACATTAGGATTCTCTTTTTAACCTGTTCCTTAAAACACTAGTGCTTAGGAAATCTATTGGAGGCAGAAGCAGTCAAGGGTAGCTTAGGGTTAGGGTTAGGGTTAGGGTTAGGGTTAGGGTACGGCTTAGGGTACGGGTTCGGGTACGGGTTCGGGTATGGCGTAGGGTATGTGTTAGGGTTAGGGTTAGGGTTAGTTTGAGGGTTAGGGCTGGGTTTAGGGTACGGGTTAGGCTTAGGGTACGTGTTAAAGTTAGTGTAGGGGTTAGGGTTAGGGTACGCGTTAGGGTTAGGGTAGTTATTAAACCTACCCCACTCTCTAGATACCCCTTAGCACCTCAAGGAATATTATTTGGGGGTCCAGCCAGGGAGAAGAGTTTAGACACTTGGAGAAGATAAAGAACACACCCATTATCAAGAAATCACATTAGGATTCTCTTTTTAACCTGTTCCTTAAAACACTAGTGCTTAGGAAATCTATTGGAGGCAGAAGCAGTCAAGGGTAGCTTAGGGTTAGGGTTAGGGTTAGGGTTGGGGTTAGTGTTAGGGTACGGCTTAGGGTACGGTTTCGTGTACTGGTTCGTGTACGGCGTAGGGTATGGTTTAGGGTTAGGGTTAGGGCTGGTTTGAGGGTTAGGGCTCGGTTTAGGGTACGGGTTAGGATTAGGGTACGTGTTAAGGTTAGGGTAGGGGTTAGGGTTAAGGTACGCGTTAGGGTTAGGGTAGTTATTAAACCTATCCCACTCTCTAGATACCCCTTAGCACGTCAAGGAATATTATTTGGGGGTCCAGCCATGGAGAAGAGTTTAGACACTAGGAGAAGATAAGGAACACACCCATTATCAAGAATCACATTAGGATTCTCTTTTTAACCTGTTCCTTAAAACATGAGTGCTTAGGAAATCTATTGGAGGCAGAAGCAGTCAAGGGTAGCTTAGGGTTAGTGTTAGGGTTAGGGTTAGGGTACGGCTTAGGGTACGGGTTCGGGTACGGGTTCGGGTACGGCGTAGGGTATGGGTTAGGTTTAGGGTTAGGGTTAGTTTGAGGGTTATGGCTCGGTTTAGGGTACGGTTTAGGATTAGGGTACATGTTAGGATTAGGGTAGGTGTTAGGTTTAGGGTACGCGTTAGGGTTATGGTAGTTATTAAACCTATCCCACTCTCTAGATACCCCTTAGCACGTCAAGGAATATTATTTGGGGGTCCAGCCATGGAGAAGAGTTTAGACACTTGGAGAAGATAAGGAACACACCCATTATCAAGAAATCACATTAGGATTCTCTTTTTAACCTGTTCCTTAAAACTCTAGTGCTTAGGAAATCTATTGGAGGCAGAAGCAGTCAAGGGTTGCTTAGGGTTAGGGTTAGGTTTAGGGTTAGGGTTAGGGTACGGCTTAGGGTACGGGTTCGGGTACGGTTTCGGGTACGGTGTAGGTATGGGTTAGGGTTAGGGTTAGGGTTAGTTTGAGGGTTAGGGCTCGGTTTAGGGTACGGGTTAGGATTAGGGTACGTGTTAAGGTTAGGGTAGGGGTTAGGTTTAGGGTACGCGTTAGGGTTAGGGTAGTTATTAAACCTATCCCACTCTCTAGATACCCCTTAGCACGTCAAGGAATATTAATTGGGGGTCCAGCCAGGGAGAAGAATTTAGACACTAGGAGAAGATAAGGAACACACCCATTATCAAGAAATCACATTAGGATTCTCTTTTTAACCTGTTCCTTAAAACACTAGTGCTTAGGAAATCTATTGGAGGCAGAAGCAGTCAAGGGTAGCTTAGGGTTAGGGTTAGGGTTAGGGTTAGGTTTAGTGTTAGGGTACGGTTTAGGTTACGGGTTCGGGTACGGCGTAGGGTATGGGTTAGGGTTAGGGTTAGTTTGAGGGTTAGGGCTCGGTTTAGGGTACGGGTTAGGATTAGGGTACGTGTTAGGATTAGGTTAGGGGATAGGGTTAGGGTACGCGTTAGGGTTAGGGTAGTTATTAAACCTATCCCACTCTCTAGATACCCCTTAGCACGTCAAGGAATATTATTTGGGGGTCCAGCCATGGAGAAGAGTTTAGACACTAGGAGAAGATAAGGAACACACCCATTATCAAGAAATCACATTAGGATTCACTTTTTAACCTGTTCCTTAAAACACTAGTGCTTATGAAATCTATTGGAGGCAGAAGCAGTCAAGGGTAGCTTAGGGTTAGGGTTAGGGTTAGGGTTAGGGTTAGGGTACGGCTTAGGGTACGGGTTCGGGTACGGGTTCGGGTACGGCGTAGGGTATGTGTTAGGGTTAGGGTTAGGGTTAGTTTGAGGGTTAGGGCTGGGTTTAGGGTACGGGTTAGGCTTAGGGTACGTGTTAAAGTTAGTGTAGGGGTTAGGGTTAGGGTACGCGTTAGGGTTAGGGTAGTTATTAAACCTATCCCACTCTCTAGATACCCCTTAGCACCTCAAGGAATATTATTTGGGGGTCCAGCCAGGGAGAAGAGTTTAGACACTTGGAGAAGATAAAGAACACACCCATTATCAAGAAATCACATTAGGATTCTCTTTTTAACCTGTTCCTTAAAACACTAGTGCTTAGGAAATCTATTGGAGGCAGAAGCAGTCAAGGGTAGCTTAGGGTTAGGGTTAGGGTTAGGGTTGGGGTTAGTGTTAGGGTACGGCTTAGGGTACGGTTTCGTGTACTGGTTCGTGTACGGCGTAGGGTATGGTTTAGGGTTAGGGTTAGGGTTAGTTTGAGGGTTAGGGCTCGGTTTAGGGTACGGGTTAGGATTAGGGTACGTGTTAAGGTTAGGGTAGGGGTTAGGGTTAGGGTACGCGTTAGGGTTAGGGTAGTTATTAAACCTATCCCACTCTCTAGATACCCCTTAGCACGTCAAGGAATATTATTTGGGGGTCGGGCCAGGGAGAAGAGTTTAGACACTAGGAGAAGATAAGGAACACACCCATTATCAAGAAATCACATTAGGATTCTCTTTTTAACCTGTTCCTTAAAACACTAGTGCTTAGGAAATCTATTGGAGGCAGAAGCAGTCAAGGGTAGCTTATGGTTAGGGTTAGGGTTAGGGTTAGGGTCAGGGTTAGTGTTAGGGTACGGCTTAGGTTACGGGTTCGTGTACTGGTTCGTGTACGGCGTAGGGTATGGTTTAGGGTTAGGGTTAGGGTTAGTTTGAGGGTTAGGGCTCGGTTTAGGGTACGGGTTAGGATTAGGGTACGTGTTAAGGTTAGGGTAGGGGTTAGGGTTAGGGTACGCGTTAGGGTTAGGATAGTTATTAAACCTATCCAACTCTCTAGATACCCCTTAGCACGTCAAGGAATATTATTTGGGGGTCCAGCCAGGGAGAAGAGTTTAGACACTAGGAGAAGATAAGGAACACACCCATTATCAAGAAATCACATTAGGATTGTCTATTTAACCTGTTCCTTAAAACACTAGTGCTTAGGAAATCTATTGGAGGCAGAAGCAGTCAAGGGTAGCTTAGGGTTAGGGTTAGGGTTAGGGTTAGGGTACGGCTTAGGGTACGGGTTTGGGTACGGGTTCGGGTACGGGTTCGGGTACGGCGTAGGGTATGGGTTAGGGTTAGGGTTAGGGTTAGTTTGAGGGTTAGGGCTCGGTTTAGGGTACGTGTTAGGGTTAGGGTAGGGGTTAGGGTTAGGGTACGCGTTAGGGTTAGGGTAGTTATTAAACCTATCCCCCTCTCTAGATACCCCTTAGCACGTCAAGGTGTATTATTTGGGGGTCCAGCCATGGAGAAGGGTTTAGACACTAGGAGAAGATAAGGAACACACCCATTATCAAGAATCACATTAGGATTCTCTTTTTAACCTGTTCCTTAAAACATGAGTGCTTAGGAAATCTATTGCAGGCAGAAGCAGTCAAGGGTAGCTTAGGGTTAGGGTTAGGGTTAGGGTTAGGGTACGGCTTAGGGTACGGGTTCGGGTACGGGTTCGGGTACGGCGTAGGGTATGGGTTAGGGTTAGGGTTAGGGTTAGTTTGAGGGTTATGGCTCGGTTTAGGGTACGGGTTAGGATTAGGGTACGTGTTAGGATTAGGTTAGGTGTTAGGTTTAGGGTACACGTTAGGGTTAAGGTAGTTATTAATCCTATCCCACTCTCTAGATACCCCTTAGCACGTCAAGGAATATTATTTGGGCGTCCAGCCATGGAGAAGAGTTTAGACACTAGGAGAAGATAAGGAACACACCCATTATCAAGAAATCACATTAGGATTCTTTTTTTAACCTGTTCCTTAAAACACTAGTGCTTAGGAAATCTATTGGAGGCAGAAGCAGTCAAGGGTAGCTTAGGGTTAGGGTTAGGGTTAGGGTTAGGGTTAGGGTACGGCTTAGGGTACGGGTTCGGGTACGGGTTCGGGTACGGTGTAGGGTATGGGTTAGGGTTAGGGTTAGGGTTAGTTTGAGGGTTAGGGCTCGGTTTAGGGTACGGGTTAGGATTAGGGTACGTGTTAAGGTTAGGGTAGGGGTTAGGGTCAGGTTAGGGGTTAGGGTTAGGGTACGCGTTAGGGTTAGGGTAGTTATTAAACCTATCCCACTCTCTAGATACCCCTTAGCACGTCAAGGAATATTATTTGGGGGTCCAGCCATGGAGAAGAGTTTAGACACTAGGAGAAGATAAGGAACACACCCATTATCAAGAAATCACATTAGGATTCACTTTTTAACCTGTTCCTTAAAACACTAGTGCTTATGAAATCTATTGGAGGCAGAAGCAGTCAAGGGTAGCTTAGGGTTAGGGTTAGGGTTAGGGTTAGGGTTAGGGTACGGCTTAGGGTACGGGTTCGGGTACGGGTTCGGGTACGGCGTAGGGTATGTGTTAGGGTTAGGGTTAGGGTTAGTTTGAGGGTTAGGGCTGGGTTTAGGGTACGGGTTAGGCTTAGGGTACGTGTTAAAGTTAGTGTAGGGGTTAGGGTTAGGGTACGCGTTAGGGTTAGGGTAGTTATTAAACCTATCCCACTCTCTAGATACCCCTTAGCACCTCAAGGAATATTATTTGGGGGTCCAGCCAGGGAGAAGAGTTTAGACACTTGGAGAAGATAAAGAACACACCCATTATCAAGAAATCACATTAGGATTCTCTTTTTAACCTGTTCCTTAAAACACTAGTGCTTAGGAAATCTATTGGAGGCAGAAGCAGTCAAGGGTAGCTTAGGGTTAGGGTTAGGGTTAGGGTTGGGGTTAGTGTTAGGGTACGGCTTAGGGTACGGTTTCGTGTACTGGTTCGTGTACGGCGTAGGGTATGGTTTAGGGTTAGGGTTAGGGTTAGTTTGAGGGTTAGGGCTCGGTTTAGGGTACGGGTTAGGATTAGGGTACGTGTTAAGGTTAGGGTAGGGGTTAGGGTTAGGGTACGCGTTAGGGTTAGGGTAGTTATTAAACCTATCCCACTCTCTAGATACCCCTTAGCACGTCAAGGAATATTATTTGGGGGTCGGGCCAGGGAGAAGAGTTTAGACACTAGGAGAAGATAAGGAACACACCCATTATCAAGAAATCACATTAGGATTCTCTTTTTAACCTGTTCCTTAAAACACTAGTGCTTAGGAAATCTATTGGAGGCAGAAGCAGTCAAGGGTAGCTTATGGTTAGGGTTAGGGTTAGGGTTAGGGTCAGGGTTAGTGTTAGGGTACGGCTTAGGTTACGGGTTCGTGTACTGGTTCGTGTACGGCGTAGGGTATGGTTTAGGGTTAGGGTTAGGGTTAGTTTGAGGGTTAGGGCTCGGTTTAGGGTACGGGTTAGGATTAGGGTAAGTGTTAAGGTTAGGGTAGGGGTTAGGGTTAGGGTACGCGTTAGGGTTAGGATAGTTATTAAACCTATCCAACTCTCTAGATACCCCTTAGCACGTCAAGGAATATTATTTGGGGGTCCAGCCAGGGAGAAGAGTTTAGACACTAGGAGAAGATAAGGAACACACCCATTATCAAGAAATCACATTAGGATTGTCTATTTAACCTGTTCCTTAAAACACTAGTGCTTAGGAAATCTATTGGAGGCAGAAGCAGTCAAGGGTAGCTTAGGGTTAGGGTTAGGGTTAGGGTTAGGGTACGGCTTAGGGTACGGGTTTGGGTACGGGTTCGGGTACGGGTTCGGGTACGGCGTAGGGTATGGGTTAGGGTTAGGGTTAGGGTTAGTTTGAGGGTTAGGGCTCGGTTTAGGGTACGTGTTAGGGTTAGGGTAGGGGTTAGGGTTAGGGTACGCGTTAGGGTTAGGGTAGTTATTAAACCTATCCCCCTCTCTAGATACCCCTTAGCACGTCAAGGTGTATTATTTGGGGGTCCAGCCATGGAGAAGGGTTTAGACACTAGGAGAAGATAAGGAACACACCCATTATCAAGAATCACATTAGGATTCTCTTTTTAACCTGTTCCTTAAAACATGAGTGCTTAGGAAATCTATTGCAGGCAGAAGCAGTCAAGGGTAGCTTAGGGTTAGGGTTAGGGTTAGGGTTAGGGTACGGCTTAGGGTACGGGTTCGGGTACGGGTTCGGGTACGGCGTAGGGTATGGGTTAGGGTTAGGGTTAGGGTTAGTTTGAGGGTTATGGCTCGGTTTAGGGTACGGGTTAGGATTAGGGTACGTGTTAGGATTAGGTTAGGTGTTAGGTTTAGGGTACACGTTAGGGTTAAGGTAGTTATTAATCCTATCCCACTCTCTAGATACCCCTTAGCACGTCAAGGAATATTATTTGGGCGTCCAGCCATGGAGAAGAGTTTAGACACTAGGAGAAGATAAGGAACACACCCATTATCAAGAAATCACATTAGGATTCTTTTTTTAACCTGTTCCTTAAAACACTAGTGCTTAGGAAATCTATTGGAGGCAGAAGCAGTCAAGGGTAGCTTAGGGTTAGGGTTAGGGTTAGGGTTAGGGTTAGGGTACGGCTTAGGGTACGGGTTCGGGTACGGGTTCGGGTACGGTGTAGGGTATGGGTTAGGGTTAGGGTTAGGGTTAGTTTGAGGGTTAGGGCTCGGTTTAGGGTACGGGTTAGGATTAGGGTACGTGTTAAGGTTAGGGTAGGGGTTAGGGTCAGGTTAGGGGTTAGGGTTAGGGTACGCGTTAGGGTTAGGGTAGTTATTAAACCTATCCCACTCTCTAGATACCCCTTAGCACGTCAAGGAATATTATTTGGGGGTCCAGCCATGGAGAAGAGTTTAGACACTAGGAGAAGATAAGGAACACACCCATTATCCTGAAATCACAATAGGATTCTATTTTTAACCTGTTCCTTAATACACTAGTGCTTAAGAAATCTATTGGAGGCAGAAGCAGTCAAGGGTAGCTTAGGGTTAGGGTTAGGGTTAGGGTTAGGGTTAGGGTACGGCTTAGGGTACGGGTTCGGGTACGGGTTCGGGTACGGCGTAGGGTATGGATTAGGGTTAGGGTTAGGGATAGTTTGAGGGTTAGTGCTCGGTTTAGGGTACGGGTTAGGATAAGGGTACATGTTAGGGTCAGGTTAGGGGTTAGGGTTAGGGTACGCGTTAGGGTTAGGGTAGTTATTAAACCTATCCCACTCTCTAGATACCCCTTAGCACGTCAAGGAATATTATTTGGGTATCCAGCCATGGAGAAGAGTTTAGACACTAGGAGAAGATAAGGAACACACCCATTATCCTGAAATCACATTAGGATTCTCTTTTTAACCTGTTCCTTAAAACACTAGTGCTCAGGAATTCTATTGGAGGCAGAAGCAGTCAAGGGTAGCTTAGGGTTAGGGTTAGGGTTAGGGTTGGGGTTAGTGTTAGGGTACGGCTTAGGGTACGGTTTCGTGTACTGGTTCGTGTACGGCGTAGGGTATGGTTTAGGGTTAGGGTTAGGGTTAGTTTGAGGGTTAGGGCTCGGTTTAGGGTACGGGTTAGGATTAGGGTACGTGTTAAGGTTAGGGTACGGGTTAGGGTTAGGGTACGCGTTAGGGTTAGGGTAGTTATTAAACCTATCCCACTCTCTAGATACCCCTTAGCACGTCAAGGAATATTATTTGGGGGTCGGGCCAGGGAGAAGAGTTTAGACACTAGGAGAAGATAAGGAACACACCCATTATCAAGAAATCACATTAGGATTCTCTTTTTAACCTGTTCCTTAAAACACTAGTGCTTAGGAAATCTATTGGAGGCAGAAGCAGTCAAGGGTAGCTTAGGGTTAGGGTTAGGGTTAGGGTTAGGGTTAGGGTACGGCTTAGGGTACGGGTTCGGGTACGGGTTCGGGTATGGCGTAGGGTATGTGTTAGGGTTAGGGTTAGGGTTAGTTTGAGGGTTAGGGCTGGGTTTAGGGTACGGGTTAGGCTTAGGGTACGTGTTAAAGTTAGTGTAGGGGTTAGGGTTAGGGTACGCGTTAGGGTTAGGGTAGTTATTAAACCTACCCCACTCTCTAGATACCCCTTAGCACCTCAAGGAATATTATTTGGGGGTCCAGCCAGGGAGAAGAGTTTAGACACTTGGAGAAGATAAAGAACACACCCATTATCAAGAAATCACATTAGGATTCTCTTTTTAACCTGTTCCTTAAAACACTAGTGCTTAGGAAATCTATTGGAGGCAGAAGCAGTCAAGGGTAGCTTAGGGTTAGGGTTAGGGTTAGGGTTGGGGTTAGTGTTAGGGTACGGCTTAGGGTACGGTTTCGTGTACTGGTTCGTGTACGGCGTAGGGTATGGTTTAGGGTTAGGGTTAGGGCTGGTTTGAGGGTTAGGGCTCGGTTTAGGGTACGGGTTAGGATTAGGGTACGTGTTAAGGTTAGGGTAGGGGTTAGGGTTAGGGTACGCGTTAGGGTTAGGTTAGTTATTAAACCTATCCCACTCTCTAGATACCCCTTAGCACGTCAAGGAATATTATTTGGGGGTCGGGCCAGGGAGAAGAGTTTAGACACTAGGAGAAGATAAGGAACACACCCATTATCAAGAAATCACATTAGGATTCTCTTTTTAACCTGTTCCTTAAAACACTAGTGCTTAGGAAATCTATTGGAGGCAGAAGCAGTCAAGGGTAGCTTAGGGTTAGGGTTAGGGTTAGGGTTAGGGTTAGGGTACGGCTTAGGGTACGGGTTCGGGTACGGGTTCGGGTATGGCGTAGGGTATGTGTTAGGGTTAGGGTTAGGGTTAGTTTGAGGGTTAGGGCTGGGTTTAGGGTACGGGTTAGGCTTAGGGTACGTGTTAAAGTTAGTGTAGGGGTTAGGGTTAGGGTACGCGTTAGGGTTAGGGTAGTTATTAAACCTACCCCACTCTCTAGATACCCCTTAGCACCTCAAGGAATATTATTTGGGGGTCCAGCCAGGGAGAAGAGTTTAGACACTTGGAGAAGATAAAGAACACACCCATTATCAAGAAATCACATTAGGATTCTCTTTTTAACCTGTTCCTTAAAACACTAGTGCTTAGGAAATCTATTGGAGGCAGAAGCAGTCAAGGGTAGCTTAGGGTTAGGGTTAGGGTTAGGGTTGGGGTTAGTGTTAGGGTACGGCTTAGGGTACGGTTTCGTGTACTGGTTCGTGTACGGCGTAGGGTATGGTTTAGGGTTAGGGTTAGGGCTGGTTTGAGGGTTAGGGCTCGGTTTAGGGTACGGGTTAGGATTAGGGTACGTGTTAAGGTTAGGGTAGGGGTTAGGGTTAGGGTACGCGTTAGGGTTAGGTTAGTTATTAAACCTATCCCACTCTCTAGATACCCCTTAGCACGTCAAGGAATATTATTTGGGGGTCGGGCCAGGGAGAAGAGTTTAGACACTAGGAGAAGATAAGGAACACACCCATTATCAAGAAATCACATTAGGATTCTCTTTTTAACCTGTTCCTTAAAACACTAGTGCTTAGGAAATCTATTGGAGGCAGAAGCAGTCAAGGGTAGCTTATGGTTAGGGTTAGGGTTAGGGTTAGGGTCAGGGTTAGTGTTAGGGTACGGCTTAGGTTACGGGTTCGTGTACTGGTTCGTGTACGGCGTAGGGTATGGTTTAGGGTTAGGGTTAGGGTTAGTTTGAGGGTTAGGGCTCGGTTTAGGGTACGGGTTAGGATTAGGGTACGTGTTAAGGTTAGGGTAGGGGATAGGGTTAGGGTACGCGTTAGGGTTAGGATAGTTATTAAACCTATCCAACTCTCTAGATACCCCTTAGCACGTCAAGGAATATTATTTGGGGGTCCAGCCAGGGAGAAGAGTTTAGACACTAGGAGAAGATAAGGAACACACCCATTATCAAGAAATCACATTAGGATTGTCTATTTAACCTGTTCCTTAAAACACTAGTGCTTAGGAAATCTATTGGAGGCAGAAGCAGTCAAGGGTAGCTTAGGGTTAGGGTTAGGGTTAGGGTTAGGGTACGGCTTAGGGTTCGGGTTTGGGTACGGGTTCGGGTACGGGTTCGGGTACGGCGTAGGGTACGGGTTAGGGTTAGGGTTAGGGTTAGTTTGAGGGTTAGGGCTCGGTTTAGGGTACGTGTTAGGGTTAGGGTAGGGGTTAGGGTTAGGGTACGCGTTAGGGTTAGGGTAGTTAGTAAACCTATCCCCCTCTCTAGATACCCCTTAGCACGTCAAGGTGTATTATTTGGGGGTCCAGCCATGGAGAATGGTTTAGACACTAGGAGAAGATAAGGAACACACCCATTATCAAGAATCACATTAGGATTCTCTTTTTAACCTGTTCCTTAAAACATGAGTGCTTAGGAAATCTATTGCAGGCAGAAGCAGTCAAGGGTAGCTTAGGGTTAGGGTTAGGGTTAGGGTTAGGGTACGGCTTAGGGTACGGGTTCGGGTACGGGTTCGGGTACGGCGTAGGGTATGGGTTAGGGTTAGGGTTAGGGTTAGTTTGAGGGTTATGGCTCGGTTTAGGGTACGGGTTAGGATTAGGGTACGTGTTAGGATTAGGTTAGGTGTTAGGTTTAGGGTACACGTTAGGGTTAAGGTAGTTATTAATCCTATCCCACTCTCTAGATACCCCTTAGCACGTCAAGGAATATTATTTGGGCGTCCAGCCATGGAGAAGAGTTTAGACACTAGGAGAAGATAAGGAACACACCCATTATCAAGAAATCACATTAGGATTCTTTTTTTAACCTGTTCCTTAAAACACTAGTGCTTAGGAAATCTATTGGAGGCAGAAGCAGTCAAGGGTAGCTTAGGGTTAGGGTTAGGGTTAGGGTTAGGGTTAGGGTACGGCTTAGGGTACGGGTTCGGGTACGGGTTCGGGTACGGTGTAGGGTATGGGTTAGGGTTAGGGTTAGGGTTAGTTTGAGGGTTAGGGCTCGGTTTAGGGTACGGGTTAGGATTAGGGTACGTGTTAAGGTTAGGGTAGGGGTTAGGGTCAGGTTAGGGGTTAGGGTTAGGGTACGCGTTAGGGTTAGGGTAGTTATTAAACCTATCCCACTCTCTAGATACCCCTTAGCACGTCAAGGAATATTATTTGGGGGTCCAGCCATGGAGAAGAGTTTAGACACTAGGAGAAGATAAGGAACACACCCATTATCCTGAAATCACAATAGGATTCTATTTTTAACCTGTTCCTTAATACACTAGTGCTTAAGAAATCTATTGGAGGCAGAAGCAGTCAAGGGTAGCTTAGGGTTAGGGTTAGGGTTAGGGTTAGGGTTAGGGTACGGCTTAGGGTACGGGTTCGGGTACGGGTTCGGGTACGGCGTAGGGTATGGATTAGGGTTAGGGTTAGGGATAGTTTGAGGGTTAGTGCTCGGTTTAGGGTACGGGTTAGGATTAGGGTACATGTTAGGGTCAGGTTAGGGGTTAGGGTTAGGGTACGCGTTAGGGTTAGGGTAGTTATTAAACCTATCCCACTCTCTAGATACCCCTTAGCACGTCAAGGAATATTATTTGGGTATCCAGCCATGGAGAAGAGTTTAGACACTAGGAGAAGATAAGGAACACACCCATTATCCTGAAATCACATTAGGATTCTCTTTTTAACCTGTTCCTTAAAACACTAGTGCTCAGGAATTCTATTGGAGGCAGAAGCAGTCAAGGGTAGCTTAGGGTTAGGGTTAGGGTTAGGGTTGGGGTTAGTGTTAGGGTACGGCTTAGGGTACGGTTTCGTGTACTGGTTCGTGTACGGCGTAGGGTATGGTTTAGGGTTAGGGTTAGGGTTAGTTTGAGGGTTAGGGCTCGGTTTAGGGTACGGGTTAGGATTAGGGTACGTGTTAAGGTTAGGGTACGGGTTAGGGTTAGGGTACGCGTTAGGGTTAGGGTAGTTATTAAACCTATCCCACTCTCTAGATACCCCTTAGCACGTCAAGGAATATTATTTGGGGGTCGGGCCAGGGAGAAGAGTTTAGACACTAGGAGAAGATAAGGAACACACCCATTATCAAGAAATCACATTAGGATTCTCTTTTTAACCTGTTCCTTAAAACACTAGTGCTTAGGAAATCTATTGGAGGCAGAAGCAGTCAAGGGTAGCTTAGGGTTAGGGTTAGGGTTAGGGTTAGGGTTAGGGTACGGCTTAGGGTACGGGTTCGGGTACGGGTTCGGGTATGGCGTAGGGTATGTGTTAGGGTTAGGGTTAGGGTTAGTTTGAGGGTTAGGGCTGGGTTTAGGGTACGGGTTAGGCTTAGGGTACGTGTTAAAGTTAGTGTAGGGGTTAGGGTTAGGGTACGCGTTAGGGTTAGGGTAGTTATTAAACCTACCCCACTCTCTAGATACCCCTTAGCACCTCAAGGAATATTATTTGGGGGTCCAGCCAGGGAGAAGAGTTTAGACACTTGGAGAAGATAAAGAACACACCCATTATCAAGAAATCACATTAGGATTCTCTTTTTAACCTGTTCCTTAAAACACTAGTGCTTAGGAAATCTATTGGAGGCAGAAGCAGTCAAGGGTAGCTTAGGGTTAGGGTTAGGGTTAGGGTTGGGGTTAGTGTTAGGGTACGGCTTAGGGTACGGTTTCGTGTACTGGTTCGTGTACGGCGTAGGGTATGGTTTAGGGTTAGGGTTAGGGCTGGTTTGAGGGTTAGGGCTCGGTTTAGGGTACGGGTTAGGATTAGGGTACGTGTTAAGGTTAGGGTAGGGGTTAGGGTTAGGGTACGCGTTAGGGTTAGGTTAGTTATTAAACCTATCCCACTCTCTAGATACCCCTTAGCACGTCAAGGAATATTATTTGGGGGTCGGGCCAGGGAGAAGAGTTTAGACACTAGGAGAAGATAAGGAACACACCCATTATCAAGAAATCACATTAGGATTCTCTTTTTAACCTGTTCCTTAAAACACTAGTGCTTAGGAAATCTATTGGAGGCAGAAGCAGTCAAGGGTAGCTTATGGTTAGGGTTAGGGTTAGGGTTAGGGTCAGGGTTAGTGTTAGGGTACGGCTTAGGTTACGGGTTCGTGTACTGGTTCGTGTACGGCGTAGGGTATGGTTTAGGGTTAGGGTTAGGGTTAGTTTGAGGGTTAGGGCTCGGTTTAGGGTACGGGTTAGGATTAGGGTACGTGTTAAGGTTAGGGTAGGGGATAGGGTTAGGGTACGCGTTAGGGTTAGGATAGTTATTAAACCTATCCAACTCTCTAGATACCCCTTAGCACGTCAAGGAATATTATTTGGGGGTCCAGCCAGGGAGAAGAGTTTAGACACTAGGAGAAGATAAGGAACACACCCATTATCAAGAAATCACATTAGGATTGTCTATTTAACCTGTTCCTTAAAACACTAGTGCTTAGGAAATCTATTGGAGGCAGAAGCAGTCAATGGTAGCTTAGGGTTAGGGTTAGGGTTAGGGTTAGGGTACGGCTTAGGGTTCGGGTTTGGGTACGGGTTCGGGTACGGGTTCGGGTACGGCGTAGGGTACGGGTTAGGGTTAGGGTTAGGGTTAGTTTGAGGGTTAGGGCTCGGTTTAGGGTACGTGTTAGGGTTAGGGTAGGGGTTAGGGTTAGGGTACGCGTTAGGGTTAGGGTAGTTAGTAAACCTATCCCCCTCTCTAGATACCCCTTAGCACGTCAAGGTGTATTATTTGGGGGTCCAGCCATGGAGAATGGTTTAGACACTAGGAGAAGATAAGGAACACACCCATTATCAAGAATCACATTAGGATTCTCTTTTTAACCTGTTCCTTAAAACATGAGTGCTTAGGAAATCTATTGCAGGCAGAAGCAGTCAAGGGTAGCTTAGGGTTAGGGTTAGGGTTAGGGTTAGGGTACGGCTTAGGGTACGGGTTCGGGTACGGGTTCGGGTACGGCGTAGGGTATGGGTTAGGGTTAGGGTTAGGGTTAGTTTGAGGGTTATGGCTCGGTTTAGGGTACGGGTTAGGATTAGGGTACGTGTTAGGATTAGGTTAGGTGTTAGGTTTAGGGTACACGTTAGGGTTAAGGTAGTTATTAATCCTATCCCACTCTCTAGATACCCCTTAGCACGTCAAGGAATATTATTTGGGCGTCCAGCCATGGAGAAGAGTTTAGACACTAGGAGAAGATAAGGAACACACCCATTATCAAGAAATCACATTAGGATTCTTTTTTTAACCTGTTCCTTAAAACACTAGTGCTTAGGAAATCTATTGGAGGCAGAAGCAGTCAAGGGTAGCTTATGGTTAGGGTTAGGGTTAGGGTTAGGGTTAGGGTACGGCTTAGGGTACGGGTTCGGGTACGGGTTCGGGTACGGTGTAGGGTATGGGTTAGGGTTAGGGTTAGGGTTAGTTTGAGGGTTAGGGCTCGGTTTAGGGTACGGGTTAGGATTAGGGTACGTGTTAAGGTTAGGGTAGGGGTTAGGGTTAGGGTACGCGTTAGGGTTAGGGTAGTTATTAAACCTATCCCACTCTCTAGATACCCCTTAGCACGTCAAGGAATATTATTTGGGGGTCCAGCCATGGAGAAGAGTTTAGACACTAGGAGAAGATAAGGAACACACCCATTATCCTGAAATCACAATAGGATTCTATTTTTAACCTGTTCCTTAATACACTAGTGCTTAAGAAATCTATTGGAGGCAGAAGCAGTCAAGGGTAGCTTAGGGTTAGGGTTAGGGTTAGGGTTAGGGTTAGGGTACGGCTTAGGGTACGGGTTCGGGTACGGGTTCGGGTACGGCGTAGGGTATGGATTAGGGTTAGGGTTAGGGATAGTTTGAGGGTTAGTGCTCGGTTTAGGGTACGGGTTAGGATTAGGGTACATGTTAGGGTCAGGTTAGGGGTTAGGGTTAGGGTACGCGTTAGGGTTAGGGTAGTTATTAAACCTATCCCACTCTCTAGATACCCCTTAGCACGTCAAGGAATATTATTTGGGTATCCAGCCATGGAGAAGAGTTTAGACACTAGGAGAAGATAAGGAACACACCCATTATCCTGAAATCACATTAGGATTCTCTTTTTAACCTGTTCCTTAAAACACTAGTGCTCAGGAATTCTATTGGAGGCAGAAGCAGTCAAGGGTAGCTTAGGGTTAGGGTTAGGGTTAGGGTTGGGGTTAGTGTTAGGGTACGGCTTAGGGTACGGTTTAGTGTACTGGTTCGTGTACGGCGTAGGGTATGGTTTAGGGTTAGGGTTAGGGTTAGTTTGAGGGTTAGGGCTCGGTTTAGGGTACGGGTTAGGATTAGGGTACGTGTTAAGGTTAGGGTAGGGGTTAGGGTTAGGGTACGCGTTAGGGTTAGGGTAGTTATTAAACCTATCCCACTCTCTAGATACCCCGTAGCACGTCAAGGAATATTATTTGGGGGTCGGGCCAGGGAGAAGAGTTTAGACACTAGGAGAAGATAAGGAACACACCCATTATCAAGAAATCACATTAGGATTCTCTTTTTAACCTGTTCCTTAAAACACTAGTGCTTAGGAAATCTATTGGAGGCAGAAGCAGTCAAGGGTAGCTTAGGGTTAGGGTTAGGGTTAGGGTTAGGGTCAGGGTTAGTGTTAGGGTACGGCTTAGGGTACGGGTTCGTGTACTGGTTCGTGTACGGCGTAGGGTATGGTTTAGGGTTAGGGTTAGGGTTAGTTTGAGGGTTAGGGCTCGGTTTAGGGTACGGGTTAGGATTAGGGTACGTGTTAAGGTTAGGGTAGGGGTTAGGTTTAGGGTACGCGTTAGGGTTAGGATAGTTATTAAACCTATCCAACTCTCTAGATACCCCTTAGCACGTCAAGGAATATTATTTGGGGGTCCAGCCAGGGAGAAGAGTTTAGACACTAGGAGAAGATAAGGAACACACCCATTATCAAGAAATCACATTAGGATTGTCTATTTAACCTGTTCCTTAAAACACTAGTGCTTAGGAAATCTATTGGAGGCAGAAGCAGTCAAGGGTAGCTTAGGGTTAGGGTTAGGGTTAGGGTTAGGGTACGGCTTAGGGTACGGGTTTGGGTACGGGTTCGGGTACGGGTTCGGGTACGGCGTAGGGTATGGGTTAGGGTTAGGGTTAGGGTTAGTTTGAGGGTTAGGGCTCGGTTTAGGGTACGTGTTAGGGTTAGGGTAGGGGTTAGGGTTAGGGTACGCGTTAGAGTTAGGGTAGTTATTAAACCTATCCCACTCTCTAGATACCCCTTAGCACGTCAAGGTATATTATTTGGGGGTCCAGCCATGGAGAAGAGTTTAGACACTAGGAGAAGATAAGGAACACACCCATTATCAAGAATCACATTAGGATTCTCTTTTTAACCTGTTCCTTAAAACATGAGTGCTTAGGAAATCTATTGCAGGCAGAAGCAGTCAAGGGTAGCTTAGGGTTAGGGTTAGGGTTAGGGTTAGGGTACGGCTTAGGGTACGGGTTCGGGGACGGGTTAGGGTACGGCGTAGGGTATGGGTTAGGGTTAGGGTTAGGGTTAGTTTGAGGGTTAGGGCTGGGTTTAGGGTACGGGTTAGGCTTAGGGTACGTGTTAAAGTTAGTGTAGGGGTTAGGGTTAGGGTACGCGTTAGGGTTAGGGTAGTTATTAAACCTATCCCACTCTCTAGATACCCCTTAGCACCTCAAGGAATATTATTTGGGGGTCCAGCCAGGGAGAAGAGTTTAGACACTTGGAGAAGATAAAGAACACACCCATTATCAAGAAATCACATTAGGATTCTCTTTTTAACCTGTTCCTTAAAACACTAGTGCTTAGGAAATCTATTGGAGGGAGAAGCAGTCAAGGGTAGCTTAGGGTTAGGGTTAGGGTTAGGGTTGGGGTTAGTGTTAGGGTACGGCTTAGGGTACGGTTTCGTGTACTGGTTCGTGTACGGCGTAGGGTATGGTTTAGGGTTAGGGTTAGGGTTAGTTTGAGGGTTAGGGCTCGGTTTAGGGTACGGGTTAGGATTAGGGTACGTGTTAAGGTTAGGGTAGGGGTTAGGGTTAGGGTACGCGTTAGGGTTAGGGTAGTTATTAAACCTATCCCACTCTCTAGATACCCCTTAGCACGTCAAGGAATATTATTTGGGGGTCGGGCCAGGGAGAAGAGTTTAGACACTAGGAGAAGATAAGGAACACACCCATTATCAAGAAATCACATTAGGATTCTCTTTTTAACCTGTTCCTTAAAACACTAGTGCTTAGGAAATCTATTGGAGGCAGAAGCAGTCAAGGTTAGCTTATGGTTAGGGTTAGGGTTAGGGTTAGGGTCAGGGTTAGTGTTAGGGTACGGCTTAGGGTACGGGTTCGTGTACTGGTTCGTGTACGGCGTAGGGTATGGTTTAGGGTTAGGGTTAGGGTTAGTTTGAGGGTTAGGGCTCGGTTTAGGGTACGGGTTAGGATTAGGGTACGTGTTAAGGTTAGGGTAGGGGTTAGGGTTAGGGTACGCGTTAGGGTTAGGATAGTTATTAAACCTATCCAACTCTCTAGATACCCCTTAGCACGTCAAGGAATATTATTTGGGGGTCCAGCCAGGGAGAAGAGTTTAGACACTAGGAGAAGATAAGGAACACACCCATTATCAAGAAATCACATTAGGATTGTCTATTTAACCTGTTCCTTAAAACACTAGTGCTTAGGAAATCTATTGGAGGCAGAAGCAGTCAAGGGTAGCTTAGGGTTAGGGTTAGGGTTAGGGTTAGGGTACGGCTTAGGGTACGGGTTTGGGTACGGGTTCGGGTACGGGTTCGGGTACGGCGTAGGGTATGCGTTAGGGTTAGGGTTAGGGTTAGTTTGAGGGTTAGGGCTCGGTTTAGGGTACGTGTTAGGGTTAGGGTAGGGGTTAGGGTTAGGGTACGCGTTAGGGTTAGGGTAGTTATTAAACCTATCCCCCTCTCTAGATACCCCTTAGCACGTCAAGGTATATTATTTGGGGGTCCAGCCATGGAGAAGGGTTTAGACACTAGGAGAAGATAAGGAACACACCCATTATCAAGAATCACATTAGGATTCTCTTTTTAACCTGTTCCTTAAAACATGAGTGCTTAGGAAATCTATTGCAGGCAGAAGCAGTCAAGGGTAGCTTAGGGTTAGGGTTAGGGTTAGGGTTAGGGTACGGCTTAGGGTACGGGTTCGGGTACGGGTTCGGGTACGGCGTAGGGTATGGGTTAGGGTTAGGGTTAGGGTTAGTTTGAGGGTTATGGCTCGGTTTAGGGTACGGGTTAGGATTAGGGTACGTGTTAGGATTAGGTTAGGTGTTAGGTTTAGGGTACACGTTAGGGTTAAGGTAGTTATTAATCCTATCCCACTCTCTAGATACCCCTTAGCACGTCAAGGAATATTATTTGGGCGTCCAGCCATGGAGAAGAGTTTAGACACTAGGAGAAGATAAGGAACACACCCATTATCAAGAAATCACATTAGGATTCTTTTTTTAACCTGTTCCTTAAAACACTAGTGCTTAGGAAATCTATTGGAGGCAGAAGCAGTCAAGGGTAGCTTAGGGTTAGGGTTAGGGTTAGGGTTAGGGTTAGGGTACGGCTTAGGGTACGGGTTCGGGTACGGGTTCGGGTACGGTGTAGGGTATGGGTTAGGGTTAGGGTTAGGGTTAGTTTGAGGGTTAGGGCTCGGTTTAGGGTACGGGTTAGGATTAGGGTACGTGTTAAGGTTAGGGTAGGGGTTAGGGTTAGGGTACGCGTTAGGGTTAGGGTACGCGTTAGGGTTAGGGTAGTTATTAAACCTATCCCACTCTCTAGATACCCCTTAGCACGTCAAGGAATATTATTTGGGTATCCAGCCATGGAGAAGAGTTTAGACACTAGGAGAAGATAAGGAACACACCCATTATCCTGAAATCACATTAGGATTCTCTTTTTAACCTGTTCCTTAAAACACTAGTGCTCAGGAATTCTATTGGAGGCAGAAGCAGTCAAGGGTAGCTTAGGGTTAGGGTTAGGGTTAGGGTTGGGGTTAGTGTTAGGGTACGGCTTAGGGTACGCTTTAGTGTACTGGTTCGTGTACGGCGTAGGGTATGGTTTAGGGTTAGGGTTAGGGTTAGTTTGAGGGTTAGGGCTCGGTTTAGGGTACGGGTTAGGATTAGGGTACGTGTTAAGGTTAGGGTAGGGGTTAGGGTTAGGGTACGCGTTAGGGTTAGGGTAGTTATTAAACCTATCCCACTCTCTAGATACCCCGTAGCACGTCAAGGAATATTATTTGGGGGTCGGGCCAGGGAGAAGAGTTTAGACACTAGGAGAAGATAAGGAACACACCCATTATCAAGAAATCACATTAGGATTCTCTTTTTAACCTGTTCCTTAAAACACTAGTGCTTAGGAAATCTATTGGAGGCAGAAGCAGTCAAGGGTAGCTTAGGGTTAGGGTTAGGGTTAGGGTTAGGGTCAGGGTTAGTGTTAGGGTACGGCTTAGGGTACGGGTTCGTGTACTGGTTCGTGTACGGCGTAGGGTATGGTTTAGGGTTAGGGTTAGGGTTAGTTTGAGGGTTAGGGCTCGGTTTAGGGTACGGGTTAGGATTAGGGTACGTGTTAAGGTTAGGGTAGGGGTTAGGTTTAGGGTACGCGTTAGGGTTAGGATAGTTATTAAACCTATCCAACTCTCTAGATACCCCTTAGCACGTCAAGGAATATTATTTGGGGGTCCAGCCAGGGAGAAGAGTTTAGACACTAGGAGAAGATAAGGAACACACCCATTATCAAGAAATCACATTAGGATTGTCTATTTAACCTGTTCCTTAAAACACTAGTGCTTAGGAAATCTATTGGAGGCAGAAGCAGTCAAGGGTAGCTTAGGGTTAGGGTTAGGGTTAGGGTTAGGGTACGGCTTAGGGTACGGGTTTGGGTACGGGTTCGGGTACGGGTTCGGGTACGGCGTAGGGTATGGGTTAGGGTTAGGGTTAGGGTTAGTTTGAGGGTTAGGGCTCGGTTTAGGGTACGTGTTAGGGTTAGGGTAGGGGTTAGGGTTAGGGTACGTGTTAGAGTTAGGGTAGTTATTAAACCTATCCCACTCTCTAGATACCCCTTAGCACGTCAAGGTATATTATTTGGGGGTCCAGCCATGGAGAAGAGTTTAGACACTAGGAGAAGATAAGGAACACACCCATTATCAAGAATCACATTAGGATTCTCTTTTTAACCTGTTCCTTAAAACATGAGTGCTTAGGAAATCTATTGCAGGCAGAAGCAGTCAAGGGTAGCTTAGGGTTAGGGTTAGGGTTAGGGTTAGGGTACGGCTTAGGGTACGGGTTCGGGGACGGGTTAGGGTACGGCGTAGGGTATGGGTTAGGGTTAGGGTTAGGGTTAGTTTGAGGGTTAGGGCTGGGTTTAGGGTACGGGTTAGGCTTAGGGTACGTGTTAAAGTTAGTGTAGGGGTTAGGGTTAGGGTACGCGTTAGGGTTAGGGTAGTTATTAAACCTATCCCACTCTCTAGATACCCCTTAGCACCTCAAGGAATATTATTTGGGGGTCCAGCCAGGGAGAAGAGTTTAGACACTTGGAGAAGATAAAGAACACACCCATTATCAAGAAATCACATTAGGATTCTCTTTTTAACCTGTTCCTTAAAACACTAGTGCTTAGGAAATCTATTGGAGGGAGAAGCAGTCAAGGGTAGCTTAGGGTTAGGGTTAGGGTTAGGGTTGGGGTTAGTGTTAGGGTACGGCTTAGGGTACGGTTTCGTGTACTGGTTCGTGTACGGCGTAGGGTATGGTTTAGGGTTAGGGTTAGGGTTAGTTTGAGGGTTAGGGCTCGGTTTAGGGTACGGGTTAGGATTAGGGTACGTGTTAAGGTTAGGGTAGGGGTTAGGGTTAGGGTACGCGTTAGGGTTAGGGTAGTTATTAAACCTATCCCACTCTCTAGATACCCCTTAGCACGTCAAGGAATATTATTTGGGGGTCGGGCCAGGGAGAAGAGTTTAGACACTAGGAGAAGATAAGGAACACACCCATTATCAAGAAATCACATTAGGATTCTCTTTTTAACCTGTTCCTTAAAACACTAGTGCTTAGGAAATCTATTGGAGGCAGAAGCAGTCAAGGTTAGCTTATGGTTAGGGTTAGGGTTAGGGTTAGGGTCAGGGTTAGTGTTAGGGTACGGCTTAGGTTACGGGTTCGTGTACTGGTTCGTGTACGGCGTAGGGTATGGTTTAGGGTTAGGGTTAGGGTTAGTTTGAGGGTTAGGGCTCGGTTTAGGGTACGGGTTAGGATTAGGGTACGTGTTAAGGTTAGGGTAGGGGTTAGGGTTAGGGTACGCGTTAGGGTTAGGATAGTTATTAAACCTATCCAACTCTCTAGATACCCCTTAGCACGTCAAGGAATATTATTTGGGGTTCCAGCCAGGGAGAAGAGTTTAGACACTAGGAGAAGATAAGGAACACACCCATTATCAAGAAATCACATTAGGATTGTCTATTTAACCTGTTCCTTAAAACACTAGTGCTTAGGAAATCTATTGGAGGCAGAAGCAGTCAAGGGTAGCTTAGGGTTAGGGTTAGGGTTAGGGTTAGGGTACGGCTTAGGGTACGGGTTTGGGTACGGGTTCGGGTACGGGTTCGGGTACGGCGTAGGGTATGGGTTAGGGTTAGGGTTAGGGTTAGTTTGAGGGTTAGGGCTCGGTTTAGGGTACGTGTTAGGGTTAGGGTAGGGGTTAGGGTTAGGGTACGCGTTAGGGTTAGGGTAGTTATTAAACCTATCCCCCTCTCTAGATACCCCTTAGCACGTCAAGGTATATTATTTGGGGGTCCAGCCATGGAGAAGGGTTTAGACACTAGGAGAAGATAAGGAACACACCCATTATCAAGAATCACATTAGGATTCTCTTTTTAACCTGTTCCTTAAAACATGAGTGCTTAGGAAATCTATTGCAGGCAGAAGCAGTCAAGGGTAGCTTAGGGTTAGGGTTAGGGTTAGGGTTAGGGTACGGCTTAGGGTACGGGTTCGGGTACAGGTTCGGGTACGGCGTAGGGTATGGGTTAGGGTTAGGGTTAGGGTTAGTTTGAGGGTTATGGCTCGGTTTAGGGTACGGGTTAGGATTAGGGTACGTGTTAGGATTAGGTTAGGTGTTAGGTTTAGGGTACACGTTAGGGTTAAGGTAGTTATTAATCCTATCCCACTCTCTAGATACCCCTTAGCACGTCAAGGAATATTATTTGGGCGTCCAGCCATGGAGAAGAGTTTAGACACTAGGAGAAGATAAGGAACACACCCATTATCAAGAAATCACATTAGGATTCTTTTTTTAACCTGTTCCTTAAAACACTAGTGCTTAGGAAATCTATTGGAGGCAGAAGCAGTCAAGGGTAGCTTAGGGTTAGGGTTAGGGTTAGGGTTAGGGTTAGGGTACGGCTTAGGGTACGGGTTCGGGTACGGGTTCGGGTACGGTGTAGGGTATGGGTTAGGGTTAGGGTTAGGGTTAGTTTGAGGGTTAGGGCTCGGTTTAGGGTACGGGTTAGGATTAGGGTACGTGTTAAGGTTAGGGTAGGGGTTAGGGTTAGGGTACGCGTTAGGGTTAGGGTACGCGTTAGGGTTAGGGTAGTTATTAAACCTATCCCACTCTCTAGATACCCCTTAGCACGTCAAGGAATATTATTTGGGGGTCCAGCCATGGAGAAGAGTTTAGACACTAGGAGAAGATAAGGAACACACCCATTATCCTGAAATCACAATAGGATTCTATTTTTAACCTGTTCCTTAATACACTAGTGCTTAAGAAATCTATTGGAGGCAGAAGCAGTCAAGGGTAGCTTAGGGTTAGGGTTAGGGTTAGGGTTAGGGTTAGGGTACGGCTTAGGGTACGGGTTCGGGTACGGGTTCGGGTACGGCGTAGGGTATGGATTAGGGTTAGGGTTAGGGATAGTTTGAGGGTTAGTGCTCGGTTTAGGGTACGGGTTAGGATTAGGGTACATGTTAGGGTCAGGTTAGGGGTTAGGGTTAGGGTACGCGTTAGGGTTAGGGTAGTTATTAAACCTATCCCACTCTCTAGATACCCCTTAGCACGTCAAGGAATATTATTTGGGTATCCAGCCATGGAGAAGAGTTTAGACACTAGGAGAAGATAAGGAACACACCCATTATCCTGAAATCACATTAGGATTCTCTTTTTAACCTGTTCCTTAAAACACTAGTGCTCAGGAATTCTATTGGAGGCAGAAGCAGTCAAGGGTAGCTTAGGGTTAGGGTTAGGGTTAGGGTTGGGGTTAGTGTTAGGGTACGGCTTAGGGTACGGGTTCGTGTACTGGTTCGTGTACGGCGTAGGGTATGGTTTAGGGTTAGGGTGAGGGTTAGTTTGAGGGTTAGGGCTCGGTTTAGGGTACGGGTTAGGATTAGGGTACGTGTTAAGGTTAGGGTAGGGGTTAGGGTTAGGGTACGCGTTAGGGTTAGGGTAGTTATTAAACCTATCCCACTCTCTAGATACCCCTTAGCACGTCAAGGAATATTATTTGGGGGTCGGGCCAGGGAGAAGAGTTTAGACACTAGGAGAAGATAAGGAACACACCCATTATCAAGAAATCACATTAGGATTCTCTTTTTAACCTGTTCCTTAAAACACTAGTGCTTAGGAAATCTATTGGAGGCAGAAGCAGTCAAGGGTAGCTTAGGGTTAGGGTTAGGGTTAGGGTTAGGGTCAGGGTTAGTGTTAGGGTACGGCTTAGGGTACGGGTTCGTGTACTGGTTCGTGTACGGCGTAGGGTATGGTTTAGGGTTAGGGTTAGGGTTAGTTTGAGGGTTAGGGCTCGGTTTAGGGTACGGGTTAGGATTAGGGTACGTGTTAAGGTTAGGGTAGGGGTTAGGTTTAGGGTACGCGTTAGGGTTAGGATAGTTATTAAACCTATCCAACTCTCTAGATACCCCTTAGCACGTCAAGGAATATTATTTGGGGGTCCAGCCAGGGAGAAGAGTTTAGACACTAGGAGAAGATAAGGAACACACGCATTATCAAGAAATCACATTAGGATTGTCTATTTAACCTGTTCCTTAAAACACTAGTGCTTAGGAAATCTATTGGAGGCAGAAGCAGTCAAGGGTAGCTTAGGGTTAGGGTTAGGGTTAGGGTTAGGGTACGGCTTAGGGTACGGGTTTGGGTACGGGTTCGGGTACGGGTTCGGGTACGGCGTAGGGTATGGGTTAGGGTTAGGGTTAGGGTTAGTTTGAGGGTTAGGGCTCGGTTTAGGGTACGTGTTAGGGTTAGGGTAGGGGTTAGGGTTAGGGTACGCGTTAGAGTAAGGGTAGTTATTAAACCTATCCCCCTCTCTAGATACCCCTTAGCACGTCAAGGTATATTATTTGGGGGTCCAGCCATGGAGAAGAGTTTAGACACTAGGAGAAGATAAGGAACACACCCATTATCAAGAATCACATTAGGATTCTCTTTTTAACCTGTTCCTTAAAACATGAGTGCTTAGGAAATCTATTGCAGGCAGAAGCAGTCAAGGGTAGCTTAGGGTTAGGGTTAGGGTTAGGGTTAGAGTACGGCTTAGGGTACGGGTTCGGGTACGGGTTCGGGTACGGCGTAGGGTATGGGTTAGGGTTAGGGTTAGGGATAGTTTGAGGGTTATGGCTCGGTTTAGGGTAAGGGTTAGGATTAGGGTACGTGTTAGGATTAGGTTAGGTGTTAGGTTTAGGGTACGCGTTAGGGTTAAGGTAGTTATTAATCCTATCCCACTCTCTAGATACCCCTTAGCACGTCAAGGAATATTATTTGGGGGTCCAGCCATGGAGAAGAGTTTAGACACTAGGAGAAGATAAGGAACACACCCATTATCAAGAAATCACATTAGGATTCTCTTTTTAATCTGTTCCTTAAAACACTAGTGCTTAGGAAATCTATTGGAGGCAGAAGCAGTCAAGGGTAGCTTAGGGTTAGGGTTAGGGTTAGGGTTAGGGTACGGCTTAGGGTACGGGTTCGGGTACGGGTTCGGGTACGGCGTAGGGTATGGGTTAGGGTTAGGGTTAGGGTTAGTTTGAGGGTTAGGGCTCGGTTTAGGGTACGGGTTAGGATTAGGGTACGTGTTAGGGTTAGGGTAGGGGTTAGGGTTAGGGTACGCGTTAGGGTTAGGGTAGTTATTAAACCTATCCCACTCTCTAGATAACACTTAGCAAGTCAAGGAATATTATTTGGGTGTCCAGCCATGGAGAAGAGTTTAGACACTAGGAGAAGATAAGGAACACACCCATTATCAAGAAATCACATTAGGATTCACTTTTTAACCTGTTCCTTAAAACACTAGTGCTTAGGAAATCTATTGGAGGCAGAAGCAGTCAAGGGTAGCTTAGGGTTAGGGTTAGGGTTAGGGTTAGTGTTACGGTACGGCTTAGCGTTCGGGTTCGGGTACGGGTTCGGGTACGGCGTAAGGTATGGGTTAGGGTTAGGTTTAGGGTTAGTTTGAGGGTTAGGGCTCGGTTTAGGGTACGGGTTAGCATTAGGGTACGTGTTAGGGTTAGGGTAGGGGTTAGGGTTAGGGTACGCGTTAGGGTTAGGGTAGTTATTAAACCTATCCCACTCTCTAGATACCCCTTAGCACGTCAAGGAATATTATTTGGGGGTCCAGCCATGGAGAAGAGTTTAGACACTAGGAGAAGATAAGGAACACACCCATTATTAAGAAATCACATTAGGATTCTCTTTTTAACCTGTTCCTTAAAACACTAGTGCTTAGGTAATCTATTGGAGGCAGAAGCAGTCAAGGGTAGCTTAGGGTTAGGGTTAGGGTTATTGTTAGGGTAAGGCTTAGGGTACGGTTTCGGGTACGGCGTAGGGTATGGGTTAGGGTTAGGGTTAGGGTTAGTTTGAGGGTTAGGGCTCGGTTTAGGGTACGGTTTAGGATTAGGGTACGTGTTAGGGTTAGGGTACGCGTTAGGTTAGGGTAGTTATTAAACCTATCCCACTATCTAGATACCCCTTAGCACGTCAAGGAATATTATTTGGGGGTCCAGCCATGGAGAAGAGTTTAGACACTAGGAGAAGATAAGGAACACACCCATTATCCTGAAATCACAATAGGATTCTATTTTTAACCTGTTCCTTAATACACTAGTGCTTAAGAAATCTATTGGAGGCAGAAGCAGTCAAGGGTAGCTTAGGGTTAGGGTTAGGGTTAGGGTTAGGGTTAGGGTACGGCTTAGGGTACGGGTTCGGGTACGGGTTTGGGTACGGCGTAGGGTATGGGTTAGGGTTAGGGTTAGGGATAATTTGAGGGTTAGTGCTCGGTTTAGGGTACGGGTTAGGATTAGGGTACATGTTAGGGTTAGGTTAGGGGTTAGGGTTAGGGTACGCGTTAGGGTTAGGGTAGTTATTAAACCTATCCCACTCTCTAGATAACCCTTAGCACGTCAAGGAATATTATTTGGGTATCCAGCCATGGAGAAGAGTTTAGACACTAGGAGAAGATAAGGAACACACCCATTATCCTGAAATCACATTAGGATTCTCTTTTTAACCTGTTCCTTAAAACACTAGTGCTTAGGAAATCTATTGGAGGCAGAAGCAGTCAAGGGTAGCTTAGGGTTAGGGTTAGGGTTAGGGTTAGGGTTAGCTTTAGGGTACCGCTTAGGGTACGGGTTCGGGTACGGCGTAGGGTATGGGTTAGGGTTAGGGTTAGGGTTAATTTGAGGGTTAGGGCTCGGTTTAGGGTATGGGTTAGGATTAGGGTACGTGTTAGGGTTAGGGTACGCGTTAGGGTTAGGGTAGTTATTAAACCTATCCCACTCTCTAGATACCCCTTAGCACGTCAAGGAATATTATTTGGGGGTCCAGCCATGGAGAAGAGTTTAGACACTAGGAGAAGATAAGGAACACACCCATTATAAAGAAATCACATTAGGATTCTCTTTTTAACCTGTTCCTTAAAACACTAGTGCTTAGGAAATCTATTGGAGGCAGAAGCAGTCAAGGGTAGCTTAGGGTTAGGGTTAGGGTTAGGGTTAGGTTTAGTGTTAGGGTACGGGTTAGGTTACGGGTTCGGGTACGGCGTAGGGTATGGGTTAGGGTTAGGGTTAGGGTTAGTTTGAGGGTTAGGGCTCGGTTTAGGGTACGGGTTAGGATTAGGGTACGTGTTAGGGTTAGGGTAGGGGTTAGGGTTAGGGTACGCGTTAGGGTTAGGGTAGTTATTAAACCTATCCCACTCTCTAGATACCCCTTAGCACGTCAAGGAATATTATTTGGGGGTCGGGCCAGGGAGAAGAGTTTAGACACTAGGAGAAGATAAGGAACACACCCATTATCAAGAAATCACATTAGGATTCTCTTTTTAACCTGTTCCTTAAAACACTAGTGCTTAGGAAATCTATTGGAGGCAGAAGCAGTCAAGGGTAGCTTAGGGTTAGGGTTAGGGTTAGGGTTAGGGTCAGGGTTAGTGTTAGGGTACGGCTTAGGGTACGGGTTCGTGTACTGGTTCGTGTACGGCGTAGGGTATGGTTTAGGGTTAGGGTTAGGGTTAGTTTGAGGGTTAGGGCTCGGTTTAGGGTACGGGTTAGGATTAGGGTACGTGTTAAGGTTAGGGTAGGGGTTAGGTTTAGGGTACGCGTTAGGGTTAGGATAGTTATTAAACCTATCCAACTCTCTAGATACCCCTTAGCACGTCAAGGAATATTATTTGGGGGTCCAGCCAGGGAGAAGAGTTTAGACACTAGGAGAAGATAAGGAACACACCCATTATCAAGAAATCACATTAGGATTGTCTATTTAACCTGTTCCTTAAAACACTAGTGCTTAGGAAATCTATTGGAGGCAGAAGCAGTCAAGGGTAGCTTAGGGTTAGGGTTAGGGTTAGGGTTAGGGTACGGCTTAGGGTACGGGTTTGGGTACGGGTTCGGGTACGGGTTCGGGTACGGCGTAGGGTATGGGTTAGGGTTAGGGTTAGGGTTAGTTTGAGGGTTAGGGCTCGGTTTAGGGTACGTGTTAGGGTTAGGGTAGGGGTTAGGGTTAGGGTACGCGTTAGAGTTAGGGTAGTTATTAAACCTATCCCACTCTCTAGATACCCCTTAGCACGTCAAGGTATATTATTTGGGGGTCCAGCCATGGAGAAGAGTTTAGACACTAGGAGAAGATAAGGAACACACCCATTATCAAGAATCACATTAGGATTCTCTTTTTAACCTGTTCCTTAAAACATGAGTGCTTAGGAAATCTATTGCAGGCAGAAGCAGTCAAGGGTAGCTTAGGGTTAGGGTTAGGGTTAGGGTTAGGGTACGGCTTAGGGTACGGGTTCGGGGACGGGTTAGGGTACGGCGTAGGGTATGGGTTAGGGTTAGGGTTAGGGTTAGTTTGAGGGTTAGGGCTGGGTTTAGGGTACGGGTTAGGCTTAGGGTACGTGTTAAAGTTAGTGTAGGGGTTAGGGTTAGGGTACGCGTTAGGGTTAGGGTAGTTATTAAACCTATCCCACTCTCTAGATACCCCTTAGCACCTCAAGGAATATTATTTGGGGGTCCAGCCAGGGAGAAGAGTTTAGACACTTGGAGAAGATAAAGAACACACCCATTATCAAGAAATCACATTAGGATTCTCTTTTTAACCTGTTCCTTAAAACACTAGTGCTTAGGAAATCTATTGGAGGGAGAAGCAGTCAAGGGTAGCTTAGGGTTAGGGTTAGGGTTAGGGTTGGGGTTAGTGTTAGGGTACGGCTTAGGGTACGGTTTCGTGTACTGGTTCGTGTACGGCGTAGGGTATGGTTTAGGGTTAGGGTTAGGGTTAGTTTGAGGGTTAGGGCTCGGTTTAGGGTACGGGTTAGGATTAGGGTACGTGTTAAGGTTAGGGTAGGGGTTAGGGTTAGGGTACGCGTTAGGGTTAGGGTAGTTATTAAACCTATCCCACTCTCTAGATACCCCTTAGCACGTCAAGGAATATTATTTGGGGGTCGGGCCAGGGAGAAGAGTTTAGACACTAGGAGAAGATAAGGAACACACCCATTATCAAGAAATCACATTAGGATTCTCTTTTTAACCTGTTCCTTAAAACACTAGTGCTTAGGAAATCTATTGGAGGCAGAAGCAGTCAAGGTTAGCTTATGGTTAGGGTTAGGGTTAGGGTTAGGGTCAGGGTTAGTGTTAGGGTACGGCTTAGGGTACGGGTTCGTGTACTGGTTCGTGTACGGCGTAGGGTATGGTTTAGGGTTAGGGTTAGGGTTAGTTTGAGGGTTAGGGCTCGGTTTAGGGTACGGGTTAGGATTAGGGTACGTGTTAAGGTTAGGGTAGGGGTTAGGGTTAGGGTACGCGTTAGGGTTAGGATAGTTATTAAACCTATCCAACTCTCTAGATACCCCTTAGCACGTCAAGGAATATTATTTGGGGGTCCAGCCAGGGAGAAGAGTTTAGACACTAGGAGAAGATAAGGAACACACCCATTATCAAGAAATCACATTAGGATTGTCTATTTAACCTGTTCCTTAAAACACTAGTGCTTAGGAAATCTATTGGAGGCAGAAGCAGTCAAGGGTAGCTTAGGGTTAGGGTTAGGGTTAGGGTTAGGGTACGGCTTAGGGTACGGGTTTGGGTACGGGTTCGGGTACGGGTTCGGGTACGGCGTAGGGTATGGGTTAGGGTTAGGGTTAGGGTTAGTTTGAGGGTTAGGGCTCGGTTTAGGGTACGTGTTAGGGTTAGGGTAGGGGTTAGGGTTAGGGTACGCGTTAGGGTTAGGGTAGTTATTAAACCTATCCCCCTCTCTAGATACCCCTTAGCACGTCAAGGTATATTATTTGGGGGTCCAGCCATGGAGAAGGGTTTAGACACTAGGAGAAGATAAGGAACACACCCATTATCAAGAATCACATTAGGATTCTCTTTTTAACCTGTTCCTTAAAACATGAGTGCTTAGGAAATCTATTGCAGGCAGAAGCAGTCAAGGGTAGCTTAGGGTTAGGGTTAGGGTTAGGGTTAGGGTACGGCTTAGGGTACGGGTTCGGGTACGGGTTCGGGTACGGCGTAGGGTATGGGTTAGGGTTAGGGTTAGGGTTAGTTTGAGGGTTATGGCTCGGTTTAGGGTACGGGTTAGGATTAGGGTACGTGTTAGGATTAGGTTAGGTGTTAGGTTTAGGGTACACGTTAGGGTTAAGGTAGTTATTAATCCTATCCCACTCTCTAGATACCCCTTAGCACGTCAAGGAATATTATTTGGGCGTCCAGCCATGGAGAAGAGTTTAGACACTAGGAGAAGATAAGGAACACACCCATTATCAAGAAATCACATTAGGATTCTTTTTTTAACCTGTTCCTTAAAACACTAGTGCTTAGGAAATCTATTGGAGGCAGAAGCAGTCAAGGGTAGCTTAGGGTTAGGGTTAGGGTTAGGGTTAGGGTTAGGGTACGGCTTAGGGTACGGGTTCGGGTACGGGTTCGGGTACGGTGTAGGGTATGGGTTAGGGTTAGGGTTAGGGTTAGTTTGAGGGTTAGGGCTCGGTTTAGGGTACGGGTTAGGATTAGGGTACGTGTTAAGGTTAGGGTAGGGGTTAGGGTTAGGGTACGCGTTAGGGTTAGGGTACGCGTTAGGGTTAGGGTAGTTATTAAACCTATCCCACTCTCTAGATACCCCTTAGCACGTCAAGGAATATTATTTGGGTATCCAGCCATGGAGAAGAGTTTAGACACTAGGAGAAGATAAGGAACACACCCATTATCCTGAAATCACATTAGGATTCTCTTTTTAACCTGTTCCTTAAAACACTAGTGCTCAGGAATTCTATTGGAGGCAGAAGCAGTCAAGGGTAGCTTAGGGTTAGGGTTAGGGTTAGGGTTGGGGTTAGTGTTAGGGTACGGCTTAGGGTACGGTTTAGTGTACTGGTTCGTGTACGGCGTAGGGTATGGTTTAGGGTTAGGGTTAGGGTTAGTTTGAGGGTTAGGGCTCGGTTTAGGGTACGGGTTAGGATTAGGGTACGTGTTAAGGTTAGGGTAGGGGTTAGGGTTAGGGTACGCGTTAGGGTTAGGGTAGTTATTAAACCTATCCCACTCTCTAGATACCCCGTAGCACGTCAAGGAATATTATTTGGGGGTCGGGCCAGGGAGAAGAGTTTAGACACTAGGAGAAGATAAGGAACACACCCATTATCAAGAAATCACATTAGGATTCTCTTTTTAACCTGTTCCTTAAAACACTAGTGCTTAGGAAATCTATTGGAGGCAGAAGCAGTCAAGGGTAGCTTAGGGTTAGGGTTAGGGTTAGGGTTAGGGTCAGGGTTAGTGTTAGGGTACGGCTTAGGGTACGGGTTCGTGTACTGGTTCGTGTACGGCGTAGGGTATGGTTTAGGGTTAGGGTTAGGGTTAGTTTGAGGGTTAGGGCTCGGTTTAGGGTACGGGTTAGGATTAGGGTACGTGTTAAGGTTAGGGTAGGGGTTAGGTTTAGGGTACGCGTTAGGGTTAGGATAGTTATTAAACCTATCCAACTCTCTAGATACCCCTTAGCACGTCAAGGAATATTATTTGGGGGTCCAGCCAGGGAGAAGAGTTTAGACACTAGGAGAAGATAAGGAACACACCCATTATCAAGAAATCACATTAGGATTGTCTATTTAACCTGTTCCTTAAAACACTAGTGCTTAGGAAATCTATTGGAGGCAGAAGCAGTCAAGGGTAGCTTAGGGTTAGGGTTAGGGTTAGGGTTAGGGTACGGCTTAGGGTACGGGTTTGGGTACGGGTTCGGGTACGGGTTCGGGTACGGCGTAGGGTATGGGTTAGGGTTAGGGTTAGGGTTAGTTTGAGGGTTAGGGCTCGGTTTAGGGTACGTGTTAGGGTTAGGGTAGGGGTTAGGGTTAGGGTACGTGTTAGAGTTAGGGTAGTTATTAAACCTATCCCACTCTCTAGATACCCCTTAGCACGTCAAGGTATATTATTTGGGGGTCCAGCCATGGAGAAGAGTTTAGACACTAGGAGAAGATAAGGAACACACCCATTATCAAGAATCACATTAGGATTCTCTTTTTAACCTGTTCCTTAAAACATGAGTGCTTAGGAAATCTATTGCAGGCAGAAGCAGTCAAGGGTAGCTTAGGGTTAGGGTTAGGGTTAGGGTTAGGGTACGGCTTAGGGTACGGGTTCGGGGACGGGTTAGGGTACGGCGTAGGGTATGGGTTAGGGTTAGGGTTAGGGTTAGTTTGAGGGTTAGGGCTGGGTTTAGGGTACGGGTTAGGCTTAGGGTACGTGTTAAAGTTAGTGTAGGGGTTAGGGTTAGGGTACGCGTTAGGGTTAGGGTAGTTATTAAACCTATCCCACTCTCTAGATACCCCTTAGCACCTCAAGGAATATTATTTGGGGGTCCAGCCAGGGAGAAGAGTTTAGACACTTGGAGAAGATAAAGAACACACCCATTATCAAGAAATCACATTAGGATTCTCTTTTTAACCTGTTCCTTAAAACACTAGTGCTTAGGAAATCTATTGGAGGGAGAAGCAGTCAAGGGTAGCTTAGGGTTAGGGTTAGGGTTAGGGTTGGGGTTAGTGTTAGGGTACGGCTTAGGGTACGGTTTCGTGTACTGGTTCGTGTACGGCGTAGGGTATGGTTTAGGGTTAGGGTTAGGGTTAGTTTGAGGGTTAGGGCTCGGTTTAGGGTACGGGTTAGGATTAGGGTACGTGTTAAGGTTAGGGTAGGGGTTAGGGTTAGGGTACGCGTTAGGGTTAGGGTAGTTATTAAACCTATCCCACTCTCTAGATACCCCTTAGCACGTCAAGGAATATTATTTGGGGGTCGGGCCAGGGAGAAGAGTTTAGACACTAGGAGAAGATAAGGAACACACCCATTATCAAGAAATCACATTAGGATTCTCTTTTTAACCTGTTCCTTAAAACACTAGTGCTTAGGAAATCTATTGGAGGCAGAAGCAGTCAAGGTTAGCTTATGGTTAGGGTTAGGGTTAGGGTTAGGGTCAGGGTTAGTGTTAGGGTACGGCTTAGGTTACGGGTTCGTGTACTGGTTCGTGTACGGCATAGGGTATGGTTTAGGGTTAGGGTTAGGGTTAGTTTGAGGGTTAGGGCTCGGTTTAGGGTACGGGTTAGGATTAGGGTACGTGTTAAGGTTAGGGTAGGGGTTAGGGTTAGGGTACGCGTTAGGGTTAGGATAGTTATTAAACCTATCCAACTCTCTAGATACCCCTTAGCACGTCAAGGAATATTATTTGGGGTTCCAGCCAGGGAGAAGAGTTTAGACACTAGGAGAAGATAAGGAACACACCCATTATCAAGAAATCACATTAGGATTGTCTATTTAACCTGTTCCTTAAAACACTAGTGCTTAGGAAATCTATTGGAGGCAGAAGCAGTCAAGGGTAGCTTAGGGTTAGGGTTAGGGTTAGGGTTAGGGTACGGCTTAGGGTACGGGTTTGGGTACGGGTTCGGGTACGGGTTCGGGTACGGCGTAGGGTATGGGTTAGGGTTAGGGTTAGGGTTAGTTTGAGGGTTAGGGCTCGGTTTAGGGTACGTGTTAGGGTTAGGGTAGGGGTTAGGGTTAGGGTACGCGTTAGGGTTAGGGTAGTTATTAAACCTATCCCCCTCTCTAGATACCCCTTAGCACGTCAAGGTATATTATTTGGGGGTCCAGCCATGGAGAAGGGTTTAGACACTAGGAGAAGATAAGGAACACACCCATTATCAAGAATCACATTAGGATTCTCTTTTTAACCTGTTCCTTAAAACATGAGTGCTTAGGAAATCTATTGCAGGCAGAAGCAGTCAAGGGTAGCTTAGGGTTAGGGTTAGGGTTAGGGTTAGGGTACGGCTTAGGGTACGGGTTCGGGTACAGGTTCGGGTACGGCGTAGGGTATGGGTTAGGGTTAGGGTTAGGGTTAGTTTGAGGGTTATGGCTCGGTTTAGGGTACGGGTTAGGATTAGGGTACGTGTTAGGATTAGGTTAGGTGTTAGGTTTAGGGTACACGTTAGGGTTAAGGTAGTTATTAATCCTATCCCACTCTCTAGATACCCCTTAGCACGTCAAGGAATATTATTTGGGCGTCCAGCCATGGAGAAGAGTTTAGACACTAGGAGAAGATAAGGAACACACCCATTATCAAGAAATCACATTAGGATTCTTTTTTTAACCTGTTCCTTAAAACACTAGTGCTTAGGAAATCTATTGGAGGCAGAAGCAGTCAAGGGTAGCTTAGGGTTAGGGTTAGGGTTAGGGTTAGGGTTAGGGTACGGCTTAGGGTACGGGTTCGGGTACGGGTTCGGGTACGGTGTAGGGTATGGGTTAGGGTTAGGGTTAGGGTTAGTTTGAGGGTTAGGGCTCGGTTTAGGGTACGGGTTAGGATTAGGGTACGTGTTAAGGTTAGGGTAGGGGTTAGGGTTAGGGTACGCGTTAGGGTTAGGGTACGCGTTAGGGTTAGGGTAGTTATTAAACCTATCCCACTCTCTAGATACCCCTTAGCACGTCAAGGAATATTATTTGGGGGTCCAGCCATGGAGAAGAGTTTAGACACTAGGAGAAGATAAGGAACACACCCATTATCCTGAAATCACAATAGGATTCTATTTTTAACCTGTTCCTTAATACACTAGTGCTTAAGAAATCTATTGGAGGCAGAAGCAGTCAAGGGTAGCTTAGGGTTAGGGTTAGGGTTAGGGTTAGGGTTAGGGTACGGCTTAGGGTACGGGTTCGGGTACGGGTTCGGGTACGGCGTAGGGTATGGATTAGGGTTAGGGTTAGGGATAGTTTGAGGGTTAGTGCTCGGTTTAGGGTACGGGTTAGGATTAGGGTACATGTTAGGGTCAGGTTAGGGGTTAGGGTTAGGGTACGCGTTAGGGTTAGGGTAGTTATTAAACCTATCCCACTCTCTAGATACCCCTTAGCACGTCAAGGAATATTATTTGGGTATCCAGCCATGGAGAAGAGTTTAGACACTAGGAGAAGATAAGGAACACACCCATTATCCTGAAATCACATTAGGATTCTCTTTTTAACCTGTTCCTTAAAACACTAGTGCTCAGGAATTCTATTGGAGGCAGAAGCAGTCAAGGGTAGCTTAGGGTTAGGGTTAGGGTTAGGGTTGGGGTTAGTGTTAGGGTACGGCTTAGGGTACGGGTTCGTGTACTGGTTCGTGTACGGCGTAGGGTATGGTTTAGGGTTAGGGTGAGGGTTAGTTTGAGGGTTAGGGCTCGGTTTAGGGTACGGGTTAGGATTAGGGTACGTGTTAAGGTTAGGGTAGGGGTTAGGGTTAGGGTACGCGTTAGGGTTAGGGTAGTTATTAAACCTATCCCACTCTCTAGATACCCCTTAGCACGTCAAGGAATATTATTTGGGGGTCGGGCCAGGGAGAAGAGTTTAGACACTAGGAGAAGATAAGGAACACACCCATTATCAAGAAATCACATTAGGATTCTCTTTTTAACCTGTTCCTTAAAACACTAGTGCTTAGGAAATCTATTGGAGGCAGAAGCAGTCAAGGGTAGCTTAGGGTTAGGGTTAGGGTTAGGGTTAGGGTCAGGGTTAGTGTTAGGGTACGGCTTAGGGTACGGGTTCGTGTACTGGTTCGTGTACGGCGTAGGGTATGGTTTAGGGTTAGGGTTAGGGTTAGTTTGAGGGTTAGGGCTCGGTTTAGGGTACGGGTTAGGATTAGGGTACGTGTTAAGGTTAGGGTAGGGGTTAGGTTTAGGGTACGCGTTAGGGTTAGGATAGTTATTAAACCTATCCAACTCTCTAGATACCCCTTAGCACGTCAAGGAATATTATTTGGGGGTCCAGCCAGGGAGAAGAGTTTAGACACTAGGAGAAGATAAGGAACACACGCATTATCAAGAAATCACATTAGGATTGTCTATTTAACCTGTTCCTTAAAACACTAGTGCTTAGGAAATCTATTGGAGGCAGAAGCAGTCAAGGGTAGCTTAGGGTTAGGGTTAGGGTTAGGGTTAGGGTACGGCTTAGGGTACGGGTTTGGGTACGGGTTCGGGTACGGGTTCGGGTACGGCGTAGGGTATGGGTTAGGGTTAGGGTTAGGGTTAGTTTGAGGGTTAGGGCTCGGTTTAGGTTACGTGTTAGGGTTAGGGTAGGGGTTAGGGTTAGGGTACGCGTTAGAGTAAGGGTAGTTATTAAACCTATCCCCCTCTCTAGATACCCCTTAGCACGTCAAGGTATATTATTTGGGGGTCCAGCCATGGAGAAGAGTTTAGACACTAGGAGAAGATAAGGAACACACCCATTATCAAGAATCACATTAGGATTCTCTTTTTAACCTGTTCCTTAAAACATGAGTGCTTAGGAAATCTATTGCAGGCAGAAGCAGTCAAGGGTAGCTTAGGGTTAGGGTTAGGGTTAGGGTTAGAGTACGGCTTAGGGTACGGGTTCGGGTACGGGTTCGGGTACGGCGTAGGGTATGGGTTAGGGTTAGGGTTAGGGATAGTTTGAGGGTTATGGCTCGGTTTAGGGTAAGGGTTAGGATTAGGGTACGTGTTAGGATTAGGTTAGGTGTTAGGTTTAGGGTACGCGTTAGGGTTAAGGTAGTTATTAATCCTATCCCACTCTCTAGATACCCCTTAGCACGTCAAGGAATATTATTTGGGGGTCCAGCCATGGAGAAGAGTTTAGACACTAGGAGAAGATAAGGAACACACCCATTATCAAGAAATCACATTAGGATTCTCTTTTTAATCTGTTCCTTAAAACACTAGTGCTTAGGAAATCTATTGGAGGCAGAAGCAGTCAAGGGTAGCTTAGGGTTAGGGTTAGGGTTAGGGTTAGGGTACGGCTTAGGGTACGGGTTCGGGTACGGGTTCGGGTACGGCGTAGGGTATGGGTTAGGGTTAGGGTTAGGGTTAGTTTGAGGGTTAGGGCTCGGTTTAGGGTACGGGTTAGGATTAGGGTACGTGTTAGGGTTAGGGTAGGGGTTAGGGTTAGGGTACGCGTTAGGGTTAGGGTAGTTATTAAACCTATCCCACTCTCTAGATAACACTTAGCAAGTCAAGGAATATTATTTGGGTGTCCAGCCATGGAGAAGAGTTTAGACACTAGGAGAAGATAAGGAACACACCCATTATCAAGAAATCACATTAGGATTCACTTTTTAACCTGTTCCTTAAAACACTAGTGCTTAGGAAATCTATTGGAGGCAGAAGCAGTCAAGGGTAGCTTAGGGTTAGGGTTAGGGTTAGGGTTAGTGTTACGGTACGGCTTAGCGTTCGGGTTCGGGTACGGGTTCGGGTACGGCGTAAGGTATGGGTTAGGGTTAGGTTTAGGGTTAGTTTGAGGGTTAGGGCTCGGTTTAGGGTACGGGTTAGCATTAGGGTACGTGTTAGGGTTAGGGTAGGGGTTAGGGTTAGGGTACGCGTTAGGGTTAGGGTAGTTATTAAACCTATCCCACTCTCTAGATACCCCTTAGCACGTCAAGGAATATTATTTGGGGGTCCAGCCATGGAGAAGAGTTTAGACACTAGGAGAAGATAAGGAACACACCCATTATTAAGAAATCACATTAGGATTCTCTTTTTAACCTGTTCCTTAAAACACTAGTGCTTAGGTAATCTATTGGAGGCAGAAGCAGTCAAGGGTAGCTTAGGGTTAGGGTTAGGGTTATTGTTAGGGTAAGGCTTAGGGTACGGTTTCGGGTACGGCGTAGGGTATGGGTTAGGGTTAGGGTTAGGGTTAGTTTGAGGGTTAGGGCTCGGTTTAGGGTACGGTTTAGGATTAGGGTACGTGTTAGGGTTAGGGTACGCGTTAGGTTAGGGTAGTTATTAAACCTATCCCACTATCTAGATACCCCTTAGCACGTCAAGGAATATTATTTGGGGGTCCAGCCATGGAGAAGAGTTTAGACACTAGGAGAAGATAAGGAACACACCCATTATCCTGAAATCACAATAGGATTCTATTTTTAACCTGTTCCTTAATACACTAGTGCTTAAGAAATCTATTGGAGGCAGAAGCAGTCAAGGGTAGCTTAGGGTTAGGGTTAGGGTTAGGGTTAGGGTTAGGGTACGGCTTAGGGTACGGGTTCGGGTACGGGTTTGGGTACGGCGTAGGGTATGGGTTAGGGTTAGGGTTAGGGATAATTTGAGGGTTAGTGCTCGGTTTAGGGTACGGGTTAGGATTAGGGTACATGTTAGGGTTAGGTTAGGGGTTAGGGTTAGGGTACGCGTTAGGGTTAGGGTAGTTATTAAACCTATCCCACTCTCTAGATAACCCTTAGCACGTCAAGGAATATTATTTGGGTATCCAGCCATGGAGAAGAGTTTAGACACTAGGAGAAGATAAGGAACACACCCATTATCCTGAAATCACATTAGGATTCTCTTTTTAACCTGTTCCTTAAAACACTAGTGCTTAGGAAATCTATTGGAGGCAGAAGCAGTCAAGGGTAGCTTAGGGTTAGGGTTAGGGTTAGGGTTAGGGTTAGCTTTAGGGTACCGCTTAGGGTACGGGTTCGGGTACGGCGTAGGGTATGGGTTAGGGTTAGGGTTAGGGTTAATTTGAGGGTTAGGGCTCGGTTTAGGGTATGGGTTAGGATTAGGGTACGTGTTAGGGTTAGGGTACGCGTTAGGGTTAGGGTAGTTATTAAACCTATCCCACTCTCTAGATACCCCTTAGCACGTCAAGGAATATTATTTGGTGGTCCAGCCATGGAGAAGAGTTTAGACACTAGGAGAAGATAAGGAACACACCCATTATAAAGAAATCACATTAGGATTCTCTTTTTAACCTGTTCCTTAAAACACTAGTGCTTAGGAAATCTATTGGAGGCAGAAGCAGTCAAGGGTAGCTTAGGGTTAGGGTTAGGGTTAGGGTTAGGTTTAGTGTTAGGGTACGGGTTAGGTTACGGGTTCGGGTACGGCATAGGGTATGGGTTAGGGTTAGGGTTAGGGTTAGTTTGAGGGTTAGGGCTCGGTTTAGGGTACGGGTTAGGATTAGGGTACGTGTTAGGGTTAGGGTAGGGGTTAGGGTTAGGGTACGCGTTAGGGTTAGGGTAGTTATTAAACCTATCCCACTCTCTAGATACCCCTTAGCACCTCAAGGAATATTATTTGGGGGTCCAGCCAGGGAGAAGAGTTTAGACACTAGGAGAAGATAAGGAACACACCCATTATCAAGAAATCACATTAGGATTCTCTTTTTAACCTGTTCCTTAAAACACTAGTGCTTAGGAAATCTATTGGAGGCAGAAGCAGTCAAGGGTAGCTTAGGGTTAGGGTTAGGGTTGGGGTTGGGGTTAGTGTTAGGGTACAGCTTAGGGTACGGGTTCGTGTACTGGTTCGTGTACGGCGTAGGGTATGGTTTAGGGTTAGGGTTAGGGTTAGTTTGAGGGTTAGGGCTCGGTTTAGGGTACGGGTTAGGATTAGGGTACATGTTAGGGTTAGGGTAGGGGTTAGGGTACGCGTTAGGGTTAGTGTAGTTATTAAACCTATCCCACTCTCTAGATACCCCTTAGCACCTCAAGGAATATTATTTGGGTGTCCAGCCATGGAGAAGAGTTTAGACACTAGGAGAAGATAAGGAACACACCCATTATCAAGAAATCACATTAGGATTCTCTTTTTAACCTGTTCCTTAAAACACTAGTGCTTAGGAAATCTATTGGAGGCAGAAGCAGTCAAGGGTAGCTTAGGGTTAGGGTTAGGGTTAGGGTTAGGGTTAGGGTACGGCTTAGGGTACGGGTTCGGGTACGGGTTCGTGTACGGCGTAGGGTATGGGTTAGGGTTAGGGTTAGGGTTAGTTTGAAGGTTAGGGCTCGGTTTAGGGTACGGGTTAGGATTAGGGTACGTGTTAGGGTTAGGGTACGCGTTAGGGTTAGGGTAGTTATTAAACCTATCCCACTCTCTAGATACCCCTTAGCACGTCAAGGATTATTATTTGGGGGTCCAGCCATGGAGAAGAGTTTAGACACTAGGAGAAGATAAGGAACACACCCATTATCAAGAAATCACAATAGGATTCTCTTTTTAACCTGTTCCTTAATACACTAGTGCTTAGGAAATCTATTGGAGGCAGAAGCAGTCAAGGGTAGCTTAGGGTACGGGTTAGGATTAGTGTACGTGTTAGGGTTAGGGTAGAGGTTAGGGTTAGGGTGCGCGTTAGGGTTAGGGTAGTTATTAAACCTATCCCACTCTCTAGATACCCCTTAGCACGTCAAGGAATATTATTTGGGGGTCCAGCCATGGAGAAGAGTTTAGACACTAGGAGAAGATAAGGAACACACCCATTATCCTGAAATCACAATAGGATTCTCTTTTTAACCTGTTCCTTAATACACTAGTGCTTAGGAAATCTATTGGAGGCAGAAGCAGTCAAGGGTAGCTTCGGGTTAGGGTTAGGGTTAGGGTTAGGGTACGGCTTAGGGTACGGGTTCGGGTACGGGTTCGGGTACGGCGTAGGGTATGGGTTAGGGTTAGGGTTAGGGATAGTTTGAGGGTTAGTGCTCGGTTTAGGGTACGGGTTAGGATTAGGGTACATGTTAGGGTTAGGTTAGGGGTTAGGGTTAGGGTACGCGTTAGGGTTAGGGTAGTTATTAAACCTATCCCACTCTCTAGATACCCCTTAGCACGTCAAGGAATATTATTTGGGTGTCCAGCCATGGAGAAGAGTTTAGACACTAGGAGAAGATAAGGAACACACCCATTATCCTGAAATCACATTAGGATTCTCTTTTTAACCTGTTCCTTAAAACACTAGTGCTTAGGAAATCTATTGGAGGCAGAAGCAGTCAAGGGTAGCTTAGGGTTAGGGTTAGGGTTAGGGTTAGGGTTAGCTTTAGGGTACCGCTTAGGGTACGGGTTCGGGTACGGCGTAGGGTATGGGTTAGGGTTAGGGTTAGGGTTAATTTGAGGGTTAGGGCTCGGTTTAGGGTATGGGTTAGGATTAGGGTACGTGTTAGGGTTAGGGTACGCGTTAGGGTTAGGGTAGTTATTAAACCTATCCCACTCTCTAGATACCCCTTAGCACGTCAAGGAATATTATTTGGTGGTCCAGCCATGGAGAAGAGTTTAGACACTAGGAGAAGATAAGGAACACACCCATTATAAAGAAATCACATTAGGATTCTCTTTTTAACCTGTTCCTTAAAACACTAGTGCTTAGGAAATCTATTGGAGGCAGAAGCAGTCAAGGGTAGCTTAGGGTTAGGGTTAGGGTTAGGGTTAGGTTTAGTGTTAGGGTACGGGTTAGGTTACGGGTTCGGGTACGGCGTAGGGTATGGGTTAGGGTTAGGGTTAGGGTTAGTTTGAGGGTTAGGGCTCGGTTTAGGGTACGGGTTAGGATTAGGGTACGTGTTAGGGTTAGGGTAGGGGTTAGGGTTAGGGTACGCGTTAGGGTTAGGGTAGTTATTAAACCTATCCCACTCTCTAGATACCCCTTAGCACCTCAAGGAATATTATTTGGGGGTCCAGCCAGGGAGAAGAGTTTAGACACTAGGAGAAGATAAGGAACACACCCATTATCAAGAAATCACATTAGGATTCTCTTTTTAACCTGTTCCTTAAAACACTAGTGCTTAGGAAATCTATTGGAGGCAGAAGCAGTCAAGGGTAGCTTAGGGTTAGGGTTAGGGTTGGGGTTGGGGTTAGTGTTAGGGTACGGCTTAGGGTACGGGTTCGTGTACTGGTTCGTGTACGGCGTAGGGTATGGTTTAGGGTTAGGGTTAGGGTTAGTTTGAGGGTTAGGGCTCGGTTTAGGGTACGGGTTAGGATTAGGGTACATGTTAGGGTTAGGGTAGGGGTTAGGGTACGCGTTAGGGTTAGTGTAGTTATTAAACCTATCCCACTCTCTAGATACCCCTTAGCACCTCAAGGAATATTATTTGGGTGTCCAGCCATGGAGAAGAGTTTAGACACTAGGAGAAGATAAGGAACACACCCATTATCAAGAAATCACATTAGGATTCTCTTTTTAACCTGTTCCTTAAAACACTAGTGCTTAGGAAATCTATTGGAGGCAGAAGCAGTCAAGGGTAGCTTAGGGTTAGGGTTAGGGTTAGGGTTAGGGTTAGGGTACGGCTTAGGGTACGGGTTCGGGTACGGGTTCGTGTACGGCGTAGGGTATGGGTTAGGGTTAGGGTTAGGGTTAGTTTGAAGGTTAGGGCTCGGTTTAGGGTACGGGTTAGGATTAGGGTACGTGTTAGGGTTAGGGTACGCGTTAGGGTTAGGGTAGTTATTAAACCTATCCCACTCTCTAGATACCCCTTAGCACGTCAAGGATTATTATTTGGGGGTCCAGCCATGGAGAAGAGTTTAGACACTAGGAGAAGATAAGGAACACACCCATTATCAAGAAATCACAATAGGATTCTCTTTTTAACCTGTTCCTTAATACACTAGTGCTTAGGAAATCTATTGGAGGCAGAAGCAGTCAAGGGTAGCTTAGGGTACGGGTTAGGATTAGTGTACGTGTTAGGGTTAGGGTAGAGGTTAGGGTTAGGGTGCGCGTTAGGGTTAGGGTAGTTATTAAACCTATCCCACTCTCTAGATACCCCTTAGCACGTCAAGGAATATTATTTGGGGGTCCAGCCATGGAGAAGAGTTTAGACACTAGGAGAAGATAAGGAACACACCCATTATCCTGAAATCACAATAGGATTCTCTTTTTAACCTGTTCCTTAATACACTAGTGCTTAGGAAATCTATTGGAGGCAGAAGCAGTCAAGGGTAGCTTCGGGTTAGGGTTAGGGTTAGGGTTAGGGTACGGCTTAGGGTACGGGTTCGGGTACGGGTTCGGGTACGGCGTAGGGTATGGGTTAGGGTTAGGGTTAGGGATAGTTTGAGGGTTAGTGCTCGGTTTAGGGTACGGGTTAGGATTAGGGTACATGTTAGGGTTAGGTTAGGGGTTAGGGTTAGGGTACGCGTTAGGGTTAGGGTAGTTATTAAACCTATCCCACTCTCTAGATACCCCTTAGCACGTCAAGGAATATTATTTGGGTGTCCAGCCATGGAGAAGAGTTTAGACACTAGGAGAAGATAAGGAACACACCCATTATCCTGAAATCACATTAGGATTCTCTTTTTAACCTGTTCCTTAAAACACTAGTGCTTAGGAAATCTATTGGAGGCAGAAGCAGTCAAGGGTAGCTTAGGGTTAGGGTTAGGGTTAGGGTTAGCTTTAGGGTACCGCTTAGGGTACGGGTTCGGGTACGGCGTAGGGTATGGGTTAGGGTTAGGGTTAGGTTTAATTTGAGGGTTAGGGCTCGGTTTAGGGTACGGGTTAGGATTAGGGTACGTGTTAGGGTTAGGGTACACGTTAGGGTTAGTGTAGTTATTAAACCTATCCCACTCTCTAGATACCCCTTAGCACGTCAAGGATTATTATTTGGGGGTCCAGCCATGGAGAAGAGTTTAGACACTAGGAGAAGATAAGGAACACACCCATTATCCTGAAATCACAATAGGATTCTCTTTTTAACCTGTTCCTTAATACACTAGTGCTTAGGAAATCTATTGGAGGCAGAAGCAGTCAAGGGTAGCTTAGGGTACGGGTTAGGATTAGTGTACGTGTTAGGGTTATGGTTAGGGTTAGGGTTAGTGTTAGGGTACGGGTTAGGGTACGGGTTCGGGTACGGGTTCGGGTACGGCGTAGGGTATGGGTTAGGGTTAGGGTTAGGGATAGTTTGAGGGTTAGTGCTCGGTTTAGGGTACGGGTTAGGATTAGGGTACATGTTAGGGTTAAGTTAGGGGTTAGGGTTAGGGTACGCGTTAGGGTTAGGGTAGTTATTAAACCTATCCCACTCTCTAGATACCCCTTAGCACGTCAAGGAATATTATTTGGGGGTCCAGCCATGGAGAAGAGTTTAGACACTAGGAGAAAATAAGGAACACACCCATTATCAAGAAATCACATTAGGATTCTCTTTTTAACCTGTTCCTTAAAACACTAGTGCTTAGGAAATCTACTGGAGACAGAAGCAGTCAAGGGTAGCTTAGGGTTAGGGTTAGGGTTAGGGTTAGGGTTAGGGTACGGCTTAGGGTACGGTTTCGGTTACGGGTTCGGGTACGGTGTAAGGTATGGGTTAGGGTTAGGGTTAGGGTTAGTTTGAGGGTTAGGGCTCGGTTTAGGGTACGGGTTAGGATTAGGGTACGTGTTAAGGTTAGGGTAGGGGTTAGGGTTAGGGTACGCGTTAGGGTTAGGGTAGTTATTAAACCTATCCCACTCTCTAGATACCCCTTAGCACTTCAAGGAATATTATTTGGGGGTCCAGCCAGGGAGAAGAGTTTAGACACTAGGAGAAGATAAGGAACACACCCATTATCAAGAAATCACATTAGGATTCTCTTTTTAACCTGTTCCTTAAAACACTAGTGCTTAGGAAATCTATTGGAGGCAGAAGCAGTCAAGGGTAGCTTAGGGTTAGGGTTAGGGTTAGGGTTAGTGTTAGGGTACGGCTTAGGGTACGGGTTCGGGTACGGGTTCGCGTACGGCGTAGGGTATGTGTTAGGGTTAGGGTTAAGGTTAGTTTGAGGGTTAGGGCTCGGTTTAGGGTACGGGTTAGGATTAGGGTACGTGTTAAAGTTAGTGTAGGGGTTAGGTTTAGGGTACGCGTTAGGGTTAGGGTAGTTATTAAACCTATCCCACTCTCTAGATACCCCTTAGCACCTCAAGGAATATTATTTGGGGGTCCAGCCAGGGAGAAGAGTTTAGACACTAGGAGAAGATAAGGAACACACCCATTATCAAGAAATCACATTAGGATTCTCTTTTTAACCTGTTCCTTAAAACACTAGTGCTTAGGAAATCTATTGGAGGCAGAAGCAGTCAAGGGTAGCTTAGGGTTAGGGTTAGGGTTAGGGTTGGGGTTAGTGTTAGGGTACGGCTTAGGGTACGGGTTCGTGTACTGGTTCGTGTACGGCGTAGGGTATGGTTTAGGGTTAGGGTTAGGGTTAGTTTGAGGGTTAGGGCTCGGTTTAGGGTACGGGTTAGGATTAGGGTACGTGTTAAGGTTAGGGTAGGGGTTAGGGTTAGGGTACGCGTTAGGGTTAGGGTAGTTATTGAACCTATCCCACTCTCTAGATACCCCTTAGCACGTCAAGGAATATTATTTGGGGGTCGGGCCAGGGAGAAGAGTTTAGACACTAGGAGAAGATAAGGAACACACCCATTATCAAGAAATCACATTAGGATTCTCTTTTTAAACTGTTCCTTAAAACACTAGTGCTTAGGAAATCTATTGGAGGCAGAAGCAGTCAAGGGTAGCTTAGGGTTAGGGTTAGGGTTAGGGTTAGGGTTAGGGTTAGGGTACGGCTTAGGGTACGAGTTCGTGTACTGGTTCGTGTACGGCGTAGGGTATGGTTTAGGGTTAGGGTTAGGTTTAGTTTGAGGGTTAGGGCTCGGTTTAGGATACGGGTTAGGATTAGGGTACGTGTTAAGGTTAGGGTAGGGGTTAGGGTTAAGGTACGCGTTAGGGTTAGGGTAGTTATTAAACCTATCCCACTCTCTAGATACCCCTTAGCACGTCAAGGAATATTATTTGGGGGTCCAGCCATGGAGAAGAGTTTAGACACTAGGAGAATATAAGGAACACACCCATTATCAAGAATCACATTAGGATTCTCTTTTTGACCTGTTCCTTAAAACATGAGTGCTTAGGAAATCTATTGGAGGCAGAAGCAGTCAAGGGTAGCTTAGGGTTAGGGTTAGGGTTAGGGTTAGGGTACGGCGTAGGGTACGGTTTCGGGTACGGGTTCGGGTACGGCGTAGGGTATGGGTTAGGTTTAGGGTTAGGGTTAGTTTGAGTGTTATGGCTCGGTTTAGGGTACGGTTTAGGATTAGGGTACATGTTAGGATTAGGGTAGGTGTTAGGTTTAGGGTACGCGTTAGGGTTAGGGTAGTTATTAAACCTATCCCACTCTCTAGATACCCCTTAGCACGTCAAGGAATATTATTTGGGGGTCCAGCCATGGAGAAGAGTTTACACACTAGGAGAAGATAAGGAACACACCCATTATCAAGAAATCACATTAGGATTCTCTTTTTAACCTGTTCCTTAAAACACTAGTGCTTAGGAAATCTATTGGAGGCAGAAGCAGTCAAGGGTTGCTTAGGGTTAGGGTTAGGTTTAGGGTTAGGGTTAGGGTACGGCTTAGGGTACGGGTTCGGGTACGGGTTCGGGTACGGTGTAGGTATGGGTTAGGGTTAGGGTTAGGGTTAGTTTGAGGGTTAGGGCTCGGTTTAGGGTACGGGTTAGGATTAGGGTACGTGTTAAGGTTAGGGTAGGGGTTAGGGTTAGGGTACGCGTTAGGGTTAGGGTAGTTATTAAACCTATCCCACTCTCTAGATACCCCTTAGCACGTCAAGGAATATTAATTGGGGGTCCAGCCAGGGAGAAGAATTTAGACACTAGGAGAAGATAAGGAACACACCCATTATCAAGAAATCACATTAGGATTCTCTTTTTAACCTGTTCCTTAAAACACTAGTGCTTAGGAAATCTATTGGAGGCAGAAGCAGTCAAGGGTAGCTTAGGGTTAGGGTTAGGGTTAGGGTTAGGTTTAGTGTTAGGGTACGGGTTAGGTTACGGGTTCGGGTACGGCGTAGTGTATGGGTTAGGGTTAGGGTTAGTTTGAGGGTTAGGGCTCGGTTTAGGGTACGGGTTAGGATTAGGGTACGTGTTAGGATTAGGTTAGGGGATAGGGTTAGGGTACGCGTTAGGGTTAGGGTAGTTATTAAACCTATCCCACTCTCTAGATACCCCTTAGCACGTCAAGGAATATTATTTGGGGGTCCAGCCATGGAGAAGAGTTTAGACACTAGGAGAATATAAGGAACACACCCATTATCAAGAAATCACATTAGGATTCACTTTTTAACCTGTTCCTTAAAACACTAGTGCTTATGAAATCTATTGGAGGCAGAAGCAGTCAAGGGTAGCTTAGGGTTAGGGTTAGGGTTAGGGTTAGGGTTAGGGTACGGCTTAGGGTACGGGTTCGGGTACGGGTTCGGGTACGGCGTAGGGTATGTGTTAGGGTTAGGGTTAGGGTTAGTTTGAGGGTTAGGGCTGGGTTTAGGGTACGGGTTAGGATTAGGGTACGTGTTAAAGTTAGTGTAGGGGTTAGGGTTAGGGTACGCGTTAGGGTTAGGGTAGTTATTAAACCTATCCCACTTTCTAGATACCCCTTAGCACCTCAAGGAATATTATTTGGGGGTCCAGCCAGGGAGAAGAGTTTAGACACTTGGAGAAGATAAAGAACACACCCATTATCAAGAAATCACATTAGGATTCTCTTTTTAACCTGTTCCTTAAAACACTAGTGCTTAGGAAATCTATTGGAGGCAGAAGCAGTCAAGGGTAGCTTAGGGTTAGGGTTAGGGTTAGGGTTGGGGTTAGTGTTAGGGTACGGCTTAGGGTACGGTTTCGTGTACTGGTTCGTGTACGGCGTAGGGTATGGTTTAGGGTTAGGGTTAGGGTTAGTTTGAGGGTTAGGGCTCGGTTTAGGTTACGGGTTAGGATTAGGGTACCTGTTAAGGTTAGGGTAGGGGTTAGGGTTAGGGTACGTGTTAGGGTTAGGGTAGTTATTAAACCTATCCCACTCTCTAGATACCCCTTAGCACGTCAAGGAATATTATTTGGGGGTCGGGCCAGGGAGAAGAGTTTAGACACTAGGAGAAGATAAGGAACACACCCATTATCAAGAAATCACATTAGGATTCTCTTTTTAACCTGTTCCTTAAAACACTAGTGCTTAGGAAATCTATTGGAGGCAGAAGCAGTCAAGGGTAGCTTAGGGTAAGGGTTAGGGTTAGGGTTAGGGTCAGGGTTAGTGTTAGGGTACGGCTTAGGTTACGGGTTCGTGTACTGGTTCGTGTACGGCGTAGGGTATGGTTTAGGGTTAGGGTTAGGGTTAGTTTGAGGGTTAGGGCTCGGTTTAGGGTACGGGTTAGGATTAGGGTACGTGTTAAGGTTAGGGTAGGGGTTAGGGTTAGGGTACGCGTTAGGGTTAGGATAGTTATTAAACCTATCCAACTCTCTAGATACCCCTTAGCACGTCAAGGAATATTATTTGGGGGTCCAGCCAGGGAGAAGAGTTTAGACACTAGGAGAAGATAAGGAACACACCCATTATCAAGAAATCACATTAGGATTGTCTATTTAACCTGTTCCTTAATACACTAGTGCTTAGGAAATCTATTGGAGGCAGAAGCAGTCAAGGGTAGCTTAGGGTTAGGGTTAGGTTTAGGGTTAGGGTACGGCTTAGGGTACGGGTTTGGGTACGGGTTCGGGTACGGGTTCGGGTACGGCGTAGGGTATGGGTTAGGGTTAGGGTTAGGGTTAGTTTGAGGGTTATGGCTCGGTTTAGAGTACGGGTTAGGATTAGGGTACGTGTTAGGATTAGGTTAGTTGTTAGGTTTAGGGTACACGTTAGGGTTAAGGTAGTTATTAATCCTATCCCACTCTCTAGATACCCCTTAGCACGTCAAGGAATATTATTTGGGGGTCCAGCCATGGAGAAGAGTTTAGACACTAGGAGAAGATAAGGAACACACCCATTATCAAGAAATCACATTAGTATTCTCTTTTTAACCTGTTCCTTAAAACACTAGTGCTTAGGAAATCTATTGGAGGCAGAAGCAGTCAAGGGTAGCTTAGGGTTAGGGTTAGGGTTAGGGTTAGGGTTAGGGTACGGCTTAGGGTACGGGTTCGGGTACGGGTTCGGGTACGGTGTAGGGTATGGGTTAGGGTTAGGGTTAGGGTTAGTTTGAGGGTTAGGGCTCGGTTTAGGGTACGGGTTAGGATTAGGGTACGTGTTAAGGTTAGGGTAGGGGTTAGGGTTAGGGTACGCGTTAGGGTTAGGGTACGCGTTAGGGTTAGGGTAGTTATTAAACCTATCCCACTCTCTAGATACCCCTTAGCACGTCAAGGAATATTATTTGGGGGTCCAGCCATGGAGAAGAGTTTAGACACTAGGAGAAGATAAGGAACACTCCCATTATCCTGAAATCACAATAGGATTCTATTTTTAACCTGTTCCTTAATACACTAGTGCTTAAGAAATCTATTGGAGGCAGAAGCAGTCAAGGGTAGCTTAGGGTTAGGGTTAGGGTTAGGGTTAGGGTACGGCTTAGGGTACGGGTTCGGGTACGGGTTCGGGTACGGCGTAGGGTATGTGTTAGGGTTAGGGTTAGGGATAGTTTGAGGGTTAGTGCTCGGTTTAGGGTACGGGTTAGGATTAGGGTACATGTTAGGGTTATGTTAGGGGTTAGGGTTAGGGTACGCGTTAGGGTTAGGGTAGTTATTAAACCTATCCCACTCTCTAGATACCCCTTAGCACGTCAAGGAATATTATTTGGGTATCCAGCCATGGAGAAGAGTTTAGACACTAGGAGAAGATAAGGAACACACCCATTATCCTGAAATCACATTAGGATTCTCTTTTTAACCTGTTCCTTAAAACACTAGTGCTTAGGAATTCTATTGGAGGCAGAAGCAGTCAAGGGTAGCTTAGGGTTAGGGTTAGGGTTAGGGTTGGGGTTAGTGTTAGGGTACGGGTTCGTGTACTGGTTCGTGTACGGCGTAGGGTATGGTTTAGGGTTAGGGTTAGGGTTAGTTTGAGGGTTAGGGCTCGGTTTAGGGTACGGGTTTGGATTAGGGTACGTGTTAAGGTTAGGGTAGGGGTTAGGGTTAGGGTACGCGTTAGGGTTAGGGTAGTTATTAAACCTATCCCACTCTCTAGATACCCCTTAGCACGTCAAGGAATATTATTTGGGGGTCGGGCCAGGGAGAAGAGTTTAGACACTAGGAGAAGATAAGGAACACACCCATTATCAAGAAATCACATTAGGATTCTCTTTTTAACCTGTTCCTTAAAACACTAGTGCTTAGGAAATCTATTGGAGGCAGAAGCAGTCAAGGGTAGCTTAGGGTTAGGGTTAGGGTTAGGGTTAGGGTCAGGGTTAGTGTTAGGGTACGGCTTAGGGTACGGGTTCGTGTACTGGTTCGTGTACGGCGTAGGGTATGGTTTAGGGTTAGGGTTAGGGTTAGTTTGAGGGTTAGGGCTCGGTTTAGGGTACGGGTTAGGATTAGGGTACGTGTTAAGGTTAGGGTAGGGGTTAGGTTTAGGGTACGCGTTAGGGTTAGGATAGTTATTAAACCTATCCAACTCTCTAGATACCCCTTAGCACGTCAAGGAATATTATTTGGGGGTCCAGCCAGGGAGAAGAGTTTAGACACTAGGAGAAGATAAGGAACACACCCATTATCAAGAAATCACATTAGGATTGTCTATTTAACCTGTTCCTTAAAACACTAGTGCTTAGGAAATCTATTGGAGGCAGAAGCAGTCAAGGGTAGCTTAGGGTTAGGGTTAGGGTTAGGGTTAGGGTACGGCTTAGGGTACGGGTTTGGGTACGGGTTCGGGTACGGGTTCGGGTACGGCGTAGGGTATGGGTTAGGGTTAGGGTTAGGGTTAGTTTGAGGGTTAGGGCTCGGTTTAGGTTACGTGTTAGGGTTAGGGTAGGGGTTAGGGTTAGGGTACGCGTTAGAGTTAGGGTAGTTATTAAACCTATCCCCCTCTCTAGATACCCCTTAGCACGTCAAGGTATATTATTTGGGGGTCCAGCCATGGAGAAGAGTTTAGACACTAGGAGAAGATAAGGAACACACCCATTATCAAGAATCACATTAGGATTCTCTTTTTAACCTGTTCCTTAAAACATGAGTGCTTAGGAAATCTATTGCAGGCAGAAGCAGTCAAGGGTAGCTTAGGGTTAGGGTTAGGGTTAGGGTTAGGGTACGGCTTAGGGTACGGGTTCGGGTACGGGTTCGGGTGCGGCGTAGGGTATGGGTTAGGGTTAGGGTTAGGGTTAGTTTGAGGGTTATGGCTCGGTTTAGGGTACGGGTTAGGATTAGGGTACGTGTTAGGATTAGGTTAGGTGTTAGGTTTAGGGTACGCGTTAGGGTTAAGGTAGTTATTAATCCTATCCCACTCTCTAGATACCCCTTAGCACGTCAAGGAATATTATTTGGGGGTCCAGCCATGGAGAAGAGTTTAGACACTAGGAGAAGATAAGGAACACACCCATTATCAAGAAATCACATTAGGATTCTCTTTTTAACCTGTTCCTTAAAACACTAGTGCTTAGGAAATCTATTGGAGGCAGAAGCAGTCAAGGGTAGCTTAGGGTTAGGGTTAGGGTTAGGGTACGGCTTAGGGTACGGGTTCGGGTACGGGTTCGGGTACGGCGTAGGGTATGGGTTAGGGTTAGGGTTAGGGTTAGTTTGAGGGTTAGGGCTCGGTTTAGGGTACGGGTTAGGATTAGCGTACGTGTTAGGGTTAGGGTAGGGGTTAGGGTTAGGGTACGCGTTAGGGTTAGGGTAGTTATTAAACCTATCCCACTCTCTAGATAACACTTAGCAAGTCAAGGAATATTATTTGGGTGTCCAGCCATGGAGAAGAGTTTAGACACTAGGAGAAGATAAGGAACACACCCATTATCAAGAAATCACATTAGGATTCACTTTTTAACCTGTTCGTTAAAACACTAGTGCTTAGGAAATCTATTGGAGGCAGAAGCAGTCAAGGGTAGCTTAGGGTTAGAGTTAGGGTTAGGGTTAGTGTTAGGGTACGGCTTAGCGTTCGGGTTCGGGTACGGGTTCGGGTACGGCGTAAGGTATGGGTTAGGGTTAGGTTTAGGGTTAGTTTGAGGGTTAGGGCTCGGTTTAGGGTACGGGTTAGCATTAGGGTACGTGTTAGGGTTAGGGTAGGGGTTAGGGTTAGGGTACGCGTTAGGGTTAGGGTAGTTATTAAACCTATCCCACTCTCTAGATACCCCTTAGCACGTCAAGGAATATTATTTGGGGGTCCAGCCATGGAGAAGAGTTTAGACACTAGGAGAAGATAAGGAACACACCCATTATTAAGAAATCACATTAGGATTCTCTTTTTAACCTGTTCCTTAAAACACTAGTGCTTAGGTAATCTATTGGAGGCAGAAGCAGTCAAGGGTAGCTTAGGGTTAGGGTTAGGGTTATTGTTAGGGTAAGGCTTAGGGTACGGGTTCGGGTACGGCGTAGGGTATGGGTTAGGGTTAGGGTTAGGGTTAGTTTGAGGGTTAGGGCTCGGTTTAGGTTACGGTTTAGGATTAGGGTACGTGTTAGGGTTAGGGTACGCGTTAGGGTTAGGGTAGTTATTAAACCTATCCCACTCTCTAGATACCCCTTAGCACGTCAAGGAATATTATTTGGGGGTCCAGCCATGGAGAAGAGTTTAGACACTAGGAGAAGATAAGGAACACACCCATTATCCTGAAATCACAATAGGATTCTATTTTTAACCTGTTCCTTAATACACTAGTGCTTAAGAAATCTATTGGAGGCAGAAGCAGTCAAGGGTAGCTTAGGGTTAGGGTTAGGGTTAGGGTTAGGGTTAGGGTACGGCTTAGGGTACGGGTTCGGGTACGGGTTTGGGTACGGCGTAGGGTATGGGTTAGGGTTAGGGTTAGGGATAATTTGAGGGTTAGTGCTCGGTTTAGGGTACGGGTTAGGATTAGGGTACATGTTAGGGTTATGTTAGGGGTTAGGGTTAGGGTACGCGTTAGGGTTAGGGTAGTTATTAAACCTATCCCACTCTCTAGATACCCCTTAGCACGTCAAGGAATATTATTTGGGTATCCAGCCATGGAGAAGAGTTTAGACACTAGGAGAAGATAAGGAACACACCCATTATCCTGAAATCACATTAGGATTCTCTTTTTAACCTGTTCCTTAAAACACTAGTGCTTAGGAAATCTATTGGAGGCAGAAGCAGTCAAGGGTAGCTTAGGGTTAGGGTTAGGGTTAGGGTTAGCTTTAGGGTACCGCTTAGGGTACGGGTTCGGGTACGGCGTAGGGTATGGGTTAGGGTTAGGTTTAGGGTTAATTTGAGGGTTAGGGCTCGGTTTAGGGTATGGGTTAGGATTAGGGTACGTGTTAGGGTTAGGGTACGCGTTAGGGTTAGGGTAGTTATTAAACCTATCCCACTCTCTAGATACCCCTTAGCACGTCAAGGAATATTATTTAGGGGTCCAGCCATGGAGAAGAGTTTAGACACTAGGAGAAGATAAGGAACACACCCATTATCAAGAAATCACATTAGGATTCTCTTTTTAACCTGTTCCTTAAAACACTAGTGCTTAGGAAATCTATTGGAGGCAGAAGCAGTCAAGGGTAGCTTAGGGTTAGGGTTAGGGTTAGGGTTAGGTTTAGTGTTAGGGTACGGGTTAGGTTACGGGTTCGGGTACGGCGTAGGGTATGGGTTAGGGTTAGGGTTAGGGTTAGTTTGAAGGTTAGGGCTCGGTATATGGTACGGGTTAGGATTAGGGTACGTGTTAGGGTTAGGGTACGCGTTAGGGTTAGTGTAGTTATTAAACCTATCCCACTCTCTAGATACCCCTTAGCACGTCAAGGAATATTATTTGGGGGTCCAGCCATGGAGAAGAGTTTAGACACTAGGAGAAGATAAGGAACACACCCATTATCAAGAAATCACATTAGGATTCTCTTTTTAACCTGTTCCTTAAAACACTAGTGCTTAGGAAATCTATTGGAGGCAGAAGCAGTCAAGGGTAGCTTAGGGTTAGGGTTAGGGTTAGGGCTAGGGTTAGGACACGGCTTAGGGTACGGGTTCGGGTACGGGTTCGTGTACGGAGTAGGGTATGTGTTTGGGTTAGTGTTAGGGTTAGTTTGAAGGTTAGGGCTCGGTTTAGGGTACGGGTTAGGATTAGGGTTCGTGTTAGGGTTAGGGTAGGGGTTAGGGTTAGGGTACGCGTAATGGTTAGGGTAGTTATTAAACCTATCCCACTCTCTAGATACCCCGTAGCACGTCAAGGAATATTATTTGGGGGTCCAGCCATGGAGAAGAGTTTAGACACTAGGAGAAGATAAGGAACACACCCATTATCAAGAAATCACATTAGGATTCTCTTTTTAACCTGTTCCTTAAAACACTAGTGCTTAGGAAATCTATTGGAGGCAGAAGCAGTCAAGGGTAGCTTAGGGTTAGGGTTTGGGTTAGGGTACGGCTTAGGGTACGGGTTCGGGTACGGGTTCGGGTACGGGTTTGGGTATGGCGTAGGATATGGGTTAGGGTTAGGGTTAGGGTTAGTTTGAGGGTTAGGGCTCGGTTTAGGGTACGGGTTAGGATTAGGGTACGTGTTAGGGTTAGGGTAGGGGTTAGGGTTAGGGTACGCGTTAGGGTTAGGGTAGTTATTAAACCTATCCCACTCTCTAGATACCCCTTAGCACGTCAAGGAATATTATTTGGGGGTCCAGCCATGGAGAAGAGTTTAGACACTAGGAGAAGATAAGGAACACACCCATTATCAAGAAATCACATTAGGATTCTCTTTTTAACCTGTTCCTTAAAACACTAGTGCTTAGGAAATCTATTGGAGGCAAAGCAGTCAAGGGTAGCTTAGGGTTAGGGTTAGGGTTATTGTTAGGGTAAGGCTTAGGGTACGGGTTCGGGTACGGCATAGGGTATGGGTTAGGGTTAGGGTTAGGGTTAGTTTGAGGGTTAGGGCTCGGTTTAGGGTACGGGTTAGGATTAGGGTACGTGTTAGGGTTAGGGTAGGGGTTAGGGTTAGGGTACGCGTTAGGGTTAGGGTAGTTATTAAACCTATCCCACTCCCTAGATACCCCTTAGCACGTCAAGGAATATTATTTGGGGGACCAGCCATGGAGAAGAGTTTAGACACTAGGAGAAGATAAGGAACACACCCATTATCAAGAAATCACTTTAGGATTCTCTTTTTAACCTGTTCCTTAAAACACTAGTGCTTAGGAAATCTATTGGAGGCAGAAGCAGTCAAGGGTAGCTTAGGGTTAGGGTTAGGGTTAGGGTTAGGGTTAGGGTACGGGTTCGGGTAAGGGTTCGTGTACGGCGTAGGGTATGGGTTAGGGTTAGGGTTAGGGTTAGTTTGAAGGTTAGGGCTCGGTTTAGGGTACGGGTTAGGATTAGGGTTCGTGTTAGGGTTAGGGTAGGGGTTAGGGTTAGGGTACGCGTTAGGGTTAGGGTAGTTATTAAACCTATCCCACTCTCTAGATACCCCTTAGAACGTCAAGGAATATTATTTGGGGGTCCAGCCATGGAGAAGAGTTTAGACATTAGGAGAAGATAAGGAACACACCCATTATGAAGAAATCACATTAGGATTCTCTTTTTAACCTGTTCCTTAAAACACTAGTGCTTAGGAAATCTATTGGAGGCAGAAGCAGTCAAGGGTAGCTTAGGGTTAGGGTTAGGGTTAGGGCTAGGGTTAGGACACGGCTTAGGGTACGGGTTCGGGTACGGGTTCGTGTACGGCGTAGGGTATGGGTTTGGGTTAGGGTTAGGGTTAGTTTGAAGGTTAGGTCTCGGTTTAGGGTACGGGTTAGGAAGAGGGTTCGTGTTAGGGTTAGGGTAGGGGTTAGGGATAGGGTACGCGTTAGGGTTAGGGTAGTTATTAAACCTATCCCACTCTCTAGATACCCCTTAGCACGTCAAGGAATATTATTTGGGGGTCCAGCCATGGAGAAGAGTTTAGACACTAGGAGAAAATAAGGAACACACCCATTATCCTGAAATCACATTAGGATTCTCTTTTTAACCTGTTCCTTAATACACTAGTGCTTAGGAAATCTATTGGAGGCAGAAGCAGTCAAGGGTAGCTTAGGGTTAGGGTTACGGTTAGGGTTAGGGTTAGGGTATGGCTTAGGGTACGGGTTCGGGTACGGGTTCGGGTACGGCGTAGGGTATTGGTTAGGGTTAGGGTTAGGGTTAGTTTGAGGGTTAGGGCTCGGTTTAGGGTACGGGTTAGGATTAGGGTACGTGTTAGGGTTAGGGTAGGGGTTAGGGTTAGGGTACGCGTTAGGGTTAGGGTAGTTATTAAACCTATCCCACTCTCTAGATACCCCTTAGCACGTCAAGGAATATTATTTGGGGGTCCAGCCATGGAGAAGAGTTTAGACACTAGGAGAAGATAAGGAACACACCCATTATCAAGAAATCACATTAGGATTCTCTTTTTAACCTGTTCCTTAAAACACTAGTGCTTAGGAAATCTATTGGAGGCAGAAGCAGTCAAGGGTAGCTTAGGGTTAGGGTTAGGGTTAGGGTTCGGCTTAGGGTACGGGTTCGGGTACGGGTTCGGGTACGGGTTCGGGTACGGCATAGGGTATGGGTTAGGTTTAGGGTTAGGGTTAGTTTGAGGGTTAGGGCTCGGTTTAGGTTACGGGTTAGGATTAGGGTACGTGTTAGGGTTAGGGTAGGGGTTAGGGTTAGGGTACGCGTTAGGGTTAGGGTAGTTATTAAACCTATCCCACTCTCTAGATACCCCTTAGCACGTCAAGGAATATTATTTGGGTGTCCAGCCATGGAGAAGAGTTTAGACACTAGGAGAAGAAAAGGAACACACCCATTATCAAGAAATCACATTAGGATTCTCTTTTTAACCTGTTCCTTAAAACACTAGTGCTTAGGAAATCTATTGGAGGCAGAAGCAGTCAAGGGTAGCTTAGGGTTAGGGTTAGGGTTAGGGTTAGGGTTAGCTTTAGGGTACGGCTTAGGGTACGGGTTCGGGTACGGGTTCGGGTACGGCGTAGGGTATGGGTTACGGTTAGGGTTAGGGTTAGTTTGAGGGTTAGGGCTCGGTTTAGGGTACGGGTTAGGATTAGGGTACGTGTTAGGGTTAGGGTACGCGTTAGGGTTAGGGTAGTTATTAAACCTATCCCACTCTCTAGATACCCCTTAGCACGTCAAGGAATATTATATGGGTGTCCAGCCAAGGAGAAGAGTTTAGACACTAGGAGAAGATAAGGAACACACCCATTATCAAGAAATCACATTAGGATTCTCTTTTTAACCTGTTCCTTAAAACACTAGTGCTTAGGAAATCTATTGGAGGCAGAAGCAGTCAAGGGTATCTTAGGGTTAGGGTTAGGTTTAGGGTTAGGGTTAGGGTTAGGGTACGGCTTAGGGTACGGTTTCAGGTACGGGTTCGTGTACGGCGTAGGGTATGGGTTAGGGTTAGGGTTAGTTTGAAGGTTAGGGCTTGGTTTAGGGTACGGTTTAGGATTAGGGTTCGTGTTAGGGTTAGGGTACGCGTTAGGGTTAGGGTAGTTATTAAACCTATCCCACTCTCTAGATACCCCTTAGCACGTCAAGGAATATTATTTGGGGGTCCAGCCATGGAGAAGAGTTTAGACACTAGGAGAAGATAAGGAACACACCCATTATCAAGAAATCACATTAGGATTCTCTTTTTAACCTGTTCCTTAATACACTAGTGCTTAGGAAATCTATTGGAGGCAGAAGCAGTCAAGGGTAGCTTAGGGTTAGGGTTAGGGTTAGGGTTAGGTTTAGGGTACGGGTTCGGGTACGGGTTCGTGTACGCTGTAGGGTATGGGTTAGGGTTAGGGTTAGGGTTAGTTTGAAGGTTAGGGCTCGGTTTAGGGTACGGGTTAGGATTAGGTTTCGTGTTAGGGTTATGGTAGGGGTTAGGGTTAGGGTACGCGTTACGGTTAGGGTAGTTATTAAACCTATACCACTCTCTAGATACCCCTTAGCACGTCAAGGAATATTATTTGGGGGTCCAGCCTTGGAGAAGAGTTTAGACACTAGGAGAAGATAAGGAACACACCCATTATCCTGAAATCACATTAGGATTCTCTTTTTAACCTGTTCCTTAAAACACTAGTGCTTAGGAAATCTATTGGAGGCAGAAGCAGTCAAGGGTAGCTTAGGGTTAGTGTTAGGGTTAAGGTACGGCTTAGGGTACTGGTTCGGGTACGGGTTCGGGTACGGCGTAGGGTATGGGGTAGGGTTAGGGATAGTTTGAGGGTTAGGGCTCGGTTTAGGGTAGGGTTTAGGATTAGGGTACGTGTTAGGGTTAGGGTACGCGTTAGGGTTAGTGTAGTTATTAAACCTATCCCACTCTCTAGATACCCCTTAGCACGTCAAGGAATATTATTTGGGGGTCCAGCCATGGAGAAGAGTTTAGACACTAGGAGAAGATAAGGAACACACCCATTATCAAGAAATCACATTAGGATTCTCTTTTTAACCTGTTCCTTAAAACACTAGTGCTTAGGAAATCTATTGGAGGCAGAAGCAGTCAAGGGTAGCTTAGGGTTAGGGTTAGGGTTAGCGCTAGGGTTAGGACACGGCTTAGGGTACGGGTTCGGGTACGGGTTCGTGTACGGAGTAGGGTATGTGTTTGGGTTAGTGTTAGGGTTAGTTTGAAGGTTAGGGCTCGGTTTAGGGTACGGGTTAGGATTAGGGTTCGTGTTAGGGTTAGGGTAGGGGTTAGGGTTAGGGTACGCGTTAAGGTTAGGGTAGTTATTAAACCTATCCCACTCTCTAGATACCCCTTAGCACGTCAAGGAATATTATTTGGGGGTCCAGCCATGGAGAAGAGTTTAGACACTAGGAGAATATAAAGAACACACCCATTATCCTGAAATCACATTAGGATTCTCTTTTTAACCTGTTCCTTAATACACTAGTGCTTAGGAAATCTATTGGAGGCAGAAGCAGTCAAGGGTAGCTTAGGGTTAGGGTTACAGTTAGGGTTAGGGTTAGGGTATGGCTTAGGGTACGGGTTCGGGTACGGCATAGGGTATGTGTTAGGGTTAGGGTTAGGGTTAGTTTGAGGGTTAGGGCTCGGTTTAGGGTACGGGTTAGGATTAGGGTACGTGTTAGGGTTAGGGTAGGGGTAAGGGTTAGGGTACGCGTTAGGGTTAGGGTAGTTATTAAACCTATCCCACTCTCTAGATACCCCTTAGCACGTCAAGGAATATTATTTGGGGGTCCAGCCATGGAGAAGTGTTTAGACACTAGGAGAAGATAAGGAACACACCCATTATCAAGAAATCACATTAGGATTCTCTTTTTAACCTGTTCCTTAAAACACTAGTGCTTAGGAAATCTATTGGAGGCAGAAGCAGTCAAGGGTAGCTTAGGGTTAGGGTTTGGGTTAGGGTACGGCTTAGGGTACGGGTTCGGGTACCGGTTTGGGTATGGCGTAGGATATGGGTTAGGGTTAGGGTTAGGGTTAGTTTGAGGGTTAGGGCTCGGTTTAGGGTACGGGTTAGGATTAGGGTACGTGTTAGGGTTAGGGTAGGGGTTAGGGATAGGTTACGCGTTAGGGTTAGGGTAGTTATTAAACCTATCCCACTCTCTAGATACCCCTTAGCACGTCAAGGAATATTATTTGGGGGTCCAGCCATGGAGAAGAGTTTAGACACTAGGAGAAGATAAGGAACACACCCATTATCAAGAAATCACATTAGGATTCTCTTTTTAACCTGTTCCTTAAAACACTAGTGCTTAGGAAATCTATTGGAGGCAAAGCAGTCAAGGGTAGCTTAGGGTTAGGGTTAGGGTTATTGTTAGGGTAAGGCTTAGGGTACGGGTTCGGGTACGGCATAGGGTATGGGTTAGGGTTAGGGTTAGGGTTAGTTTGAGGGTTAGGGCTCGGTTTAGGGTACGGGTTAGGAGTAGGGTACGTGTTAGGGTTAGGGTAGGGGTTAGGGTTAGGGTACGCGTTAGGGTTAGGGTAGTTATTAAACCTATCCCACTCCCTAGATACCCCTTAGCACGTCAAGGAATATTATTTGGGGGACCAGCCATGGAGAAGAGTTTAGACACTAGGAGAAGATAAGGAACACACCCATTATCAAGAAATCACTTTAGGATTCTCTTTTTAACCTGTTTCTTAAAACACTAGTGCTTAGGAAATCTATTGGAGGCAGAAGCAGTCAAGGGTAGCTTAGGGTTAGGGTTAGGGTTAGGGTTAGGGTTAGGGTACGGGTTCGGGTAAGGGTTCGTGTACGGCGTAGGTTATGGGTTAGGGTTAGGGTTAGGGTTAGTTTGAAGGTTAGGGCTCGGTTTAGGGTACGGGTTAGGATTAGGGTTCGTGTTAGGGTTAGGGTAGGGGTTAGGGTTAGGGTACGCGTTAGGGTTAGGGTAGTTATTAAACCTATCCCACTCTCTAGATACCCCTTAGAACGTCAAGGAATATTATTTGGGGGTCCAGCCATGGAGAAGAGTTTAGACACTAGGAGAAGATAAGGAACACACCCATTATGAAGAAATCACATTAGGATTCTCTTTTTAACCTGTTCCTTAAAACACTAGTGCTTAGGAAATCTATTGGAGGCAGAAGCAGTCAAGGGTAGCTTAGGGTTAGGGTTAGGGTTAGGGCTAGGGTTAGGACACGGCTTAGGGTACGGGTTCGGGTACGGGTTCGTGTACGGCGTAGGGTATGGGTTTGGGTTAGGGTTAGGGTTAGTTTGAAGGTTAGGTCTCGGTTTAGGGTACGGGTTAGGAAGAGGGTTCGTGTTAGGGTTAGGGTAGGGGTTAGGGTTAGGGTACGCGTTAGGGTTAGGGTAGTTATTAAACCTATCCCACTCTCTAGATACCCCTTAGCACGTCAAGGAATATTATTTGGGGGTCCAGCCATGGAGAAGAGTTTAGACACTAGGAGAAAATAAGGAACACACCCATTATCCTGAAATCACATTAGGATTCTCTTTTTAACCTGTTCCTTAATACACTAGTGCTTAGGAAATCTATTGGAGGCAGAAGCAGTCAAGGGTAGCTTAGGGTTAGGGTTACGGTTAGGGTTAGGGTTAGGGTATGGCTTAGGGTACGGGTTCGGGTACGGGTTCGGGTACGGCGTAGGGTATGGGTTAGGGTTAGGGTTAGGGTTAGTTTGAGGGTTAGGGCTCGGTTTAGGGTACGGGTTAGGATTAGGGTACGTGTTAGGGTTAGTGTAGGGGTTAGGGTTAGGGTACGCGTTAGGGTTAGGGTAGTTATTAAACCTATCCCACTCTCTAGATACCCCTTAGCACGTCAAGGAATATTATTTGGGGGTCCAGCCATGGAGAAGAGTTTAGACACTAGGAGAAGATAAGGAACACACCCATTATCAAGAAATCACATTAGGATTCTCTTTTTAACCTGTTCCTTAAAACACTAGTGCTTAGGAAATCTATTGGAGGCAGAAGCAGTCAAGGGTAGCTTAGGGTTAGGGTTAGGGTTAGGGTACGGCTTAGGGTACGGGTTCGGGTACGGGTTCGGGTACGGGTTCGGGTACGGCATAGGGTATGGGTTAGGTTTAGGGTTAGGGTTAGTTTGAGGGTTAGGGCTCGGTTTAGGTTATGGGTTAGGATTAGGGTTCGTGTTAGGGTTAGGGTAGGGGTTAGGGTTAGGGTACGCGTTAGGGTTAGGGTAGTTATTAAACCTATCCCACTCTCTAGATACCCCTTAGCACGTCAAGGAATATTATTTGGGTGTCCAGCCATGGAGAAGAGTTTAGACACTAGGAGAAGAAAAGGAACACACCCATTATCAAGAAATCACATTAGGATTCTCTTTTTAACCTGTTCCTTAAAACACTAGTGCTTAGGAAATCTATTGGAGGCAGAAGCAGTCAAGGGTAGCTTAGGGTTAGGGTTAGGGTTAGGGTTAGGGTTAGCTTTAGGGTACGGCTTAGGGTACGGGTTCGGGTACGGGTTCGGGTACGGCGTAGGGTATGGGTTACGGTTAGGGTTAGGGTTAGTTTGAGGGTTAGGGCTCGGTTTAGGGTACGGGTTAGGATTAGGGTACGTGTTAGGGTTAGGGTACGCGTTAGGGTTAGGGTAGTTATTAAACCTATCCCACTCTCTAGATACCCCTTAGCACGTCAAGGAATATTATTTGGGTGTCCAGCCAAGGAGAAGAGTTTAGACACTAGGAGAAGATAAGGAACACACCCATTATCAAGAAATCACATTAGGATTCTCTTTTTAACCTGTTCCTTAAAACACTAGTGCTTAGGAAATCTATTGGAGGCAGAAGCAGTCAAGGGTAGCTTAGGGTTAGGGTTAGGTTTAGGGTTAGGGTTAGGGTTAGGGTACGGCTTAGGGTACGGTTTCAGGTACGGGTTCGTGTACGGCGTAGGGTATGGGTTAGGGTTAGGGTTAGTTTGAAGGTTAGGGCTCGGTTTAGGGTACAGTTTAGGATTAGGGTTCGTGTTAGGGTTAGGGTACGCGTTAGGGTTAGGGTAGTTATTAAACCTATCCCACTCTCTAGATACCCCTTAGCACGTCAAGGAATATTATTTGGGGGTCCAGCCATGGAGAAGAGTTTAGACACTAGGAGAAGATAAGGAACACACCCATTATCAAGAAATCACATTAGGATTCTCTTTTTAACCTGTTCCTTAATACACTAGTGCTTAGGAAATCTATTGGAGGCAGAAGCAGTCAAGGGTAGCTTAGGGTTAGGGTTAGGGTTAGGGTTAGGTTTAGGGTACGGCTTAGGGTACGGGTTCGGGTACGGGTTCGTGTACGGCGTAGGGTATGGGTTAGGGTTAGGGTTAGGGTTAGTTTGAAGGTTAGGGCTCGGTTTAGGGTACGGGTTAGGATTAGGGTTCGTGTTAGGGTTAGGGTAGGGATTAGGGTTAGGGTACGCGTTAGGGTTAGGGTAGTTATTAAACCTATCCCACTCTCTAGATACCCCTTAGCACGTCAAGGAATATTATTTGGGGGTCCAGCCATGGAGAAGAGTTTAGACACTAGGAGAAGATAAGGAACACACCCATTATCAAGAAATCACATTAGGATTCTCTTTTTAACCTGTTCCTTAAAACACTAGTGCTTAGGAAATCTATTGGAGGCAGAAGCAGTCAAGGGTAGCTTAGGGTTAGGGTTAGGGTTAGGGTACGGCTTAGGGTACGGGTTCGGGTACGGGTTCGTGTACGGCGTAGGGTATGGGTTAGGGTTAGGGTTAGTTTGAAGGTTAGGGCTCGGTTTAGGGTACGGTTTAGGATTAGGGTTCGTGTTAGGGTTAGGGTACGCGTTAGGGTTAGGGTAGTTATTAAACCTATCCCACTCTCTAGATACCCCTTAGCACGTCAAGGAATATTATTTGGGGGTCCAGACATGGAGAAGAGTTTAGACACTAGGAGAAGATAAGGAACACACCCATTATCAAGAAATCACATTAGGATTCTCTTTTTAACCTGTTCCTTAATACACTAGTGCTTAGGAAATCTATTGGAGGCAGAAGCAGTCAAGGGTAGCTTAGGGTTAGGGTTAGGGTTAGGGTTAGGTTTAGGGTACGGCTTAGGGTACGGGTTCGGGTACGGGTTCGTGTACGCTGTAGGGTATGGGTTAGGGTTAGGGTTAGGGTTAGTTTGAAGGTTAGGGCTCGGTTTAGGGTACGGGTTAGGATTAGGTTTCGTGTTAGGGTTATGGTAGGGGTTAGGGTTAGGGTACGCGTTACGGTTAGGGTAGTTATTAAACCTATACCACTCTCTAGATACCCCTTAGCACGTCAAGGAATATTATTTGGGGGTCCAGCCATGGAGAAGAGTTTAGACACTAGGAGAAGATAAGGAACACACCCATTATCAAGAAATCACATTAGGATTCTCTTTTTAACCTGTTCCTTAAAACACTAGTGCTTAGGAAATCTATTGGAGGCAGAAGCAGTCAAGGGTAGCTTAGGGTTAGGGTTAGGGTTAGGGTACGGCTTAGGGTACGGGTTCGGGTACGGGTTCGTGTACGGCGTAGGGTATGGGTTAGGGTTAGGGTTAGGGTTAGTTTGAAGGTTAGGGCTCGGTTTAGGGTACGGGTTAGGATTAGGGTTCGTGTTAGGGTTAGGGTAGGGGTTAGGGTTAGGGTACGCGTTAGGGTTAGGGTAGTTATTAAACCTATCCCACTCCCTAGATACCCCTTAGCACGTCAAGGAATATTATTTGGGGGTCCAGCCATGGAGAAGAGTTTAGACAGTAGGAGAAGATAAGGAACACACCCATTATCCTGAAATCACATTAGGATTCTCTTTTTAACCTGTTCCTTAATACACTAGTGCTTAGGAAATCTATTGGAGGCAGAAGCAGTCAAGGGTAGCTTAGGGTTAGGGTTAGGTTTAGGGTTAGGGTTAGGGTTAGGGTACGGCTTAGTGTACGGGTTCGGGTACGGGTTCGGGTATGGCGTAGGGTATGGGTTAGGGTTAGGGTTAGGGTTAGTTTGAGGGTTAGGGCTCGGTTTAGGTTACGGGTTAGGATTAGGGTACGTCTTAGGGTTAGGGTAGGGGTTAGGGTTAGGGTACGCGTTAGGGTTAGGGTAGTTATTAAACCTATCCCACTCTCTAGATAACCCTTAGCACGTCAAGGAATATTATTTGGGGGTCCAGCCATGGAGAAGAGTTTAGACACTAGGAGAAGATAAGGAACACACCCATTATCAAGAAATCACATTAGGATTCTCTTTTTAACCTGTTCCTTAAAACACTAGTGCTTAGGAAATCTATTGGAGGCAGAAGCAGTCAAGGGTAGCTTAGGGTTAGGGTTAGGGTTAGGGTTAGGGTTAGCTTTAGGTTACGGCTTAGGGTACGGGTTCGGGTACTGGTTCGGGTACGGCGTAGGGTATGGGTTAGGGTTAGGGTTAGGGTTAGTTTGAGGGTTAGGGCTCGGTTTAGGGTACGGGTTAGGATTAGGGTACGTGTTAGGGTTAGGGTACGCGTTAGGGTTAGGGTAGTTATTAAACCTATCCCACTCTCTAGATACCCCTTAGCACGTCAAGGAATATTATTTGGGGGTCCAGCCTTGGAGAAGAGTTTAGACACTAGGAGAAGATAAGGAACACACCCATTATCAAGAAATCACATTAGGATTCTCTTTTTAACCTGTTCCTTAATACACTAGTGCTTAGGAAATCTATTGGAGGCAGAAGCAGTCAAGGGTAGCTTAGGGTTAGGGTTAGGGTTAGGGTTAGGTTTAGGGTACGGCTTAGGGTACGGGTTCGGGTACGGGTTCGTGTACGCTGTAGGGTATGGGTTAGGGTTAGGGTTAGGGTTAGTTTGAAGGTTAGGGCTCGGTTTAGGGTACGGGTTAGGATTAGGTTTCGTGTTAGGGTTATGGTAGGGGTTAGGGTTAGGGTACGCGTTACGGTTAGGGTAGTTATTAAACCTATACCACTCTCTAGATACCCCTTAGCACGTCAAGGAATATTATTTGGGGGTCCAGCCATGGAGAAGAGTTTAGACACTAGGAGAAGATAAGGAACACACCCATTATCAAGAAATCACATTAGGATTCTCTTTTTAACCTGTTCCTTAAAACACTAGTGCTTAGGAAATCTATTGGAGGCAGAAGCAGTCAAGGGTAGCTTAGGGTTAGGGTTAGGGTTAGGGTACGGCTTAGGGTACGGGTTCGGGTACGGGTTCGTGTACGGCGTAGGGTATGGGTTAGGGTTAGGGTTAGGGTTAGTTTGAAGGTTAGGGCTCGGTTTAGGGTACGGGTTAGGATTAGGGTTCGTGTTAGGGTTAGGGTAGGGGTTAGGGTTAGGGAACGCGTTAGGTTTAGGGTAGTTATTAAAGCTATCCCACTCTCTAGATACCCCTTAGCACGTCAAGGAATATTATTTGGGTGTCCAGCCATGGAGAAGAGTTTAGACACTAGGAGAAGATAAGGAACACACCCATTATCCTGAAATCACATTAGGATTCTCTTTTTAACCTGTTCCTTAATACACTAGTGCTTAGGAAATCTATTGGAGGCAGAAGCAGTCAAGGGTAGCTTAGGGTTAGGGTTAGGGTTAGGGTTAGGGTTAGGGTACGGCTTAGAGTACGGGTTCGGGTACGGGTTCGGGTACGGCGTAGGGTATGGGTTAGGTTTAGTGTTAGGGTTAGTTTGAGGGTTAGGGCTCGGTTTAGGGTACGGGTTAGGATTAGTGTACGTGTTAGGGTTAGGGTAGAGGTTAGGGTTAGGGTACGCGTTAGGGTTAGGGTAGTTATTAAACCCATCCCACTCTCTAGATACCCCTTAGCACGTCAAGGAATATTATTTGGGGGTCCAGCCTTGGAGAAGAGTTTAGACACTAGGAGAAGATAAGGAACACACCCATTATCCTGAAATCACATTAGGATTCTCTTTCTAACCTGTTCCTTAAAACACTAGTGCTTAGGAAATCTATTGGAGGCAGAAGCAGTCAAGGGTAGCTTAGGGTTAGTGTTAGGGTTAAGGTACGGCTTAGGGTACTGTTTCGGGTACGGGTTCGGGTACGGCGTAGGGTATGGGGTAGGGTTAGGGATAGTTTGAGGGTTAGGGCTCGGTTTAGGGTACGGTTTAGGATTAGGGTACGTGTTAGGGTTAGGGTACGCGTTAGGGTTAGTGTAGTTATTAAACCTATCCCACTCTCTAGATACCCCTTAGCACGTCAAGGAATATTATTTGGGGGTCCAGCCATGGAGAAGAGTTTAGACACTAGGAGAAGATAAGGAACACACCCATTATCAAGAAATCACATTAGGATTCTCTTTTTAACCTGTTCCTTAAAACACTAGTGCTTAGGAAATCTATTGGAGGCAGAAGCAGTCAAGGGTAGCTTAGGGTTAGGGTTAGGGTTAGGGCTAGGGTTAGGACACGGCTTAGGGTACGGGTTCGGGTACGGGTTCGTGTACGGAGTAGGGTATGTGTTTGGGTTAGTGTTAGGGTTAGTTTGAAGGTTAGGGCTCGGTTTAGGGTACGGGTTAGGATTAGGGTTCGTGTTAGGGTTAGGGTAGGGGTTAGGGTTAGGGTACGCGTTAAGGTTAGGGTAGTTATTAAACCTATCCCACTCTCTAGATTCCCCTTAGCACGTCAAGGAATATTATTTGGGGGTCCAGCCATGGAGAAGAGTTTAGACACTAGGAGAATATAAAGAACACACCCATTATCCTGAAATCACATTAGGATTCTCTTTTTAACCTGTTCCTTAATACACTAGTGCTTAGGAAATCTATTGGAGGCAGAAGCAGTCAAGGGTAGCTTAGGGTTAGGGTTACAGTTAGGGTTAGGGTTAGGGTATGGCTTAGGGTACGGGTTCGGGTACGGCATAGGGTATGTGTTAGGGTTAGGGTTAGGGTTAGTTTGAGGGTTAGGGCTCGGTTTAGGGTACGGGTTAGGATTAGAGTACGTGTTAGGGTTAGGGTAGGGGTTAGGGTTAGGGTACGCGTTAGGGTTAGGGTAGTTATTAAACCTATCCCACTCTCTAGATACCCCTTAGCACGTCAAGGAATATTATTTGGGGGTCCAGCCATGGAGAAGTGTTTAGACACTAGGAGAAGATAAGGAACACACCCATTATCAAGAAATCACATTAGGATTCTCTTTTTAACCTGTTCCTTAAAACACTAGTGCTTAGGAAATCTATTGGAGGCAGAAGCAGTCAAGGGTAGCTTAGGGTTAGGGTTTGGGTTAGGGTACGGCTTAGGGTACGGGTTCGGGTACGGGTTCGGGTACGGGTTTGGGTATGGCGTAGGATATGGGTTAGGGTTAGGGTTAGGGTTAGTTTGAGGGTTAGGGCTCGGTTTAGGGTACGGGTTAGGATTAGGGTACGTGTTAGGGTTAGGGTAGGGGTTAGGGATAGGGTACGCGTTAGGGTTAGGGTAGTTATTAAACCTATCCCACTCTCTAGATACCCCTTAGCACGTCAAGGAATATTATTTGGGGGTCCAGCCATGGAGAAGAGTTTAGACACTAGGAGAAGATAAGGAACACACCCATTATCAAGAAATCACATTAGGATTCTCTTTTTAACCTGTTCCTTAAAACACTAGTGCTTAGGAAATCTATTGGAGGCTAAGCAGTCAAGGGTAGCTTAGAGTTAGGGTTAGGGTTATTGTTAGGGTAAGGCTTCGGGTACGGGTTCGGGTACGGCATAGGGTATGGGTTAGGGTTAGGGTTAGGGTTAGTTTGAGGGTTAGGGCTCGGTTTAGGGTACGGGTTAGGAGTAGGGTACGTGTTAGGGTTAGGGTAGGGGTTAGGGTTAGGGTACGCGTTAGGGTTAGGGTAGTTATTAAACCTATCCCACTCCCTAGATACCCCTTAGCACGTCAAGGAATATTATTTGGGGGACCAGCCATGGAGAAGAGTTTAGACACTAGGAGAAGATAAGGAACACACCCATTATCAAGAAATCACTTTAGGATTCTCTTTTTAACCTGTTCCTTAAAACACTAGTGCTTAGGAAATCTATTGGAGGCAGAAGCAGTCAAGGGTAGCTTAGGGTTAGGGTTAGGGTTAGGGTATGGCTTAGGGTACGGGTTCGGGTACGGGTTCGGGTACGGCGTAGGGTATGGGTTAGGGTTAGGGTTAGGGTTAGTTTGAAGGTTAGGGCTCGGTTTAGGGTACGGGTTAGGATTAGGGTTCGTGTTAGGGTTAGGGTAGGGGTTAGGGTTAGGGTACGCGTTAAGGTTAGGGTAGTTATTAAACCTATCCCACTCTCTAGATTCCCCTTAGCACGTCAAGGAATATTATTTGGGGGTCCAGCCATGGAGAAGAGTTTAGACACTAGGAGAATATAAAGAACACACCCATTATCCTGAAATCACATTAGGATTCTCTTTTTAACCTGTTCCTTAATACACTAGTGCTTAGGAAATCTATTGGAGGCAGAAGCAGTCAAGGGTAGCTTAGGGTTAGGGTTACAGTTAGGGTTAGGGTTAGGGTATGGCTTAGGGTACGGGTTCGGGTACGGCATAGGGTATGTGTTAGGGTTAGGGTTAGGGTTAGTTTGAGGGTTAGGGCTCGGTTTAGGGTACGGGTTAGGATTAGAGTACGTGTTAGGGTTAGGGTAGGGGTTAGGGTTAGGGTACGCGTTAGGGTTAGGGTAGTTATTAAACCTATCCCACTCTCTAGATACCCCTTAGCACGTCAAGGAATATTATTTGGGGGTCCAGCCATGGAGAAGTGTTTAGACACTAGGAGAAGATAAGGAACACACCCATTATCAAGAAATCACATTAGGATTCTCTTTTTAACCTGTTCCTTAAAACACTAGTGCTTAGGAAATCTATTGGAGGCAGAAGCAGTCAAGGGTAGCTTAGGGTTAGGGTTTGGGTTAGGGTACGGCTTAGGGTACGGGTTCGGGTACGGGTTCGGGTACGGGTTTGGGTATGGCGTAGGATATGGGTTAGGGTTAGGGTTAGGGTTAGTTTGAGGGTTAGGGCTCGGTTTAGGGTACGGGTTAGGATTAGGGTACGTGTTAGGGTTAGGGTAGGGGTTAGGGATAGGGTACGCGTTAGGGTTAGGGTAGTTATTAAACCTATCCCACTCTCTAGATACCCCTTAGCACGTCAAGGAATATTATTTGGGGGTCCAGCCATGGAGAAGAGTTTAGACACTAGGAGAAGATAAGGAACACACCCATTATCAAGAAATCACATTAGGATTCTCTTTTTAACCTGTTCCTTAAAACACTAGTGCTTAGGAAATCTATTGGAGGCAAAGCAGTCAAGGGTAGCTTAGAGTTAGGGTTAGGGTTATTGTTAGGGTAAGGCTTAGGGTACGGGTTCGGGTACGGCATAGGGTATGGGTTAGGGTTAGGGTTAGGGTTAGTTTGAGGGTTAGGGCTCGGTTTAGGGTACGGGTTAGGAGTAGGGTACGTGTTAGGGTTAGGGTAGGGGTTAGGGTTAGGGTACGCGTTAGGGTTAGGGTAGTTATTAAACCTATCCCACTCCCTAGATACCCCTTAGCACGTCAAGGAATATTATTTGGGGGACCAGCCATGGAGAAGAGTTTAGACACTAGGAGAAGATAAGGAACACACCCATTATCAAGAAATCACTTTAGGATTCTCTTTTTAACCTGTTCCTTAAAACACTAGTGCTTAGGAAATCTATTGGAGGCAGAAGCAGTCAAGGGTAGCTTAGGGTTAGGGTTAGGGTTAGGGTTAGGGTTAGGGTACGGGTTCGGGTAAGGGTTCGTGTACGGCGTAGGTTATGGGTTAGGGTTAGGGTTAGGGTTAGTTTGAAGGTTAGGGCTCGGTTTAGGGTACGGGTTAGGATTAGGGTTCGTGTTAGGGTTAGGGTAGGGGTTAGGGTTAGGGTACGCGTTAGGGTTAGGGTAGTTATTAAACCTATCCCACTCTCTAGATACCCCTTAGAACGTCAAGGAATATTATTTGGGGGTCCAGCCATGGAGAAGAGTTTAGACACTAGGAGAAGATAAGGAACACACCCATTATGAAGAAATCACATTAGGATTCTCTTTTTAACCTGTTCCTTAAAACACTAGTGCTTAGGAAATCTATTGGAGGCAGAAGCAGTCAAGGGTAGCTTAGGGTTAGGGTTAGGGTTAGGGCTAGGGTTAGGACACGGCTTAGGGTACGGGTTCGGGTACGGGTTCGTGTACGGCGTAGGGTATGGGTTTGGGTTAGGGTTAGGGTTAGTTTGAAGGTTAGGTCTCGGTTTAGGGTACGGGTTAGGAAGAGGGTTCGTGTTAGGGTTAGGGTAGGGGTTAGGGTTAGGGTACGCGTTAGGGTTAGGGTAGTTATTAAACCTATCCCACTCTCTAGATACCCCTTAGCACGTCAAGGAATATTATTTGGGGGTCCAGCCATGGAGAAGAGTTTAGACACTAGGAGAAAATAAGGAACACACCCATTATCCTGAAATCACATTAGGATTCTCTTTTTAACCTGTTCCTTAATACACTAGTGCTTAGGAAATCTATTGGAGGCAGAAGCAGTCAAGGGTAGCTTAGGGTTAGGGTTACGGTTAGGGTTAGGGTTAGGGTATGGCTTAGGGTACGGGTTCGGGTACGGGTTCGGGTACGGCGTAGGGTATGGGTTAGGGTTAGGGTTAGGGTTAGTTTGAGGGTTAGGGCTCGGTTTAGGGTACGGGTTAGGATTAGGGTACGTGTTAGGGTTAGGGTAGGGGTTAGGGTTAGGGTACGCGTTAGGGTTAGGGTAGTTATTAAACCTATCCCACTCTCTAGATACCCCTTAGCACGTCAAGGAATATTATTTGGGGGTCCAGCCATGGAGAAGAGTTTAGACACTAGGAGAAGATAAGGAACACACCCATTATCAAGAAATCACATTAGGATTCTCTTTTTAACCTGTTCCTTAAAACACTAGTGCTTAGGAAATCTATTGGAGGCAGAAGCAGTCAAGGGTAGCTTAGGGTTAGGGTTAGGGTTAGGGTACGGCTTAGGGTACGGGTTCGGGTACGGGTTCGGGTACGGGTTCGGGTACGGCATAGGGTATGGGTTAGGTTTAGGGTTAGGGTTAGTTTGAGGGTTAGGGCTCGGTTTAGGTTATGGGTTAGGATTAGGGTACGTGTTAGGTTTAGGGTAGGGGTTAGGGTTAGGGTACGCGTTAGGGTTAGGGTAGTTATTAAACCTATCCCACTCTCTAGATACCCCTTAGCACGTCAAGGAATATTATTTGGGTGTCCAGCCATGGAGAAGAGTTTAGACACTAGGAGAAGAAAAGGAACACACCCATTATCAAGAAATCACATTAGGATTCTCTTTTTAACCTGTTCCTTAAAACACTAGTGCTTAGGAAATCTATTGGAGGCAGAAGCAGTCAAGGGTAGCTTAGGGTTAGGGTTAGGGTTAGGGTTAGGGTTAGCTTTAGGGTACGGCTTAGGGTACGGGTTCGGGTACGGCGTAGGGTATGGGTTACGGTTAGGGTTAGGGTTAGTTTGAGGGTTAGGGCTCGGTTTAGGGTACGGGTTAGGATTAGGGTACGTGTTAGGGTTAGGGTACGCGTTAGGGTTAGGGTAGTTATTAAACCTATCCCACTCTCTAGATACCCCTTAGCACGTCAAGGAATATTATTTGGGTGTCCAGCCAAGGAGAAGAGTTTAGACACTAGGAGAAGATAAGGAACACACCCATTATCAAGAAATCACATTAGGATTCTCTTTTTAACCTGTTCCTTAAAACACTAGTGCTTAGGAAATCTATTGGAGGCAGAAGCAGTCAAGGGTAGCTTAGGGTTAGGGTTAGGTTTAGGGTTAGGGTTAGGGTTAGGGTACGGCTTAGGGTACGGTTTCAGGTACGGGTTCGTGTACGGCGTAGGGTATGGGTTAGGGTTAGGGTTAGTTTGAAGGTTAGGGCTCGGTTTAGGGTACGGTTTAGGATTAGGGTTCGTGTTAGGGTTAGGGTACGCGTTAGGGTTAGGGTAGTTATTAAACCTATCCCACTCTCTAGATACCCCTTAGCACGTCAAGGAATATTATTTGGGGGTCCAGACATGGAGAAGAGTTTAGACACTAGGAGAAGATAAGGAACACACCCATTATCAAGAAATCACATTAGGATTCTCTTTTTAACCTGTTCCTTAATACACTAGTGCTTAGGAAATCTATTGGAGGCAGAAGCAGTCAAGGGTAGCTTAGGGTTAGGGTTAGGGTTAGGGTTAGGTTTAGGGTACGGCTTAGGGTACGGGTTCGGGTACGGGTTCGTGTACGCTGTAGGGTATGGGTTAGGGTTAGGGTTAGGGTTAGTTTGAAGGTTAGGGCTCGGTTTAGGGTACGGGTTAGGATTAGGTTTCGTGTTAGGGTTATGGTAGGGGTTAGGGTTAGGGTACGCGTTACGGTTAGGGTAGTTATTAAACCTATACCACTCTCTAGATACCCCTTAGCACGTCAAGGAATATTATTTGGGGGTCCAGCCATGGAGAAGAGTTTAGACACTAGGAGAAGATAAGGAACACACCCATTATCAAGAAATCACATTAGGATTCTCTTTTTAACCTGTTCCTTAAAACACTAGTGCTTAGGAAATCTATTGGAGGCAGAAGCAGTCAAGGGTAGCTTAGGGTTAGGGTTAGGGTTAGGGTACGGCTTAGGGTACGGGTTCGGGTACGGGTTCGTGTACGGCGTAGGGTATGGGTTAGGGTTAGGGTTAGGGTTAGTTTGAAGGTTAGGGCTCGGTTTAGGGTACGGGTTAGGATTAGGGTTCGTGTTAGGGTTAGGGTAGGGGTTAGGGTTAGGGTACGCGTTAGGGTTAGGGTAGTTATTAAACCTATCCCACTCCCTAGATACCCCTTAGCACGTCAAGGAATATTATTTGGGGGTCCAGCCATGGAGAAGAGTTTAGACAGTAGGAGAAGATAAGGAACACACCCATTATCCTGAAATCACATTAGGATTCTCTTTTTAACCTGTTCCTTAATACACTAGTGCTTAGGAAATCTATTGGAGGCAGAAGCATTCAAGGGTAGCTTAGGGTTAGGGTTAGGTTTAGGGTTAGGGTTAGGGTTAGGGTACGGCTTAGTGTACGGGTTCGGGTACGGGTTCGGGTATGGCGTAGGGTATGGGTTAGGGTTAGGGTTAGGGTTAGTTTGAGGGTTAGGGCTCGGTTTAGGTTACGGTTTAGGATTAGGGTACGTCTTAGGGTTAGGGTAGGGGTTAGGGTTAGGGTACGCGTTAGGGTTAGGGTAGTTATTAAACCTATCCCACTCTCTAGATAACCCTTAGCACGTCAAGGAATATTATTTGGGGGTCCAGCCATGGAGAAGAGTTTAGACACTAGGAGAAGATAAGGAACACACCCATTATCTAGAAATCACATTAGGATTCTCTTTTTAACCTGTTCCTTAAAACACTAGTGCTTAGGAAATCTATTGGAGGCAGAAGCAGTCAAGGGTAGCTTAGGGTTAGGGTTAGGGTTAGGGTTAGGGTTAGCTTTAGGGTACGGCTTAGGGTACGGGTTCGGGTACTGGTTCGGGTACGGCGTAGGGTATGGGTTAGGGTTAGGGTTAGGGTTAGTTTGAGGGTTAGGGCTCGGTTTAGGGTACGGGTTAGGATTAGGGTACGTGTTAGGGTTAGGGTACGCGTTAGGGTTAGGGTAGTTATTAAACCTATCCCACTCTCTATATACCCCTTAGCACGTCAAGGAATATTATTTGGGTGTCCAGCCATGGAGATGATTTTAGACACTAGGAGAAGATAAGGAACACACCCATTATCAAGAAATCACATTAGGATTCTCTTTTTAACCTGTTCCTTAAAACACTAGTGCTTAGGAAATCTATTGGAGGCAGAAGCAGTCAAGGGTAGCTTAGGGTTAGGGTTAGGTTTAGGGTTAGGGTTAGGGTTAGGGTACGGCTTAGGGTACGGTTTCAGGTACGGGTTCGTGTACGGCGTAGGGTATGGGTTAGGGTTATGGTTAGTTTGAAAGTTAGGGCTCGGTTTAGGGTACGGGTTAGGATTAGGGTTCGTGTTAGGGTTATGGTAGGGGTTAGGGTTAGGGTACGCGTTAGGGTTAGGGTAGTTATTAAACCTATCCCACTCTCTAGATACCCCTTAGCACGTCAAGGAATATTATTTGGGGGTCCAGCCATGGAGAAGAGTTTAGACACTAGGAGAAGATAAGGAACACACCCATTATCAAGAAATCACATTAGGATTCTCTTTTTAACCTGTTCCTTAATACAATAGTGCTTAGGAAATCTATTGGAGGCAGAAGCAGTCAAGGGTAGCTTAGGGTTAGGGTTAGGGTTAGGGTTAGGTTTAGGGTACGGCTTAGGGTACGGGTTCGGGTACGGGTTCGTGTACGCTGTAGGGTATGGGTTAGGTTTAGGGTAAGGGTTAGTTTGAAGGTTAGGGCTCGGTTTAGGGTACGGGTTAGGATTAGGGTTCGTGTTAGGGTTAGGGTAGGGGTTAGGGTTAGGGTACGCGTTAGGGTTAGGGTAGTTATTAAACCTATCCCACTCTCTAGATACCCCTTAGCACGTCAAGGAATATTATTTGGGGGTCCAGCCATGGAGAAGAGTTTAGACACTAGGAGAAGATAAGGAACACACCCATTATCAAGAAATCACATTAGGATTCTCTTTTTAACCTGTTCCTTAAAACACTAGTGCTTAGGAAATCTATTGGAGGCAGAAGCAGTCAAGGTTAGCTTAGGGTTAGGGTTTGGGTTAGGGTACGGCTTAGGGTACGGGTTCGGGTACGGGTTCGGGTACGGGTTTGGGTATGGCGTAGGATATGGGTTAGGGTTAGGGTTAGGGTTAGTTTGAGGGTTAGGGCTCGGTTTAGGGTACGGGTTAGGATTAGGGTACGTGTTAGGGTTAGGGTATGGGTTAGGGTTAGGGTACGCGTTAGGGTTAGGGTAGTTATTAAACCTATCCCACTCTCTAGATACCCCTTAGCACGTCAAGGAATATTATTTGGGGGTCCAGCCATGGAGAAGAGTTTAGACACTAGGAGAAGATAAGGAACACACCCATTATCAAGAAATCACATTAGGATTCTCTTTTTAACCTGTTCCTTAAAACACTAGTGCTTAGGAAATCTATTGGAGGCAGAAGCAGTCAAGGGTAGCTTAGGGTTAGGGTTAGGGTTATTGTTAGGGTAAGGCTTAGGGTACGCGTTCGGGTACGGCATAGAGTATGGGTTAGGGTTAGGGTTAGGGTTAGTTTGAGGGTTAGGGCTCGGTTTAGGGTACGGGTTAGGATTAGGGTACGTGTTAGGGTTAGGGTACGCGTTAGGGTTAGGGTAGTTATTAAACCTATCCCACTCTCTAGATACCCCTTAGCACGTCAAGGAATATTATTTGGGTGTCCAGCCATGGAGAAGATTTTAGACACTAGGAGAAGATAAGGAACACACCCATTATCAAGAAATCACATTAGGATTCTCTTTTTAACCTGTTCCTTAAAACACTAGTGCTTAGGAAATCTATTGGAGGCAGAAGCAGTCAAGGGTAGCTTAGGGTTAGGGTTAGGTTTAGGGTTAGGGTTAGGGTTAGGGTACGGCTTAGGGTACGGTTTCAGGTACGGGTTCGTGTACGGCGTAGGGTATGGGTTAGGGTTATGGTTAGTTTGAAAGTTAGGGCTCGGTTTAGGGTACGGGTTAGGATTAGGGTTCGTGTTAGGGTTATGGTAGGGGTTAGGGTTAGGGTACGCGTTAGGGTTAGGGTAGTTATTAAACCTATCCCACTCTCTAGATACCCCTTAGCACGTCAAGGAATATTATTTGGGGGTCCAGCCATGGAGAAGAGTTTAGACACTAGGAGAAGATAAAGAACACACCCATTATCAAGAAATCACATTAGGATTCTCTTTTTAACCTGTTCCTTAATACAATAGTGCTTAGGAAATCTATTGGAGGCAGAAGCTGTCAAGGGTAGCTTAGGGTTAGGGTTAGGGTTAGGGTTAGGTTTAGGGTACGGCTTAGGGTACGGGTTCGGGTACGGGTTCGTGTACGCTGTAGGGTATGGGTTAGGTTTAGGGTAAGGGTTAGTTTGAAGGTTAGGGCTCGGTTTAGGGTACGGGTTAGGATTAGGGTTCGTGTTAGGGTTAGGGTAGGGGTTAGGGTTAGGGTACGCGTTAGGGTTAGGGTAGTTATTAAACCTATCCCACTCTCTAGATACCCCTTAGCACGTCAAGGAATATTATTTGGGGGTCCAGCCATGGAGAAGAGTTTAGACACTAGGAGAAGATAAGGAACACACCCATTATCAAGAAATCACATTAGGATTCTCTTTTTAACCTGTTCCTTAAAACACTAGTGCTTAGGAAATCTATTGGAGGCAGAAGCAGTCAAGGTTAGCTTAGGGTTAGGGTTTGGGTTAGGGTACGGCTTAGGGTACGGGTTCGGGTACGGGTTCGGGTACGGGTTTGGGTATGGCGTAGGATATGGGTTAGGGTTAGGGTTAGGGTTAGTTTGAGGGTTAGGGCTCGGTTTAGGGTACGGGTTAGGATTAGGGTACGTGTTAGGGTTAGGGTATGGGTTAGGGTTAGGGTACGCGTTAGGGTTAGGGTAGTTATTAAACCTATCCCACTCTCTAGATACCCCTTAGCACGTCAAGGAATATTATTTGGGGGTCCAGCCATGGAGAAGAGTTTAGACAGTAGGAGAAGATAAGGAACACACCCATTATCAAGAAATCACATTAGGATTCTCTTTTTAACCTGTTCCTTAAAACACTAGTGCTTAGGAAATCTATTGGAGGCAGAAGCAGTCAAGGGTAGCTTAGGGTTAGGGTTAGGGTTAGGGTTAGGGTTAGGGTACGGGTTCGGGTACGGGTTCGTGTACGGCGTAGGTTATGGGTTAGGGTTAGGGTTAGTTTGAAGGTTAGGGCTCGGTTTAGGGTACGGGTTAGGATTAGGGTTCGTGTTAGGGTTAGGGTAGGGGTTAGGGTTAGGGTACGCGTTAGGGTTAGGGTAGTTATTAAACCTATCCCACTCTCTAGATACCCCTTAGCACGTCAAGGAATATTATTTGGGGGTCCAGCCATGGAGAAGAGTTTAGACACTAGGAGAAGATAAGGAACACACCCATTATCAAGAAATCACATTAGGATTCTCTTTTTAACCTGTTCCTTAAAACACTAGTGCTTAGGAAATCTATTGGAGGCAGAAGCAGTCAAGGGTAGCTTAGGGTTAGGGTTAGGGTTAGGGCTAGGGTTAGGACACGGCTTAGGGTACGGGTTCGGGTACGGGTGCGTGTACGGCGTAGGGTATGGGTTTGGGTTAGTGTTAGGGTTAGTTTGAAGGTTAGGGCTCGGTTTAGGGTACGGGTTAGGATTAGGGTTCGTGTTAGGGTTAGGGTAGGGGTTAGGGTTAGGGTACGCGTTAGGTTTAGGGTAGTTATTAAACCTATCCCACTCTCTAGATACCCCTTAGCACGTCAAGGAATATTATTTGGGGGTCCAGCCATGGAGAAGAGTTTAGACACTAGGAGAAGATAAGGAACACACCCATTATCCTGAAATCACATTAGGATTCTCTTTTTAACCTGTTCCTTAATACACTAGTGCTTAGGAAATCTATTGGAGGCAGAAGCAGTCAAGGGTAGCTTAGGGTTAGGGTTACGGTTAGGGTTAGGGTTAGGGTTATTGTTAGGATATGGCTTAGGGTACGGGTTCGGGTACGGCATAGGGTATGGGTTAGGGTTAGGGTTAGGGTTAGTTTGAGGGTTAGGGCTCGGTTTAGGGTACGGGTTAGGAGTAGGGTACGTGTTAGGGTTAGGGTAGGGGTTAGGGTTAGGGTACGCGTTAGGGTTAGGGTAGTTATTAAACCTATCCCACTCCCTAGATACCCCTTAGCACGTCAAGGAATATTATTTGGGGGTCCAGCCATGGAGAAGAGTTTAGACAGTAGGAGAAGATAAGGAACACACCCATTATCAAGAAATCACATTAGGATTCTCTTTTTAACCTGTTCCTTAAAACACTAGTGCTTAGGAAATCTATTGGAGGCAAAGCAGTCAAGGGTAGCTTAGGGTTAGGGTTAGGGTTAGGGTTAGGGTTAGGGTACGGCTTAGGGTACGGGTTCGGGTACGGGTTCGTGTACGATGTAGGGTATGGGTTAGGGTTAGGGTTAGGGTTAGTTTGAAGGTTAGGGCTCGGTTTAGGGTACGGGTTAGGATTAGGGTTCGCGTTAGGGTTAGGATAGGGGTTAGGGTTAGGGTACGCGTTAGGGTTAGGGTAGTTATTAAACCTATCCCACTCTCTAGATACCCCTTAGCACGTCAAGGAATATTATTTGGGGGTCCAGCCATGGAGAAGAGTTTAGACACTAGGAGAAGATAAGGAACACACCCATTATCAAGAAATCACATTAGGATTCTCTTTTTAACCTGTTCCTTAATACACTAGTGCTTAGGAAATCTATTGGAGGCAGAAGCAGTCAAGGGTAGCTTAGGGTTAGGGTTAGGGTTAGGGCTAGGGTTAGGACACCGCTTAGGGTACGGGTTCGGGTACGGGTTCGTGTACGGCGTAGGGTATGGGTTTGGGTAAGGGTTAGGATTAGTTTGAAGGTTAGGGCTCGGTTTAAGGTACGGGTTAGGATTAGGGTTCGTGTTAGGGTTAGGGTAGGGGTTAGGGTTAGGGTACGCGTTAGGGTTAGGGTAGTTATTAAACCTATCCCACTCTCTAGATACCCCTTAGCACGTCAAGGAATATTATTTGGGGTCCAGCCATGGAGAAGAGTTTAGACACTAGGAGAAGATAAGGAACACACCCATTATCCTGAAATCACATTAGGATTCTCTTTTTAACCTGTTCCTTAATACACTAGTGCTTAGGAAATCTATTGGAGGCAGAAGCAGTCAAGGGTAGCTTAGGGTTAGGGTTACGGTGAGGGTTAGGGTTAGGGTATGGCTTAGGGTATGGGTTCGGGTACGGGTTCGGGTACGGCGTAGCGTATGGGTTAGGTATAGGGTTAGGGTTAGTTTGAGGGTTAGGGCTCGGTTTAGGTTACGGGTTAGGATTAGGGTACGTGTTAGGGTTAGGGTAGCGATTAGGGTTAGGGTACGCGTTAGGGTTAGGGTAGTTATTAAACCTATCCCACTCTCTAGATACCCCTTAGCACGTCAAGGAATATTATTTGGGGGTCCAGCCATGGAGAAGAGTTTAGACACTAGGAGAAGATAAGGAACACACCCATTATCAAGAAATCACATTAGGATTCTCTTTTTAACCTGTTCCTTAAAACACTAGTGCTTAGGAAATCTATTGGAGGCAGAAGCAGTCAAGGGTAGCTTAGGGTTAGGGTTAGGGTTAGGGCTAGGGTTAGGACACGGCTTAGGGTACGGGTTCGGGTACGGGTTCGTGTACGGCGTAGGGTATGGGTTAGGGTTAGGGTTAGGGTTAGTTTGAAGGTTAGGGCTCGGTTTAGGGTACGGGTTAGGATTAGGGTTTGTGTTAGGGTTAGGGTAGGGGTTAGGGTTAGGGTACGCGTTAGGGTTAGGGTAGTTATTAAACCTATCCCACTCCCTAGATACCCCTTAGCACGTCAAGGAATATTATTTGGGGGTCCAGCCATGGAGAAGAGTTTAGACAGTAGGAGAAGATAAGGAACACACCCATTATCCTGAAATCACATTAGGATTCTCTTTTTAACCTGTTCCTTAATACACTAGTGCTTAGTAAATCTATTGGAGGCAGAAGCAGTCAAGGGTAGCTTAGGGTTAGGGTTAGGTTTAGGGTTAGGGTTAGGGTTAGGGTTAGGGTTAGGGTACGGCTTAGTGTACGGGTTCGGGTACGGGTTCGGGTATGGCGTAGGGTATTTGTTAGGGTTAGGGTTAGGGTTAGTTTGAGGGTTAGGGCTCGGTTTAGATTACGGGTTAGGATTAGGGTACGTCTTAGGGTTAGGGTAGCGGTTAGGGTTAGGGTACGCGTTAGGGTTAGGGTACTTATTAAACCTATCCCACTCTCTAGATAACCCTTAGCACGTCAAGGAATATTATTTGGGGGTCCAGCCATGGAGAAGAGTTTAGACACTAGGAGAAGATAAGGAACACACCCATTATCAAGAAATCACATTAGGATTCTCTTTTTAACCTGTTCCTTAAAACACTAGTGCTTAGGAAATCTATTGGAGGCAGAAGCAGTCAAGGGTAGCTTAGGGTTAGGGTTAGGGTTAGGGTTAGGTTTAGGGTACGGCTTAGGGTACGGGTTCGGGTACGGGTTCGGGTACGGGTTCGGGTACGGCGTAGGGTATGGGTTAGGGTTAGGGTTAGGGTTAGTTTGAAGGTTAGGGCTCGGTTTAGGGTACGGGTTAGGATTAGGGTTCGTGTTAGGGTTAGGGTAGGGGTTAGGGTTAGGGTACGCGTTAGGGTTAGGGTAGTTATTAAACCTATCCCACTCTCTAGATAACCCTTAGCACGTCAAGGAATATTATTTGGGGGTCCAGCCATGGAGAAGAGTTTAGACACTAGGAGAAGATAAGGAACACACCCATTATCAAGAAATCACATTGGATTCTCTTTTTAACCTGTTCCTTAAAACACTAGTGCTTAGGAAATCTATTGGGGGCAGAAGCAGTCAAGGGTAGCTTAGGGTTAGGGCTAGGGTTAGGACACGGCTTAGGGTACGGGTTCGGGTACGGGTTCGTGTACGGCGTAGGGTATGGGTTTGGGTTAGGGTTAGGGTTAGTTTGAAGGTTAGGGCTCGGTTTAGGGTACGGGTTAGGATTAGGATTCGTGTTAGGGTTAGGGTAGGGGTTAGGGTTAGGGTACGCGTTAGGGTTAGAGTAGTTATTAAACCTATCCCACTCTCTAGATACCCCTTAGCACGTCAAGGAATATTATTTGGGGGTCCAGCCATGGAGAAGAGTTTAGACACTAGGAGAAGATAAGGAACACACCCATTATCCTGAAATCACATTAGGATTCTATTTTTAACCTGTTCCTTAATACACTAGTGCTTAGGAAATCTATTGGAGGCAGAAGCAGTCAAGGGTAGCTTAGGGTTAGGGTTACGGTTAGGGTTAGGGTTAGGGTTATTGTTAGGGTAAGGCTTAGGGTACGGGTTCGGGTACGGCATAGGGTATGGGTTAGGGTTAGGGTTAGGGTTAGTTTGAGGGTTAGGGCTCGTTTTAGGGTACGGGTTAGGAGTAGGGTAGGGGTTAGGGTTAGGGTACGCGTTAGGGTTAGGGTAGTTATTATACCTATCCCACTCCCTAGATACCCCTTAGCACGTCAAGGAATATTATTTGGGGGTCCAGCCATGGAGAAGAGTTTAGACAGTAGGAGAAGATAAGGAACACACCCATTATCAAGAAATCACATTAGGATTCTCTTTTTAACCTGTTCCTTAAAACACTAGTGCTTAGGAAATCTATTGGAGGCAAAGCAGTCAAGGGTAGCTTAGGGTTAGGGTTAGGGTTAGGGTTAGGGTTAGGGTACGGCTTAGGGTACGGGTTCGGGTACGGGTTCGTGTACGCTGTAGGGTATGGGTTAGGGTTAGGGTTAGGGTTAGTTTGAAGGTTAGGGCTCGGTTTAGGGTACGGGTTAGGATTAGGGTTCGTGTTAGGGTTAGGGTAGGGGTTAGGGTTAGGGTACGCGTTAGGGATAGGGTAATTATTAAATCTATCCCACTCTCTAGATACCCCTTTGCACGTCAAGGAATATTATTTGGGGGTCCAGCCATGGAGAAGAGTTTAGACACTAGGAGAAGATAAGGAACACACCCATTATCAAGAAATCACATTAGGATTCTCTTTTTAACCTGTTCCTTAAAACACTAGTGCTTAGGAAATCTATTGGAGGCAGAAGCAGTCAAGGGTAGCTTAGGGTTAGGGTTAGGGTTAGGGCTAGGGTTAGGACACGGCTTAGGGTACGGGTTCGGGTACGGGTTCGTGTACGGCGTAGGGTATGGGTTTGGGTTAGGGTTAGGATTAGTTTGAAGGTCAGGGCTCGGTTTAGGGTACGGGTTAGGATTAGGGTTCGTGTTAGGGTTAGGGTAGGGGTTAGGGTTAGGGTACGCGTTAGGGTTAGGGTAGTTATTAAACCTATCCCACTCTCTAGATACCCCTTAGCACGTCAAGGAATATTATTTGGGGGTCCAGCCATGGAGAAGAGTTTAGACACTAGGAGAAGATAAGGAACACACCCATTATCCTGAAATCACATTAGGATTCTCTTTTTAACCTGTTCCTTAATACACTAGTGCTTAGGAAATCTATTTGAGGCAGAAGCAGTCAAGGGTAGCTTAGGGTTAGGGTTAGGGTTAGGGTACCGCTTAGGGTACGGGTTCGGGTACGGGTTCGGGTACGGGTTCGGGTACGGCGTAGGGTATGGGTTAGGTTTAGGGTTAGGGTTAGTTTGAGGGTTAAGGCTCGGTTTAGGTTAGGGTTAGGGTTAGGGTTAGGGTTAGGGTTAGGGTTAGGGTTAGGGTTAGGGTTAGTTTGAGGGTTAGGGCTCGGTTTAGATTACGGGTTAGGATTAGGGTACGTCTTAGGGTTAGGGTAGCGGTTAGGGTTAGGGTACGCGTTAGGGTTAGGGTAGTTATTAAACCTATCCCACTCTCTAGATAACCCTTAGCACGTCAAGGAATATTATTTGGGGGTCCAGCCATGGAGAAGAGTTTACACACTAGGAGAAGATAAGGAACACACCCATTATCAAGAAATCACATTAGGATTCTCTTTTTAACCTGTTCCTTAATACAGTAGTGCTTAGGAAATCTATTGGAGGCAGAAGCAGTCAAGGGTAGCTTAGGGTTAGGGTTAGGGTTAGGGTTAGGTTTAGGGTACGGCTTAGGGTACGGGTTCGGGTACGGGTTCGGGTACGGGTTCGGGTACGGCGTAGGGTATGGGTTAGAGTTAGGGTTAGGGTTAGTTTGAGGGTTAGGGCTCGGTTTAGTATACGGGTTAGGATTAGTGTACGTGTTAGGGTTAGGGTAGAGGTTAGGGTTAGGGTATGCGTTAGGGTTAGGGTAGTTATTAAACCTATCCCACTCTCTAGATACCCCTTAGCACGTCAAGGAATATTATTTGGGGGTCCAGCCATGGAGAAGAGTTTAGACACTAGGAGAAGATAAGGAACACACCCATTATCAAGAAATCACATTAGGATTCTCTTTTTAACCTGTTCCTTAAAACACTAGTGCTTAGGAAATCTATTGGAGGCAGAAGCAGTCAAGGGTAGCTTAGGGTTAGGGTTAGGGTTATTGTTAGGGTAAGGCTTAGGGTACGGGTTCGGGTACGGCATAGGGTATGGGTTAGGGTTAGGGTTAGGGTTAGTTTGAGGGTTAGGGCTCGGTTTAGGGTACGGGTTAGGAGTAGGGTACGTGTTAGGGTTAGGGTAGGGGTTAGGGTTAGGGTACGCGTTAGGGTTAGGGTAGTTATTAAACCTATCCCACTCTCTAGATACCCCTTAGCACGTCAAGGAATATTATTTGGGTGTCCAGCCATGGAGAAGAGTTTAGACACTAGGAGAAGATAAGGAACACACCCATTATCCTGAAATCACATTAGGATTCTCTTTTTAACCTGTTCCTTAAAACACTAGTGCTTAGGAAATCTATTGGAGGCAGAAGCTGTCAAGGGTAGCTTAGGGTTAGGGTTAGGGTTAGCTTTAGGGTACGGCTTAGGGTACGGGTTCGGGTACGGGTTCGGGTATGGCGTAGGGTATGGGTTAGGGTTAGGGTTAGGGTTAGTTTGAGGGTTAGGGCTCGGTTTAGGGTACGGGTTAGGATTAGGGTACGTGTTAGGGTTAGGGTACGCGTTAGGGTTAGGGTAGTTATTAAACCTATCCCACTCTCTAGATACCCCTTAGCACGTCAAGGAATATTATTTGGGTGTCCAGACATGGAGAAGAATTTAGACACTAGGAGAAGATAAGGAACACACCCATTATCAAGAAATCACATTAGGATTCTCTTTTTACCCTGTTCCTTAAAACAGTAGTGCTTAGGAAATCTATTGGAGGAAGAAGCAGTCAAGGGTAGCTTAGGGTTAGGGTTAGGGTTAGGGTTAGGGTTAGGGTACGGGTTCGGGTACGGTTTCGTGTACGGCGTAGGGTATGGGTTAGGGTTAGTGTTAGGGTTAGTTTGAAGGTTAGGGCTCGGTTTAGGGTACGGGTTAGGATTAGGGTTCGTGTTAGGGTTAGGGTAGGGGTTAGGGTTAGGGTACGCGTTAGGGTTAGGGTAGTTATTAAATCTATCCCACTCTCTAGATACCCCTTAGCACGTCAAGGAATATTATTTGGGGGTCCAGCCATGGAGAAGAGTTTAGACACTAGGAGAAGATAAGGAACACACCCATTATCAAGAAATCACATTAGGATTCTCTTTTTAACCTGTTCCTTAAAACACTAGTGCTTAGGAAATCTATTGGAGGCAAAGCAGTCAAGGGTAGCTTAGGGTTAGGGTTAGGGTTAGGGTTAGGGTTAGGGTTATTGTTAGGGTAAGGCTTAGGGTACGGGTTCGGGTACGGCATAGGGTATGGGTTAGGGTTAGGTTTAGGGTTAGTTTGAGGGTTAGGGCTCGGTTTAGGGTACGGGTTAGGAGTAGGGTACGTGTTAGGGTTAGGGTAGGGGTTAGGGTTAGGGTACGCTTTAGGGTTAGGGTAGTTATTAAACCTATCCCACTCCCTAGATACCCCTTAGCACGTCAAGGAATATTATTTGGGGGTCCAGCCATGGAGAAGAGTTTAGACAGTAGGAGAAGATAAGGAACACACCCATTATCAAGAAATCACATTAGGATTCTCTTTTTAACCTGTTCCTTAAAACACTAGTGCTTAGGAAATCTATTGGAGGCAAAGCAGTCAAGGGTAGCTTAGGGTTAGGGTTAGGGTTAGGGTTATTGTACGGCTTAGGGTACGGGTTCGGGTACGGGTTCGTGTACGCTGTAGGGTATGGGTTAGGGTTAGGGTTAGGGTTAGTTTGAAGGTTAGGGCTCGGTTTAGGGTACGGGTTAGGATTAGGGTTCGTGTTAGGGTTAGGGTAGGGGTTAGGGTTAGGGTACGCGTTAGGGTTAGGGTAGTTATTAAATCTATCCCACTCTCTAGATACCCCTTAGCACGTCAAGGAATATTATTTGGGGGTCCAGCCATGGAGAAGAGTTTAGACACTAGGAGAAGATAAGGAACACACCCATTATCAAGAAATCACATTAGGATTCTCTTTTTAACCTGTTCCTTAAAACACTAGTGCTTAGGAAATCTATTGGAGGCAGAAGCAGTCAAGGGTAGCTTAGGGTTAGGGTTAGGGTTAGGGCTAGGGTTAGGACACGGCTTAGGGTACGGGTTCGGGTACGGGTTCGTGTACGGCGTAGGGTATGGGTTTGGGTTAGGGTTAGGATTAGTTTGAAGGTCAGGGCTCGGTTTAGGGTACGGGTTAGGATTAGGGTTCGTGTTAGGGTTAGGGTAGGGGTTAGGGTTAGGGTACGCGTTAGGGTTAGGGTAGTTATTAAACCTATCCCACTCTCTAGATACCCCTTAGCACGTCAAGGAATATTATTTGGGTGTCCAGCCATGGAGAAGAGTTTAGACACTAGGAGAAGATAAGGAACACACCCATTATCAAGAAATCACATTAGGATTCTCTTTTTAACCTGTTCCTTAATACAGTAGTGCTTAGGAAATCTATTGGAGGCAGAAGCAGTCAAGGGTAGCTTAGGGTTAGGGTTAGGGTTAGGGTTAGGTTTAGGGTACGGCTTAGGGTACGGGTTCGGGTACGGGTTCGGGTACGGGTTCGGGTACGGCGTAGGGTATGGGTTAGAGTTAGGGTTAGGGTTAGTTTGAGGGTTAGGGCTCGGTTTAGTATACGGGTTAGGATTAGTGTACGTGTTAGGGTTAGGGTAGAGGTTAGGGTTAGGGTATGCGTTAGGGTTAGGGTAGTTATTAAACCTATCCCACTCTCTAGATACCCCTTAGCACGTCAAGGAATATTATTTGGGGGTCCAGCCATGGAGAAGAGTTTAGACACTAGGAGAAGATAAGGAACACACCCATTATCAAGAAATCACATTAGGATTCTCTTTTTAACCTGTTCCTTAAAACACTAGTGCTTAGGAAATCTATTGGAGGCAGAAGCAGTCAAGGGTAGCTTAGGGTTAGGGTTAGGGTTATTGTTAGGGTAAGGCTTAGGGTACAGGTTCGGGTACGGCATAGGGTATGGGTTAGGGTTAGGGTTAGGGTTAGTTTGAGGGTTAGGGCTCGGTTTAGGGTACGGGTTAGGAGTAGGGTACGTGTTAGGGTTAGGGTAGGGGTTAGGGTTAGGGTACGCGTTAGGGTTAGGGTAGTTATTAAACCTATCCCACTCTCTAGATACCCCTTAGCACCTCAAGGAATATTATTTGGGTGTCCAGCCATGGAGAAGAGTTTAGACACTAGGAGAAGATAAGGAACACACCCATTATCCTGAAATCACATTAGGATTCTCTTTTTAACCTGTTCCTTAAAACACTAGTGCTTAGGAAATCTATTGGAGGCAGAAGCTGTCAAGGGTAGCTTAGGGTTAGGGTTAGGGTTAGCTTTAGGGTACGGCTTAGGGTACGGGTTCGGGTACGGGTTCGGGTACGGCGTAGGGTATGGGTTAGGGTTAGGGTTAGGGTTAGTTTGAGGGTTAGGGCTCGGTTTAGGGTACGGGTTAGGATTAGGGTACGTGTTAGGGTTAGGGTACGCGTTAGGGTTAGGGTAGTTATTAAACCTATCCCACTCTCTAGATACCCCTTAGCACGTCAAGGAATATTATTTGGGTGTCCAGACATGGAGAAGAATTTAGACACTAGGAGAAGATAAGGAACACACCCATTATCAAGAAATCACATTAGGATTCTCTTTTTACCCTGTTCCTTAAAACAGTAGTGCTTAGGAAATCTATTGGAGGAAGAAGCAGTCAAGGGTAGCTTAGGGTTAGGGTTAGGGTTAGGGTTAGGGTTAGGGTACGGGTTCGGGTACGGTTTCGTGTACGGCGTAGGGTATGGGTTAGGGTTAGTGTTAGGGTTAGTTTGAAGGTTAGGGCTCGGTTTAGGGTACGGGTTAGGATTAGGGTTCGTGTTAGGGTTAGGGTAGGGGTTAGGGTTAGGGTACGCGTTAGGGTTAGGGTAGTTATTAAATCTATCCCACTCTCTAGATACCCCTTAGCACGTCAAGGAATATTATTTGGGGGTCCAGCCATGGAGAAGAGTTTAGACACTAGGAGAAGATAAGGAACACACCTATTATCAAGAAATCACATTAGGATTCTCTTTTTAACCTGTTCCTTAAAACACTAGTGCTTAGGAAATCTATTGGAGGCAAAGCAGTCAAGGGTAGCTTAGGGTTAGGGTTAGGGTTAGGGTTAGGGTTAGGGTACGGCTTAGGGTACGGGTTCGGGTACGGGTTCGTGTACGCTGTAGGGTATGGGTTAGGGTTAGGGTTAGGGTTAGTTTGAAGGTTAGGGCTCGGTTTAGGGTACGGGTTAGGATTAGGTTTCGTGTTAGGGTTACGGTAGGGGTTAGGGTTAGGGTACGCGTTAGGGTTAGGGTAGTTATTAAATCTATCCCACTCTCTAGATACCCCTTAGCACGTCAAGGAATATTATTTGGGGGTCCAGCCATGGAGAAGAGTTTAGACACTAGGAGAAGATAAGGAACACACCCATTATCAAGAAATCACATTAGGATTCTCTTTTTAACCTGTTCCTTAAAACACTAGTGCTTAGGAAATCTATTGGAGGCAGAAGCAGTCAAGGGTAGCTTAGGGTTAGGGTTAGGGTTAGGGCTAGGGTTAGGACACGGCTTAGGGTACGGGTTCGGGTACGGGTTCGTGTACGGCGTAGGGTATGGGTTTGGGTTAGGGTTAGGATTAGTTTGAAGGTCAGGGCTCGGTTTAGGGTACGGGTTAGGATTAGGGTTCGTGTTAGGGTTAGGGTAGGGGTTAGGGTTAGGGTACGCGTTAGGGTTAGGGTAGTTATTAAACCTATCCCACTCTCTAGATACCCCTTAGCACGTCAAGGAATATTATTTGGGGGTCCAGCCATGGAGAAGAGTTTAGACACTAGGAGAAGATAAGGAACACACCCATTATCAAGAAATCACATTAGGATTCTCTTTTTAACCTGTTCCTTAAAACACTAGTGCTTAGGAAATCTATTGGAGGCAGAAGCAGTCAAGGGTAGCTTAGGGTTAGGGTTAGGGTTAGGGCTAGGGTTAGGACACGGCATAGGGTACGGGTTCGGTTACGGGTTCGTGTACGGCGTAGGGTATGGGTTTGGGTTAGTGTTAGGGTTAGTTTGAAGGTTAGGGCTCGGTTTAGGGTACGGGTTAGGATTAGGGTTCGTGTTAGGGTTAGGGTAGGGGTTAGGGTTAGGGTAGTTATTAAACCTATCCCACTCTCTAGATACCCCTTAGCACGTCAAGGAATATTATTTGGGGGTCCAGCCATGGAGAAGAGTTTAGACACTAGGAGAAGATAAGGAACACACCCATTATTAAGAAATCACATTAGGATTCTCTTTTTAACCTGTTCCTTAAAACACTAGTGCTTAGGTAATCTATTGGAGGCAGAAGCAGTCAAGGGTAGCTTAGGGTTAGGGTTTGGGTTAGGGTACGGCTTAGGGTACGGGTTCGGGTACGGGTTCGGGTACGGGTTTGGGTATGGCGTAGGGTATGGGTTAGGGTTAGGGTTAGGGTTAGTTTGAGGGTTAGGGCTCGGTTTAGGGTACGGGTTAGGATTAGGGTACGTGTTAGGGTTAGGGTAGGGGTTAGGGTTAGGGTACGCGTTAGGGTTAGGGTAGTTATTAAACCTATCCCACTCTCTAGATACCCCTTAGCACGTCAAGGAATATCATTTGGGGGTCCAGCCATGGAGAAGAGTTTAGACACTAGGAGAAGATAAGGAACACACCCATTATCAAGAAATCACATTAGGATTCTCTTTTTAACCTGTTCCTTAAAACACTAGTGCTTAGGAAATTTATTGGAGGCAGAAGCAGTCAAGGGTAGCTTAGGGTTAGGGTTAGGGTTAGGGCTAGGGTTAGGACACGGCTTAGGGTACGGGTTCGGGTACGGGTTCGTGTACGGCGTAGGGTATGGGTTTGGGTTAGGGTTAGGGTTAGTTTGAAGGTTAGGGCTCGGTTTAGGGTACGGGTTAGGATTAGGGTTCGTGTTAGGGTTAGGGTAGGTGTTAGGGTTAGGGTACGCGTTAGGGTTAGGGTAGTTATTAAACCTATCCCACTCTCTAGATACCCCTTAGCACGTCAAGGAATATTATTTGGGGGTCCAGCCATGGAGAAGAGTTTAGACACTAGGAGAAGATAAGGAACACACCCATTATCCTGAAATCACATTAGGATTCTCTTTTTAACCTGTTCCTTAATACACTAGTGCTTAGGAAATCTATTGGAGGCAGAAGCAGTCAAGGGTAGCTTATGGTTAGGGTTACGGTTAGGGTTAGGGTTAGGGTATGGCTTAGGGTACGGGTTCGGGTACGGCATAGGGTATGGGTTAGGTTTAGGGTTAGGGTTAGTTTGAGGGTTAGGGCTCGGTTTAGGTTATGGGTTAGGATTAGGGTACGTGTTAGGTTTAGGGTAGGGGTTAGGGTTAGGGTACGCGTTAGGGTTAGGGTAGTTATTAAACCTATCCCACTCTCTAGATACCCCTTAGCACGTCAAGGAATATTATTTGGGTGTCCAGCCATGGAGAAGAGTTTAGACACTAGGAGAAGAAAAGGAACACACCCATTATCAAGAAATCACATTAGGATTCTCTTTTTAACCTGTTCCTTAAAACACTAGTGCTTAGGAAATCTATTGGAGGCAGAAGCAGTCAAGGGTAGCTTAGGGTTAGGGTTAGGGTTAGGGTTAGGGTTAGCTTTAGGGTACGGCTTAGGGTACGGGTTCGGGTACGGGTTCGGGTACGGCGTAGGGTATGGGTTACGGTTAGGGTTAGGGTTAGTTTGAGGGTTAGGGCTCGGTTTAGGGTACGGGTTAGGATTAGGGTACGTGTTAGGGTTAGGGTACGCGTTAGGGTTAGGGTAGTTATTAAACCTATCCCACTCTCTAGATACCCCTTAGCACGTCAAGGAATATTATTTGGGTGTCCAGCCAAGGAGAAGAGTTTAGACACTAGGAGAAGATAAGGAACACACCCATTATCAAGAAATCACATTAGGATTCTCTTTTTAACCTGTTCCTTAAAACACTAGTGCTTAGGAAATCTATTGGAGGCAGAAGCAGTCAAGGGTAGCTTAGGGTTAGGGTTAGGTTTAGGGTTAGGGTTAGGGTTAGGGTACGGCTTAGGGTACGGTTTCAGGTACGGGTTCGTGTACGGCGTAGGGTATGGGTTAGGGTTAGGGTTAGTTTGAAGGTTAGGGCTCGGTTTAGGGTACGGTTTAGGATTAGGGTTCGTGTTAGGGTTAGGGTACGCGTTAGGGTTAGGGTAGTTATTAAACCTATCCCACTCTCTAGATACCCCTTAGCACGTCAAGGAATATTATTTGGGGGTCCAGCCATGGAGAAGAGTTTAGACACTAGGAGAAGATAAGGAACACACCCATTATCAAGAAATCACATTAGGATTCTCTTTTTAACCTGTTCCTTAATACACTAGTGCTTAGGAAATCTATTGGAGGCAGAAGCAGTCAAGGGTAGCTTAGGGTTAGGGTTAGGGTTAGGGTTAGGTTTAGGGTACGGCTTAGGGTACGGGTTCGGGTACGGGTTCGTGTACGCTGTAGGGTATGGGTTAGGGTTAGGGTTAGGGTTAGTTTGAAGGTTAGGGCTCGGTTTAGGGTACGGGTTAGGATTAGGTTTCGTGTTAGGGTTATGGTAGGGGTTAGGGTTAGGGTACGCGTTACGGTTAGGGTAGTTATTAAACCTATACCACTCTCTAGATACCCCTTAGCACGTCAAGGAATATTATTTGGGGGTCCAGCCATGGAGAAGAGTTTAGACACTAGGAGAAGATAAGGAACACACCCATTATCAAGAAATCACATTAGGATTCTCTTTTTAACCTGTTCCTTAAAACACTAGTGCTTAGGAAATCTATTGGAGGCAGAAGCAGTCAAGGGTAGCTTAGGGTTAGGGTTAGGGTTAGGGTACGGCTTAGGGTACGGGTTCGGGTACGGGTTCGTGTACGGCGTAGGGTATGGGTTAGGGTTAGGGTTAGGGTTAGTTTGAAGGTTAGGGCTCGGTTTAGGGTACGGGTTAGGATTAGGGTTCGTGTTAGGGTTAGGGTAGGGGTTAGGGTTAGGGTACGCGTTAGGGTTAGGGTAGTTATTAAACCTATCCCACTCCCTAGATACCCCTTAGCACGTCAAGGAATATTATTTGGGGGTCCAGCCATGGAGAAGAGTTTAGACAGTAGGAGAAGATAAGGAACACACCCATTATCCTGAAATCACATTAGGATTCTCTTTTTAACCTGTTCCTTAATACACTAGTGCTTAGGAAATCTATTGGAGGCAGAAGCAGTCAAGGGTAGCTTAGGGTTAGGGTTAGGTTTAGGGTTAGGGTTAGGGTTAGGGTACGGCTTAGTGTACGGGTTCGGGTACGGGTTCGGGTATGGCGTAGGGTATGGGTTAGGGTTAGGGTTAGGGTTAGGGTTAGTTTGAGGGTTAGGGCTCGGTTTAGGTTACGGGTTAGGATTAGGGTACGTCTTAGGGTTAGGGTAGGGGTTAGGGTTAGGGTACGCGTTAGGGTTAGGGTAGTTATTAAACCTATCCCACTCTCTAGATAACCCTTAGCACGTCAAGGAATATTATTTGGGGGTCCAGCCATGGAGAAGAGTTTAGACACTAGGAGAAGATAAGGAACACACCCATTATCAAGAAATCACATTAGGATTCTCTTTTTAACCTGTTCCTTAAAACACTAGTGCTTAGGAAATCTATTGGAGGCAGAAGCAGTCAAGGGTAGCTTAGGGTTAGGGTTAGGGTTAGGGTTAGGGTTAGCTTTAGGGTACGGCTTAGGGTACGGGTTCGGGTACTGGTTCGGGTACGGCGTAGGGTATGGGTTAGGGTTAGGGTTAGGGTTAGTTTGAGGGTTAGGGCTCGGTTTAGGGTACGGGTTAGGATTAGGGTACGTGTTAGGGTTAGGGTACGCGTTAGGGTTAGGGTAGTTATTAAACCTATCCCACTCTCTAGATACCCCTTAGCACGTCAAGGAATATTATTTGGGGGTCCAGCCTTGGAGAAGAGTTTAGACACTAGGAGAAGATAAGGAACACACCCATTATCAAGAAATCACATTAGGATTCTCTTTTTAACCTGTTCCTTAATACACTAGTGCTTAGGAAATCTATTGGAGGCAGAAGCAGTCAAGGGTAGCTTAGGGTTAGGGTTAGGGTTAGGGTTAGGTTTAGGGTACGGCTTAGGGTACGGGTTCGGGTACGGGTTCGTGTACGCTGTAGGGTATGGGTTAGGGTTAGGGTTAGGGTTAGTTTGAAGGTTAGGGCTCGGTTTAGGGTACGGGTTAGGATTAGGTTTCGTGTTAGGGTTATGGTAGGGGTTAGGGTTAGGGTACGCGTTACGGTTAGGGTAGTTATTAAACCTATACCACTCTCTAGATACCCCTTAGCACGTCAAGGAATATTATTTGGGGGTCCAGCCATGGAGAAGAGTTTAGACACTAGGAGAAGATAAGGAACACACCCATTATCAAGAAATCACATTAGGATTCTCTTTTTAACCTGTTCCTTAAAACACTAGAGCTTAGGAAATCTATTGGAGGCAGAAGCAGTCAAGGGTAGCTTAGGGTTAGGGTTAGGGTTAGGGTACGGCTTAGGGTACGGGTTCGGGTACGGGTTCGTGTACGGCGTAGGGTATGGGTTAGGGTTAGGGTTAGGGTTAGTTTGAAGGTTAGGGCTCGGTTTAGGGTACGGGTTAGGATTAGGGTTCGTGTTAGGGTTAGGGTAGGGGTTAGGGTTAGGGAACGCGTTAGGGTTAGGGTAGTTATTAAAGCTATCCCACTCTCTAGATACCCCTTAGCACGTCAAGGAATATTATTTGGGTGTCCAGCCATGGAGAAGAGTTTAGACACTAGGAGAAGATAAGGAACACACCCATTATCCTGAAATCACATTAGGATTCTCTTTTTAACCTGTTCCTTAATACACTAGTGCTTAGGAAATCTATTGGAGGCAGAAGCAGTCAAGGGTAGCTTAGGGTTAGTGTTAGGGTTAGGGTTAGGGTTAGGGTACGGCTTAGAGTACGGGTTCGGTTACGGGTTCGGGTACGGCGTAGGGTATGGGTTAGGTTTAGTGTTAGGGTTAGTTTGAGGGTTAGGGCTCGGTTTAGGGTACGGGTTAGGATTAGTGTACGTGTTAGGGTTAGGGTAGAGGTTAGGGTTAGGGTACGCGTTAGGGTTAGGGTAGTTATTAAACCCATCCCACTCTCTAGATACCCCTTAGCACGTCAAGGAATATTATTTGGGGGTCCAGCCTTGGAGAAGAGTTTAGACACTAGGAGAAGATAAGGAACACACCCATTATCCTGAAATCACATTAGGATTCTCTTTTTAACCTGTTCCTTAAAACACTAGTGCTTAGGAAATCTATTGGAGGCAGAAGCAGTCAAGGGTAGCTTAGGGTTAGTGTTAGGGTTAAGGTACGGCTTAGGGTACTGTTTCGGGTACGGGTTCGGGTACGGCGTAGGGTATGGGGTAGGGTTAGGGATAGTTTGAGGGTTAGGGCTCGGTTTAGGGTACGGTTTAGGATTAGGGTACGTGTTAGGGTTAGGGTACGCGTTAGGGTTAGTGTAGTTATTAAACCTATCCCACTCTCTAGATACCCCTTAGCACGTCAAGGAATATTATTTGGGGGTCCAGCCATGGAGAAGAGTATAGACACTAGGAGAAGATAAGGAACACACCCATTATCAAGAAATCACATTAGGATTCTCTTTTTAACCTGTTCCTTAAAACACTAGTGCTTAGGAAATCTATTGGAGGCAGAAGCAGTCAAGGGTAGCTTAGGGTTAGGGTTAGGGTTAGGGCTAGGGTTAGGACACGGCTTAGGGTACGGGTTCGGGTACGGGTTCGTGTACGGAGTAGGGTATGTGTTTGGGTTAGTGTTAGGGTTAGTTTGAAGGTTAGGGCTCGGTTTAGGGTACGGGTTAGGATTAGGGTTCGTGTTAGGGTTAGGGTAGGGGTTAGGGTTAGGGTACGCGTAAAGGTTAGGGTAGTTATTAAACCTATCCCACTCTCTAGATTCCCCTTAGCACGTCAAGGAATATTATTTGGGGGTCCAGCCATGGAGAAGAGTTTAGACACTAGGAGAATATAAAGAACACACCCATTATCCTGAAATCACATTAGGATTCTCTTTTTAACCTGTTCCTTAATACACTAGTGCTTAGGAAATCTATTGGAGGCAGAAGCAGTCAAGGGTAGCTTAGGGTTAGGGTTACAGTTAGGGTTAGGGTTAGGGTATGGCTTAGGGTACGGGTTCGGGTACGGCATAGGGTATGTGTTAGGGTTAGGGTTAGGGTTAGTTTGAGGGTTAGGGCTCGGTTTAGGGTACGGGTTAGGATTAGAGTACGTGTTAGGGTTAGGGTAGGGGTTAGGGTTAGGGTACGCGTTAGGGTTAGGGTAGTTATTAAACCTATCCCACTCTCTAGATACCCCTTAGCACGTCAAGGAATATTATTTGGGGGTCCAGCCATGGAGAAGTGTTTAGACACTAGGAGAAGATAAGGAACACACCCATTATCAAGAAATCACATTAGGATTCTCTTTTTAACCTGTTCCTTAAAACACTAGTGCTTAGGAAATCTATTGGAGGCAGAAGCAGTCAAGGGTAGCTTAGGGTTAGGGTTTGGGTTAGGGTACGGCTTAGGGTACGGGTTCGGGTACGGGTTCGGGTACGGGTTTGGGTATGGCGTAGGATATGGGTTAGGGTTAGGGTTAGGGTTAGTTTGAGGGTTAGGGCTCGGTTTAGGGTACGGGTTAGGATTAGGGTACGTGTTAGGGTTAGGGTAGGGGTTAGGGATAGGGTACGCGTTAGGGTTAGGGTAGTTATTAAACCTATCCCACTCTCTAGATACCCCTTAGCACGTCAAGGAATATTATTTGGGGGTCCAGCCATGGAGAAGAGTTTAGACACTAGGAGAAGATAAGGAACACACCCATTATCAAGAAATCACATTAGGATTCTCTTTTTAACCTGTTCCTTAAAACACTAGTGCTTAGGAAATCTATTGGAGGCAAAGCAGTCAAGGGTAGCTTAGAGTTAGGGTTAGGGTTATTGTTAGGGTAAGGCTTAGGGTACGGGTTCGGGTACGGCATAGGGTATGGGTTAGGGTTAGGGTTAGGGTTAGTTTGAGGGTTAGGGCTCGGTTTAGGGTACGGGTTAGGAGTAGGGTACGTGTTAGGGTTAGGGTAGGGGTTAGGGTTAGGGTACGCGTTAGGGTTAGGGTAGTTATTAAACCTATCCCACTCCCTAGATACCCCTTAGCACGTCAAGGAATATTATTTGGGGGACCAGCCATGGAGAAGAGTTTAGACACTAGGAGAAGATAAGGAACACACCCATTATCAAGAAATCACTTTAGGATTCTCTTTTTAACCTGTTCCTTAAAACACTAGTGCTTAGGAAATCTATTGGAGGCAGAAGCAGTCAAGGGTAGCTTAGGGTTAGGGTTAGGGTTAGGGTTAGGGTTAGGGTACGGGTTCGGGTAAGGGTTCGGGTACGGCGTAGGTTATGGGTTAGGGTTAGGGTTAGGGTTAGTTTGAAGGTTAGGGCTCGGTTTAGGGTACGGGTTAGGATTAGGGTTCGTGTTAGGGTTAGGGTAGGGGTTAGGGTTAGGGTACGCGTTAGGGTTAGGGTAGTTATTAAACCTATCCCACTCTCTAGATACCCCTTAGAACGTCAAGGAATATTATTTGGGGGTCCAGCCATGGAGAAGAGTTTAGACACTAGGAGAAGATAAGGAACACACCCATTATGAAGAAATCACATTAGGATTCTCTTTTTAACCTGTTCCTTAAAACACTAGTGCTTAGGAAATCTATTGGAGGCAGAAGCAGTCAAGGGTAGCTTAGGGTTAGGGTTAGGGTTAGGGCTAGGGTTAGGACACGGCTTAGGGTACGGGTTCGGGTACGGGTTCGTGTACGGCGTAGGGTATGGGTTTGGGTTAGGGTTAGGGTTAGTTTGAAGGTTAGGTCTCGGTTTAGGGTACGGGTTAGGAAGAGGGTTCGTGTTAGGGTTAGGGTAGGGGTTAGGGTTAGGGTACGCGTTAGGGTTAGGGTAGTTATTAAACCTATCCCACTCTCTAGATACCCCTTAGCACGTCAAGGAATATTATTTGGGGGTCCAGCCATGGAGAAGAGTTTAGACACTAGGAGAAAATAAGGAACACACCCATTATCCTGAAATCACATTAGGATTCTCTTTTTAACCTGTTCCTTAATACACTAGTGCTTAGGAAATCTATTGGAGGCAGAAGCAGTCAAGGGTAGCTTAGGGTTAGGGTTACGGTTAGGGTTAGGGTTAGGGTATGGCTTAGGGTACGGGTTCGGGTACGGGTTCGGGTACGGCGTAGGGTATGGGTTAGGGTTAGGGTTAGGGTTAGTTTGAGGGTTAGGGCTCGGTTTAGGGTACGGGTTAGGATTAGGGTACGTGTTAGGGTTAGGGTAGGGGTTAGGGTTAGGGTACGCGTTAGGGTTAGGGTAGTTATTAAACCTATCCCACGCTCTAGATACCCCTTAGCACGTCAAGGAATATTATTTGGGGGTCCAGCCATGGAGAAGAGTTTAGACACTAGGAGAAGATAAGGAACACACCCATTATCAAGAAATCACATTAGGATTCTCTTTTTAACCTGTTCCTTAAAACACTAGTGCTTAGGAAATCTATTGGAGGCAGAAGCAGTCAAGGGTAGCTTAGGGTTAGGGTTAGGGTTAGGGTACGGCTTAGGGTACGGGTTCGGGTACGGGTTCGGGTACGGGTTCGGGTACGGCATAGGGTATGGGTTAGGTTTAGGGTTAGGGTTAGTTTGAGGGTTAGGGCTCGGTTTAGGTTATGGGTTAGGATTAGGGTACGTGTTAGGTTTAGGGTAGGGGTTAGGGTTAGGGTACGCGTTAGGGTTAGGGTAGTTATTAAACCTATCCCACTCTCTAGATACCCCTTAGCACGTCAAGGAATATTATTTGGGTGTCCAGCCATGGAGAAGAGTTTAGACACTAGGAGAAGAAAAGGAACACACCCATTATCAAGAAATCACATTAGGATTCTCTTTTTAACCTGTTCCTTAAAACACTAGTGCTTAGGAAATCTATTGGAGGCAGAAGCAGTCAAGGGTAGCTTAGGGTTAGGGTTAGGGTTAGGGTTAGGGTTAGCTTTAGGGTACGGCTTAGGGTACGGGTTCGGGTACGGGTTCGGGTACGGCGTAGGGTATGGGTTACGGTTAGGGTTAGGGTTAGTTTGAGGGTTAGGGCTCGGTTTAGGGTACGGGTTAGGATTAGGGTACGTGTTAGGGTTAGGGTACGCGTTAGGGTTAGGGTAGTTATTAAACCTATCCCACTCTCTAGATACCCCTTAGCACGTCAAGGAATATTATTTGGGTGTCCAGCCAAGGAGAAGAGTTTAGACACTAGGAGAAGATAAGGAACACACCCATTATCAAGAAATCACATTAGGATTCTCTTTTTAACCTGTTCCTTAAAACACTAGTGCTTAGGAAATCTATTGGAGGCAGAAGCAGTCAAGGGTAGCTTAGGGTTAGGGTTAGGTTTAGGGTTAGGGTTAGGGTTAGGGTACGGCTTAGGGTACGGTTTCAAGTACGGGTTCGTGTACGGCGTAGGGTATGGGTTAGGGTTAGGGTTAGTTTGAAGGTTAGGGCTCGGTTTAGGGTACGGTTTAGGATTAGGGTTCGTGTTAGGGTTAGGGTACGCGTTAGGGTTAGGGTAGTTATTAAACCTATCCCACTCTCTAGATACCCCTTAGCACGTCAAGGAATATTATTTGGGGGTCCAGCCATGGAGAAGAGTTTAGACACTAGGAGAAGATAAGGAACACACCCATTATCAAGAAATCACATTAGGATTCTCTTTTTAACCTGTTCCTTAATACACTAGTGCTTAGGAAATCTATTGGAGGCAGAAGCAGTCAAGGGTAGCTTAGGGTTAGGGTTAGGGTTAGGGTTAGGTTTAGGGTACGGCTTAGGGTACGGGTTCGGGTACGGGTTCGTGTACGCTGTAGGGTATGGGTTAGGGTTAGGGTTAGGGTTAGTTTGAAGGTTAGGGCTCGGTTTAGGGTACGGGTTAGGATTAGGTTTCGTGTTAGGGTTATGGTAGGGGTTAGGGTTAGGGTACGCGTTACGGTTAGGGTAGTTATTAAACCTATACCACTCTCTAGATACCCCTTAGCACGTCAAGGAATATTATTTGGGGGTCCAGCCATGGAGAAGAGTTTAGACACTAGGAGAAGATAAGGAACACACCCATTATCAAGAAATCACATTAGGATTCTCTTTTTAACCTGTTCCTTAAAACACTAGTGCTTAGGAAATCTATTGGAGGCAGAAGCAGTCAAGGGTAGCTTAGGGTTAGGGTTAGGGTTAGGGTACGGCTTAGGGTACGGGTTCGGGTACGGGTTCGTGTACGGCGTAGGGTATGGGTTAGGGTTAGGGTTAGGGTTAGTTTGAAGGTTAGGGCTCGGTTTAGGGTACGGGTTAGGATTAGGGTTCGTGTTAGGGTTAGGGTAGGGGTTAGGGTTAGGGTACGCGTTAGGGTTAGGGTAGTTATTAAACCTATCCCACTCCCTAGATACCCCTTAGCACGTCAAGGAATATTATTTGGGGGTCCAGCCATGGAGAAGAGTTTAGACAGTAGGAGAAGATAAGGAACACACCCATTATCCTGAAATCACATTAGGATTCTCTTTTTAACCTGTTCCTTAATACACTAGTGCTTAGGAAATCTATTGGAGGCAGAAGCATTCAAGGGTAGCTTAGGGTTAGGGTTAGGTTTAGGGTTAGGTTTAGGGTTAGGGTACGGCTTAGTGTACGGGTTCGGGTACGGGTTCGGGTATGGCGTAGGGTATGGGTTAGGGTTAGGGTTAGGGTTAGTTTGAGGGTTAGGGCTCGGTTTAGGTTACGGGTTAGGATTAGGGTACGTCTTAGGGTTAGGGTAGGGGTTAGGGTTAGGGTACGCGTTAGGGTTAGGGTAGTTATTAAACCTATCCCACTCTCTAGATAACCCTTAGCACGTCAAGGAATATTATTTGGGGGTCCAGCCATGGAGAAGAGTTTAGACACTAGGAGAAGATAAGGAACACACCCATTATCAAGAAATCACATTAGGATTCTCTTTTTAACCTGTTCCTTAAAACACTAGTGCTTAGGAAATCTATTGGAGGCAGAAGCAGTCAAGGGTAGCTTAGGGTTAGGGTTAGGGTTAGGGTTAGGGTTAGCTTTAGGGTACGGCTTAGGGTACGGGTTCGGGTACTGGTTCGGGTACGGCGTAGGGTATGGGTTAGGGTTAGGGTTAGGGTTAGTTTGAGGGTTAGGGCTCGGTTTAGGGTACGGGTTAGGATTAGGGTACGTGTTAGGATTAGGGTACGCGTTAGGGTTAGGGTAGTTATTAAACCTATCCCACTCTCTAGATACCCCTTAGCACGTCAAGGAATATTATTTGGGTGTCCAGCCATGGAGATGATTTTAGACACTAGGAGAAGATAAGGAACACACCCATTATCAAGAAATCACATTAGGATTCTCTTTTTAACCTGTTCCTTAAAACACTAGTGCTTAGGAAATCTATTGGAGGCAGAAGCAGTCAAGGGTAGCTTAGGGTTAGGGTTAGGTTTAGGGTTAGGGTTAGGGTTAGGGTACGGCTTAGGGTACGGTTTCAGGTACGGGTTCGTGTACGGCGTAGGGTATGGGTTAGGGTTATGGTTAGTTTGAAAGTTAGGGCTCGGTTTAGGGTACGGGTTAGGATTAGGGTTCGTGTTAGGGTTATGGTAGGGGTTAGGGTTAGGGTACGCGTTAGGGTTAGGGTAGTTATTAAACCTATCCCACTCTCTAGATACCCCTTAGCACGTCAAGGAATATTATTTGGGGGTCCAGCCATGGAGAAGAGTTTAGACACTAGGAGAAGATAAGGAACACACCCATTATCAAGAAATCACATTAGGATTCTCTTTTTAACCTGTTCCTTAATACAATAGTGCTTAGGAAATCTATTGGAGGCAGAAGCAGTCAAGGGTAGCTTAGGGTTAGGGTTAGGGTTAGGGTTAGGTTTAGGGTACGGCTTAGGGTACGGGTTCGGGTACGGGTTCGTGTACGCTGTAGGGTATGGGTTAGGTTTAGGGTAAGGGTTAGTTTGAAGGTTAGGGCTCGGTTTAGGGTACGGGTTAGGATTAGGGTTCGTGTTAGGGTTAGGGTAGGGGTTAGGGTTAGGGTACGCGTTAGGGTTAGGGTAGTTATTAAACCTATCCCACTCTCTAGATACCCCTTAGCACGTCAAGGAATATTATTTGGGGGTCCAGCCATGGAGAAGAGTTTAGACACTAGGAGAAGATAAGGAACACACCCATTATCAAGAAATCACATTAGGATTCTCTTTTTAACCTGTTCCTTAAAACACTAGTGCTTAGGAAATCTATTGGAGGCAGAAGCAGTCAAGGTTAGCTTAGGGTTAGGGTTTGGGTTAGGGTACGGCTTAGGGTACGGGTTCGGGTACGGGTTCGGGTACGGGTTTGGGTATGGCGTAGGATATGGGTTAGGGTTAGGGTTAGGGTTAGTTTGAGGGTTAGGGCTCGGTTTAGGGTACGGGTTAGGATTAGGGTACGTGTTAGGGTTAGGGTATGGGTTAGGGTTAGGGTACGCGTTAGGGTTAGGGTAGTTATTAAACCTATCCCACTCTCTAGATACCCCTTAGCACGTCAAGGAATATTATTTGGGGGTCCAGCCATGGAGAAGAGTTTAGACACTAGGAGAAGATAAGGAACACACCCATTATCAAGAAATCACATTAGGATTCTCTTTTTAACCTGTTCCTTAAAACACTAGTGCTTAGGAAATCTATTGGAGGCAGAAGCAGTCAAGGGTAGCTTAGGGTTAGGGTTAGGGTTATTGTTAGGGTAAGGCTTAGGGTACGCGTTCGGGTACGGCATAGAGTATGGGTTAGGGTTAGGGTTAGGGTTAGTTTGAGGGTTAGGGCTCGGTTTAGGGTACGGGTTAGGATTAGGGTACGTGTTAGGGTTAGGGTACGCGTTAGGGTTAGGGTAGTTATTAAACCTATCCCACTCTCTAGATACCCCTTAGCACGTCAAGGAATATTATTTGGGTGTCCAGCCATGGAGAAGATTTTAGACACTAGGAGAAGATAAGGAACACACCCATTATCAAGAAATCACATTAGGATTCTCTTTTTAACCTGTTCCTTAAAACACTAGTGCTTAGGAAATCTATTGGAGGCAGAAGCAGTCAAGGGTAGCTTAGGGTTAGGGTTAGGTTTAGGGTTAGGGTTAGGGTTAGGGTACGGCTTAGGGTACGGTTTCAGGTACGGGTTCGTGTACGGCGTAGGGTATGGGTTAGGGTTATGGTTAGTTTGAAAGTTAGGGCTCGGTTTAGGGTACGGGTTAGGATTAGGGTTCGTGTTAGGGTTATGGTAGGGGTTAGGGTTAGGGTACGCGTTAGGGTTAGGGTAGTTATTAAACCTATCCCACTCTCTAGATACCCCTTAGCACGTCAAGGAATATTATTTGGGGGTCCAGCCATGGAGAAGAGTTTAGACACTAGGAGAAGATAAGGAACACACCCATTATCAAGAAATCACATTAGGATTCTCTTTTTAACCTGTTCCTTAATACAATAGTGCTTAGGAAATCTATTGGAGGCAGAAGCTGTCAAGGGTAGCTTAGGGTTAGGGTTAGGGTTAGGGTTAGGTTTAGGGTACGGCTTAGGGTACGGGTTCGGGTACGGGTTCGTGTACGCTGTAGGGTATGGGTTAGGTTTAGGGTAAGGGTTAGTTTGAAGGTTAGGGCTCGGTTTAGGGTACGGGTTAGGATTAGGGTTCGTGTTAGGGTTAGGGTAGGGGTTAGGGTTAGGGTACGCGTTAGGGTTAGGGTAGTTATTAAACCTATCCCACTCTCTAGATACCCCTTAGCACGTCAAGGAATATTATTTGGGGGTCCAGCCATGGAGAAGAGTTTAGACACTAGGAGAAGATAAGGAACACACCCATTATCAAGAAATCACATTAGGATTCTCTTTTTAACCTGTTCCTTAATACACTAGTGCTTAGGAAATCTATTGGAGGCAGAAGCAGTCAAGGGTAGCTTAGGGTTAGGGTTAGGGTTAGGGCTAGGGTTAGGACACGGCTTAGGGTACGGGTTCGGGTACGGGTGCGTGTACGGCGTAGGGTATGGGTTTGGGTTAGTGTTAGGGTTAGTTTGAAGGTTAGGGCTCGGTTTAGGGTACGGGTTAGGATTAGGGTTCGTGTTAGGGTTAGGGTAGGGGTTAGGGTTAGGGTACGCGTTAGGTTTAGGGTAGTTATTAAACCTATCCCACTCTCTAGATACCCCTTAGCACGTCAAGGAATATTATTTGGGGGTCCAGCCATGGAGAAGAGTTTAGACACTAGGAGAAGATAAGGAACACACCCATTATCCTGAAATCACATTAGGATTCTCTTTTTAACCTGTTCCTTAATACACTAGTGCTTAGGAAATCTATTGGAGGCAGAAGCAGTCAAGGGTAGCTTAGGGTTAGGGTTACGGTTAGGGTTAGGGTTAGGGTTATTGTTAGGATATGGCTTAGGGTACGGGTTCGGGTACGGCATAGGGTATGGGTTAGGGTTAGGGTTAGGGTTAGTTTGAGGGTTAGGGCTCGGTTTAGGGTACGGGTTAGGAGTAGGGTACGTGTTAGGGTTAGGGTAGGGGTTAGGGTTAGGGTACGCGTTAGGGTTAGGGTAGTTATTAAACCTATCCCACTCCCTAGATACCCCTTAGCACGTCAAGGAATATTATTTGGGGGTCCAGCCATGGAGAAGAGTTTAGACAGTAGGAGAAGATAAGGAACACACCCATTATCAAGAAATCACATTAGGATTCTCTTTTTAACCTGTTCCTTAAAACACTAGTGCTTAGGAAATCTATTGGAGGCAAAGCAGTCAAGGGTAGCTTAGGGTTAGGGTTAGGGTTAGGGTTAGGGTTAGGGTACGGCTTAGGGTACGGGTTCGGGTACGGGTTCGTGTACGATGTAGGGTATGGGTTAGGGTTAGGGTTAGGGTTAGTTTGAAGGTTAGGGCTCGGTTTAGGGTACGGGTTAGGATTAGGGTTCGCGTTAGGGTTAGGATAGGGGTTAGGGTTAGGGTACGCGTTAGGGTTAGGGTAGTTATTAAACCTATCCCACTCTCTAGATACCCCTTAGCACGTCAAGGAATATTATTTGGGGGTCCAGCCATGGAGAAGAGTTTAGACACTAGGAGAAGATAAGGAACACACCCATTATCAAGAAATCACATTAGGATTCTCTTTTTAACCTGTTCCTTAATACACTAGTGCTTAGGAAATCTATTGGAGGCAGAAGCAGTCAAGGGTAGCTTAGGGTTAGGGTTAGGGTTAGGGCTAGGGTTAGGACACGGCTTAGGGTACGGGTTCGGGTACGGGTTCGTGTACGGCGTAGGGTATGGGTTTGGGTAAGGGTTAGGATTAGTTTGAAGGTTAGGGCTCGGTTTAAGGTACGGGTTAGGATTAGGGTTCGTGTTAGGGTTAGGGTAGGGGTTAGGGTTAGGGTACGCGTTAGGGTTAGGGTAGTTATTAAACCTATCCCACTCTCTAGATACCCCTTAGCACGTCAAGGAATATTATTTGGGGTCCAGCCATGGAGAAGAGTTTAGACACTAGGAGAAGATAAGGAACACACCCATTATCCTGAAATCACATTAGGATTCTCTTTTTAACCTGTTCCTTAATACACTAGTGCTTAGGAAATCTATTGGAGGCAGAAGCAGTCAAGGGTAGCTTAGGGTTAGGGTTACGGTGAGGGTTAGGGTTAGGGTATGGCTTAGGGTATGGGTTCGGGTACGGGTTCGGGTACGGCGTAGCGTATGGGTTAGGTTTAGGGTTAGGGTTAGTTTGAGGGTTAGGGCTCGGTTTAGGTTACGGGTTAGGATTAGGGTACGTGTTAGGGTTAGGGTAGGGATTAGGGTTAGGGTACGCGTTAGGGTTAGGGTAGTTATTAAACCTATCCCACTCTCTAGATACCCCTTAGCACGTCAAGGAATATTATTTGGGGGTCCAGCCATGGAGAAGAGTTTAGACACTAGGAGAAGATAAGGAACACACCCATTATCAAGAAATCACATTAGGATTCTCTTTTTAACCTGTTCCTTAAAACACTAGTGCTTAGGAAATCTGTTGGAGGCAGAAGCAGTCAAGGGTAGCTTAGGGTTAGGGTTAGGGTTAGGGCTAGGGTTAGGACACGGCTTAGGGTACGGGTTCGGGTACGGGTTCGTGTACGGCGTAGGGTATGGGTTAGGGTTAGGGTTAGGGTTAGTTTGAAGGTTAGGGCTCGGTTTAGGGTACGGGTTAGGATTAGGGTTTGTGTTAGGGTTAGGGTAGGGGTTAGGGTTAGGGTACGCGTTAGGGTTAGGGTAGTTATTAAACCTATCCCACTCCCTAGATACCCCTTAGCACGTCAAGGAATATTATTTGGGGGTCCAGCCATGGAGAAGAGTTTAGACAGTAGGAGAAGATAAGGAACACACCCATTATCCTGAAATCACATTAGGATTCTCTTTTTAACCTGTTCCTTAATACACTAGTGCTTAGGAAATCTATTGGAGGCAGAAGCAGTCAAGGGTAGCTTAGGGTTAGGGTTAGGTTTAGGGTTAGGGTTAGGGTTAGGGTTAGGGTTAGGGTACGGCTTAGTGTACGGGTTCGGGTACGGGTTCGGGTATGGCGTAGGGTATTTGTTAGGGTTAGGGTTAGGGTTAGTTTGAGGGTTAGGGCTCGGTTTAGATTACGGGTTAGGATTAGGGTACGTCTTAGGGTTAGGGTAGCGGTTAGGGTTAGGGTACGCGTTAGGGTTAGGGTACTTATTAAACCTATCCCACTCTCTAGATAACCCTTAGCACGTCAAGGAATATTATTTGGGGGTCCAGCCATGGAGAAGAGTTTAGACACTAGGAGAAGATAAGGAACACACCCATTATCAAGAAATCACATTAGGATTCTCTTTTTAACCTGTTCCTTAAAACACTAGTGCTTAGGAAATCTATTGGAGGCAGAAGCAGTCAAGGGTAGCTTAGGGTTAGGGTTAGGGTTAGGGTTAGGTTTAGGGTACGGCTTAGGGTACGGGTTCGGGTACGGGTTCGGGTACGGGTTCGGGTACGGCGTAGGGTATGGGTTAGGGTTAGGGTTAGGGTTAGTTTGAAGGTTAGGGCTCGGTTTAGGGTACGGGTTAGGATTAGGGTTCGTGTTAGGGTTAGGGTAGGGGTTAGGGTTAGGGTACGCGTTAGGGTTAGGGTAGTTATTAAACCTATCCCACTCTCTAGATAACCCTTAGCACGTCAAGGAATATTATTTGGGGGTCCAGCCATGGAGAAGAGTTTAGACACTAGGAGAAGATAAGGAACACACCCATTATCAAGAAATCACATTGGATTCTCTTTTTAACCTGTTCCTTAAAACACTAGTGCTTAGGAAATCTATTGGGGGCAGAAGCAGTCAAGGGTAGCTTAGGGTTAGGGTTAGGGTTAGGGCTAGGGTTAGGACACGGCTTAGGGTACGGGTTCGGGTACGGGTTCGTGTACGGCGTAGGGTATGGGTTTGGGTTAGGGTTAGGGTTAGTTTGAAGGTTAGGGCTCGGTTTAGGGTACGGGTTAGGATTAGGATTCGTGTTAGGGTTAGGGTAGGGGTTAGGGTTAGGGTACGCGTTAGGGTTAGAGTAGTTATTAAACCTATCCCACTCTCTAGATACCCCTTAGCACGTCAAGGAATATTATTTGGGGGTCCAGCCATGGAGAAGAGTTTAGACACTAGGAGAAGATAAGGAACACACCCATTATCCTGAAATCACATTAGGATTCTCTTTTTAACCTGTTCCTTAATACACTAGTGCTTAGGAAATCTATTGGAGGCAGAAGCAGTCAAGGGTAGCTTAGGGTTAGGGTTACGGTTAGGGTTAGGGTTAGGGTTATTGTTAGGGTAAGGCTTAGGGTACGGGTTCGGGTACGGCATAGGGTATGGGTTAGGGTTAGGGTTAGGGTTAGTTTGAGGGTTAGGGCTCGTTTTAGGGTACGGGTTAGGAGTAGGGTAGGGGTTAGGGTTAGGGTACGCGTTAGGGTTAGGGTAGTTATTATACCTATCCCACTCCCTAGATACCCCTTAGCACGTCAAGGAATATTATTTGGGGGTCCAGCCATGGAGAAGAGTTTAGACAGTAGGAGAAGATAAGGAACACACCCATTATCAAGAAATCACATTAGGATTCTCTTTTTAACCTGTTCCTTAAAACACTAGTGCTTAGGAAATCTATTGGAGGCAAAGCAGTCAAGGGTAGCTTAGGGTTAGGGTTAGGGTTAGGGTTAGGGTTAGGGTACGGCTTAGGGTACGGGTTCGGGTACGGGTTCGTGTACGCTGTAGGGTATGGGTTAGGGTTAGGGTTAGGGTTAGTTTGAAGGTTAGGGCTCGGTTTAGGGTACGGGTTAGGATTAGGGTTCGTGTTAGGGTTAGGGTAGGGGTTAGGGTTAGGGTACGCGTTAGGGATAGGGTAATTATTAAATCTATCCCACTCTCTAGATACCCCTTTGCACGTCAAGGAATATTATTTGGGGGTCCAGCCATGGAGAAGAGTTTAGACACTAGGAGAAGATAAGGAACACACCCATTATCAAGAAATCACATTAGGATTCTCTTTTTAACCTGTTCCTTAAAACACTAGTGCTTAGGAAATCTATTGGAGGCAGAAGCAGTCAAGGGTAGCTTAGGGTTAGGGTTAGGGTTAGGGCTAGGATTAGGACACGGCTTAGGGTACGGGTTCGGGTACGGGTTCGTGTACGGCGTAGGGTATGGGTTTGGGTTAGGGTTAGGATTAGTTTGAAGGTCAGGGCTCGGTTTAGGGTACGGGTTAGGATTAGGGTTCGTGTTAGGGTTAGGGTAGGGGTTAGGGTTAGGGTACGCGTTAGGGTTAGGGTAGTTATTAAACCTATCCCACTCTCTAGATACCCCTTAGCACGTCAAGGAATATTATTTGGGGGTCCAGCCATGGAGAAGAGTTTAGACACTAGGAGAAGATAAGGAACACACCCATTATCCTGAAATCACATTAGGATTCTCTTTTTAACCTGTTCCTTAATACACTAGTGCTTAGGAAATCTATTGGAGGCAGAAGCAGTCAAGGGTAGCTTAGGGTTAGGGTTAGGGTTAGGGTACCGCTTAGGGTACGGGTTCGGGTACGGGTTCGGGTACGGGTTCGGGTACGGCGTAGGGTATGGGTTAGGTTTAGGGTTAGGGTTAGTTTGAGGGTTAAAGCTCGGTTTAGGTTAGGGTTAGGGTTAGGGTTAGGGTTAGGGTTAGGGTTAGGGTTAGGGTTAGGGTTAGTTTGAGGGTTAGGGCTCGGTTTAGATTACGGGTTAGGATTAGGGTACGTCTTAGGGTTAGGGTAGCGGTTAGGGTTAGGGTACGCGTTAGGGTTAGGGTAGTTATTAAACCTATCCCACTCTCTAGATAACCCTTAGCACGTCAAGGAATATTATTTGGGGGTCCAGCCATGGAGAAGAGTTTAGACACTAGGAGAAGATAAGGAACACACCCATTATCAAGAAATCACATTAGGATTCTCTTTTTAACCTGTTCCTTAATACAGTAGTGCTTAGGAAATCTATTGGAGGCAGAAGCAGTCAAGGGTAGCTTAGGGTTAGGGTTAGGTTTAGGGTTAGGTTTAGGGTACGGCTTAGGGTACGGGTTCGGGTACGGGTTCGGGTACGGGTTCGGGTACGGCGTAGGGTATGGGTTAGAGTTAGGGTTAGGGTAAGTTTGAGGGTTAGGGCTCGGTTTAGTATACGGGTTAGGATTAGTGTACGTGTTAGGGTTAGGGTAGAGGTTAGGGTTAGGGTATGCGTTAGGGTTAGGGTAGTTATTAAACCTATCCCACTCTCTAGATACCCCTTAGCACGTCAAGGAATATTATTTGGGGGTCCAGCCATGGAGAAGAGTTTAGACACTAGGAGAAGATAAGGAACACACCCATTATCAAGAAATCACATTAGGATTCTCTTTTTAACCTGTTCCTTAAAACACTAGTGCTTAGGAAATCTATTGGAGGCAGAAGCAGTCAAGGGTAGCTTAGGGTTAGGGTTAGGGTTATTGTTAGGGTAAGGCTTAGGGTACGGGTTCGGGTACGGCATAGGGTATGGGTTAGGGTTAGGGTTAGGGTTAGTTTGAGGGTTAGGGCTCGGTTTAGGGTACGGGTTAGGAGTAGGGTACGTGTTAGGGTAAGGGTAGGGGTTAGGGTTAGGGTACGCGTTAGGGTTAGGGTAGTTATTAAACCTATCCCACTCTCTAGATACCCCTTAGCACGTCAAGGAATATTATTTGGGTGTCCAGCCATGGAGAAGAGTTTAGACACTAGGAGAAGATAAGGAACACACCCATTATCCTGAAATCACATTAGGATTCTCTTTTTAACCTGTTCCTTAAAACACTAGTGCTTAGGAAATCTATTGGAGGCAGAAGCTGTCAAGGGTAGCTTAGGGTTAGGGTTAGGGTTAGGGTTAGGGTTAGGGTACGGGTTCGGGTACGGTTTCGTGTACGGCGTAGGGTATGGGTTAGGGTTAGTGTTAGGGTTAGTTTGAAGGTTAGGGCTCGGTTTAGGGTACGGGTTAGGATTAGGGTTCGTGTTAGGGTTAGGGTAGGGGTTAGGGTTAGGGTACGCGTTAGGGTTAGGGTAGTTATTAAATCTATCCCACTCTCTAGATACCCCTTAGCACGTCAAGGAATATTATTTGGGGGTCCAGCCATGGAGAAGAGTTTAGACACTAGGAGAAGTTAAGGAACACACCCATTATCAAGAAATCACATTAGGATTCTCTTTTTAACCTGTTCCTTAAAACACTAGTGCTTAGGAAATCTATTGGAGGCAAAGCAGTCAAGGGTAGCTTAGGGTTAGGGTTAGGGTTAGGGTTAGGGTTAGGGTTATTGTTAGGGTAAGGCTTAGGGTACGGGTTCGGGTACGGCATAGGGTATGGGTTAGGGTTAGGTTTAGGGTTAGTTTGAGGGTTAGGGCTCGGTTTAGGGTACGGGTTAGGAGTAGGGTACGTGTTAGGGTTAGGGTAGGGGTTAGGGTTAGGGTACGCGTTAGGGTTAGGGTAGTTATTAAACCTATCCCACTCCCTAGATACCCCTTAGCACGTCAAGGAATATTATTTGGGGGTCCAGCCATGGAGAAGAGTTTAGACAGTAGGAGAAGATAAGGAACACACCCATTATCAAGAAATCACATTAGGATTCTCTTTTTAACCTGTTCCTTAAAACACTAGTGCTTAGGAAATCTATTGGAGGCAAAGCAGTCAATGGTAGCTTAGGGTTAGGGTTAGGGTTAGGGTTATTGTACGGCTTAGGGTACGGGTTCGGGTACGGGTTCGTGTACGCTGTAGGGTATGGGTTAGGGTTAGGGTTAGGGTTAGTTTGAAGGTTAGGGCTCGGTTTAGGGTACGGGTTAGGATTAGGGTTCGTGTTAGGGTTAGGGTAGGGGTTAGGGTTAGGGTACGCGTTAGGGTTAGGGTAGTTATTAAATCTATCCCACTCTCTAGATACCCCTTAGCACGTCAAGGAATATTATTTGGGGGTCCAGCCATGGAGAAGAGTTTAGACACTAGGAGAAGATAAGGAACACACCCATTATCAAGAAATCACATTAGGATTCTCTTTTTAACCTGTTCCTTAAAACACTAGTGCTTAGGAAATCTATTGGAGGCAGAAGCAGTCAAGGGTAGCTTAGGGTTAGGGTTAGGGTTAGGGCTAGGGTTAGGACACGGCTTAGGGTACGGGTTCGGGTACGGGTTCGTGTACGGCGTAGGGTATGGGTTTGGGTTAGGGTTAGGATTAGTTTGAAGGTCAGGGCTCGGTTTAGGGTACGGGTTAGGATTAGGGTTCGTGTTAGGGTTAGGGTAGGGGTTAGGGTTAGGGTACGCGTTAGGGTTAGGGTAGTTATTAAACCTATCCCACTCTCTAGATACCCCTTAGCACGTCAAGGAATATTATTTGGGTGTCCAGCCATGGAGAAGAGTTTAGACACTAGGAGAAGATAAGGAACACACCCATTATCAAGAAATCACATTAGGATTCTCTTTTTAACCTGTTCCTTAATACAGTAGTGCTTAGGAAATCTATTGGAGGCAGAAGCAGTCAAGGGTAGCTTAGGGTTAGGGTTAGGGTTAGGGTTAGGTTTAGGGTACGGCTTAGGGTACGGGTTCGGGTACGGGTTCGGGTACGGGTTCGGGTACGGCGTAGGGTATGGGTTAGAGTTAGGGTTAGGGTTAGTTTGAGGGTTAGGGCTCGGTTTAGTATACGGGTTAGGATTAGTGTACGTGTTAGGGTTAGGGTAGAGGTTAGGGTTAGGGTATGCGTTAGGGTTAGGGTAGTTATTAAACCTATCCCACTCTCTAGATACCCCTTAGCACGTCAAGGAATATTATTTGGGGGTCCAGCCATGGAGAAGAGTTTAGACACTAGGAGAAGATAAGGAACACACCCATTATCAAGAAATCACATTAGGATTCTCTTTTTAACCTGTTCCTTAAAACACTAGTGCTTAGGAAATCTATTGGAGGCAGAAGCAGTCAAGGGTAGCTTAGGGTTAGGGTTAGGGTTATTGTTAGGGTAAGGCTTAGGGTACAGGTTCGGGTACGGCATAGGGTATGGGTTAGGGTTAGGGTTAGGGTTAGTTTGAGGGTTAGGGCTCGGTTTAGGGTACGGGTTAGGAGTAGGGTACGTGTTAGGGTTAGGATAGGGGTTAGGGTTAGGGTACGCGTTAGGGTTAGGGTAGTTATTAAACCTATCCCACTCTCTAGATACCCCTTAGCACCTCAAGGAATATTATTTGGGTGTCCAGCCATGGAGAAGAGTTTAGACACTAGGAGAAGATAAGGAACACACCCATTATCCTGAAATCACATTAGGATTCTCTTTTTAACCTGTTCCTTAAAACACTAGTGCTTAGGAAATCTATTGGAGGCAGAAGCTGTCAAGGGTAGCTTAGGGTTAGGGTTAGGGTTAGCTTTAGGGTACGGCTTAGGGTACGGGTTCGGGTACGGGTTCGGGTACGGCGTAGGGTATGGGTTAGGGTTAGGGTTAGGGTTAGTTTGAGGGTTAGGGCTCGGTTTAGGGTACGGGTTAGGATTAGGGTACGTGTTAGGGTTAGGGTACGCGTTAGGGTTAGGGTAGTTATTAAACCTATCCCACTCTCTAGATACCCCTTAGCACGTCAAGGAATATTATTTGGGTGTCCAGACATGGAGAAGAATTTAGACACTAGGAGAAGATAAGGAACACACCCATTATCAAGAAATCACATTAGGATTCTCTTTTTACCCTGTTCCTTAAAACAGTAGTGCTTAGGAAATCTATTGGAGGAAGAAGCAGTCAAGGGTAGCTTAGGGTTAGGGTTAGGGTTAGGGTTAGGGTTAGGGTACGGGTTCGGGTACGGTTTCGTGTACGGCGTAGGGTATGGGTTAGGGTTAGTGTTAGGGTTAGTTTGAAGGTTAGGGCTCGGTTTAGGGTACGGGTTAGGATTAGGGTTCGTGTTAGGGTTAGGGTAGGGGTTAGGGTTAGGGTACGCGTTAGGGTTAGGGTAGTTATTAAATCTATCCCACTCTCTAGATACCCCTTAGCACGTCAAGGAATATTATTTGGGGGTCCAGCCATGGAGAAGAGTTTAGACACTAGGAGAAGATAAGGAACACACCCATTATCAAGAAATCACATTAGGATTCTCTTTTTAACCTGTTCCTTAAAACACTAGTGCTTAGGAAATCTATTGGAGGCAAAGCAGTCAAGGGTAGCTTAGGGTTAGGGTTAGGGTTAGGGTTAGGGTTAGGGTTATTGTTAGGGTAAGGCTTAGGGTACGGGTTCGGGTACGGCATAGGGTATGGGTTAGGGTTAGGTTTAGGGTTAGTTTGAGGGTTAGGGCTCGGTTTAGGGTACGGGTTAGGAGTAGGGTACGTGTTAGGGTTAGGGTAGGGGTTAGGGTTAGGGTACGCGTTAGGGTTAGGGTAGTTATTAAACCTATCCCACTCCCTAGATACCCCTTAGCACGTCAAGGAATATTATTTGGGGGTCCAGCCATGGAGAAGAGTTTAGACAGTAGGAGAAGATAAGGAACACACCCATTATCAAGAAATCACATTAGGATTCTCTTTTTAACCTGTTCCTTAAAACACTAGTGCTTAGGAAATCTATTGGAGGCAAAGCAGTCAAGGGTAGCTTAGGGTTAGGGTTAGGGTTAGGGTTAGGGTACGGCTTAGGGTACGGGTTCGGGTACGGGTTCGTGTACGCTGTAGGGTATGGGTTAGGGTTAGGGTTAGGGTTAGTTTGAAGGTTAGGGCTCGGTTTAGGGTACGGGTTAGGATTAGGTTTCGTGTTAGGGTTAGGGTAGGGGTTAGGGTTAGGGTACGCGTTAGGGTTAGGGTAGTTATTAAATCTATCCCACTCTCTAGATACCCCTTAGCACGTCAAGGAATATTATTTGGGGGTCCAGCCATGGAGAAGAGTTTAGACACTAGGAGAAGATAAGGAACACACCCATTATCAAGAAATCACATTAGGATTCTCTTTTTAACCTGTTCCTTAAAACACTAGTGCTTAGGAAATCTATTGGAGGCAGAAGCAGTCAAGGGTAGCTTAGGGTTAGGGTTAGGGTTAGGGCTAGGGTTAGGACACGGCTTAGGGTACGGGTTCGGGTACGGGTTCGTGTACGGCGTAGGGTATGGGTTTGGGTTAGGGTTAGGATTAGTTTGAAGGTCAGGGCTCGGTTTAGGGTACGGGTTAGGATTAGGGTTCGTGTTAGGGTTAGGGTAGGGGTTAGGGTTAGGGTACGCGTTAGGGTTAGGGTAGTTATTAAACCTATCCCACTCTCTAGATACCCCTTAGCACGTCAAGGAATATTATTTGGGGGTCCAGCCATGGAGAAGAGTTTAGACACTAGGAGAAGATAAGGAACACACCCATTATCAAGAAATCACATTAGGATTCTCTTTTTAACCTGTTCCTTAAAACACTAGTGCTTAGGAAATCTATTGGAGGCAGAAGCAGTCAAGGGTAGCTTAGGGTTAGGGTTAGGGTTAGGGCTAGGGTTAGGACACGGCTTAGGGTACGGGTTCGGGTACGGGTTCGTGTACGGCGTAGGGTATGGGTTTGGGTTAGTGTTAGGGTTAGTTTGAAGGTTAGGGCTCGGTTTAGGGTACGGGTTAGGATTAGGGTTCGTGTTAGGGTTAGGGTAGGGGTTAGGGTTAGGGTAGTTATTAAACCTATCCCACTCTCTAGATACCCCTTAGCACGTCAAGGAATATTATTTGGGGGTCCAGCCATGGAGAAGAGTTTAGACACTAGGAGAAGATAAGGAACACACCCATTATTAAGAAATCACATTAGGATTCTCTTTTTAACCTGTTCCTTAAAACACTAGTGCTTAGGTAATCTATTGGAGGCAGAAGCAGTCAAGGGTAGCTTAGGGTTAGGGTTTGGGTTAGGGTACGGCTTAGGGTACGGGTTCGGGTACGGGTTCGGGTACGGGTTTGGGTATGGCGTAGGGTATGGGTTAGGGTTAGGGTTAGGGTTAGTTTGAGGGTTAGGGCTCGGTTTAGGGTACGGGTTAGGATTAGGGTACGTGTTAGGGTTAGGGTAGGGGTTAGGGTTAGGGTACGCGTTAGGGTTAGGGTAGTTATTAAACCTATCCCACTCTCTAGATACCCCTTAGCACGTCAAGGAATATCATTTGGGGGTCCAGCCATGGAGAAGAGTTTAGACACTAGGAGAAGATAAGGAACACACCCATTATCAAGAAATCACATTAGGATTCTCTTTTTAACCTGTTCCTTAAAACACTAGTGCTTAGGAAATCTATTGGAGGCAGAAGCAGTCAAGGGTAGCTTAGGGTTAGGGTTAGGGTTAGGGCTAGGGTTAGGACACGGCTTAGGGTACGGGTTCGGGTACGGGTTCGTGTACGGCGTAGGGTATGGGTTTGGGTTAGGGTTAGGGTTAGTTTGAAGGTTAGGGCTCGGTTTAGGTTACGGGTTAGGATTAGGATTCGTGTTAGGGTTACGGTAGGGGTTAGGGTTAGGGTACGCGTTAGGGTTAGGGTAGTTATTAAACCTATCCCACTCTCTAGATACCCCTTAGCACGTCAAGGAATATTATTTGGGGGTCCAGCCATGGAGAAGAGTTTAGACACTAGGAGAAGATAAGGAACACACCCATTATCCTGAAATCACATTAGGATTCTCTTTTTAACCTGTTCCTTAATACACTAGTGCTTAGGAAATCTATTGGAGGCAGAAGCAGTCAAGGGTAGCTTAGGGTTAGGGTTAGGGTTAGGGTACCGCTTAGGGTACGGGTTCGGGTACGGGTTCGGGTACGGGTTCGGGTACGGCGTAGGGTATGGGTTAGGTTTAGGGTTAGGGTTAGTTTGAGGGTTAAGGCTCGGTTTAGGTTAGGGTTAGGGTTAGGGTTAGGGTTAGGGTTAGGGTTAGGGTTAGGGTTAGTTTGAGGGTTAGGGCTCGGTTTAGATTACGGGTTAGGATTAGGGTACGTCTTAGGGTTAGGGTAGCGGTTAGGGTTAGGGTACGCGTTAGGGTTAGGGTAGTTATTAAACCTATCCCACTCTCTAGATAACCCTTAGCACGTCAAGGAATATTATTTGGGGGTCCAGCCATGGAGAAGAGTTTAGACACTAGGAGAAGATAAGGAACACACCCATTATCAAGAAATCACATTAGGATTCTCTTTTTAACCTGTTCCTTAATACAGTAGTGCTTAGGAAATCTATTGGAGGCAGAAGCAGTCAAGGGTAGCTTAGGGTTAGGGTTAGGGTTAGGGTTAGGTTTAGGGTACGGCTTAGGGTACGGGTTCGGGTACGGGTTCGGGTACGGGTTCGGGTACGGCGTAGGGTATGGGTTAGAGTTAGGGTTAGGGTTAGTTTGAGGGTTAGGGCTCGGTTTAGTATACGGGTTAGGATTAGTGTACGTGTTAGGGTTAGGGTAGAGGTTAGGGTTAGGGTATGCGTTAGGGTTAGGGTAGTTATTAAACCTATCCCACTCTCTAGATACCCCTTAGCACGTCAAGGAATATTATTTGGGGGTCCAGCCATGGAGAAGAGTTTAGACACTAGGAGAAGATAAGGAACACACCCATTATCAAGAAATCACATTAGGATTCTCTTTTTAACCTGTTCCTTAAAACACTAGTGCTTAGGAAATCTATTGGAGGCAGAAGCAGTCAAGGGTAGCTTAGGGTTAGGGTTAGGGTTATTGTTAGGGTAAGGCTTAGGGTACGGGTTCGGGTACGGCATAGGGTATGGGTTAGGGTTAGGGTTAGGGTTAGTTTGAGGGTTAGGGCTCGGTTTAGGGTACGGGTTAGGAGTAGGGTACGTGTTAGGGTTAGGGTAGGGGTTAGGGTTAGGGTACGCGTTAGGGTTAGGGTAGTTATTAAACCTATCCCACTCTCTAGATACCCCTTAGCACGTCAAGGAATATTATTTGGGTGTCCAGCCATGGAGAAGAGTTTAGACACTAGGAGAAGATAAGGAACACACCCATTATCCTGAAATCACATTAGGATTCTCTTTTTAACCTGTTCCTTAAAACACTAGTGCTTAGGAAATCTATTGGAGGCAGAAGCTGTCAAGGGTAGCTTAGGGTTAGGGTTAGGGTTAGCTTTAGGGTACGGCTTAGGGTACGGGTTCGGGTACGGGTTCGGGTATGGCGTAGGGTATGGGTTAGGGTTAGGGTTAGGGTTAGTTTGAGGGTTAGGGCTCGGTTTAGGGTACGGGTTAGGATTAGGGTACGTGTTAGGGTTAGGGTACGCGTTAGGGTTAGGGTAGTTATTAAACCTATCCCACTCTCTAGATACCCCTTAGCACGTCAAGGAATATTATTTGGGTGTCCAGACATGGAGAAGAATTTAGACACTAGGAGAAGATAAGGAACACACCCATTATCAAGAAATCACATTAGGATTCTCTTTTTACCCTGTTCCTTAAAACAGTAGTGCTTAGGAAATCTATTGGAGGAAGAAGCAGTCAAGGGTAGCTTAGGGTTAGGGTTAGGGTTAGGGTTAGGGTTAGGGTACGGGTTCGGGTACGGTTTCGTGTACGGCGTAGGGTATGGGTTAGGGTTAGTGTTAGGGTTAGTTTGAAGGTTAGGGCTCGGTTTAGGGTACGGGTTAGGATTAGGGTTCGTGTTAGGGTTAGGGTAGGGGTTAGGGTTAGGGTACGCGTTAGGGTTAGGGTAGTTATTAAATCTATCCCACTCTCTAGATACCCCTTAGCACGTCAAGGAATATTATTTGGGGGTCCAGCCATGGAGAAGAGTTTAGACACTAGGAGAAGATAAGGAACACACCCATTATCAAGAAATCACATTAGGATTCTCTTTTTAACCTGTTCCTTAAAACACTAGTGCTTAGGAAATCTATTGGAGGCAAAGCAGTCAAGGGTAGCTTAGGGTTAGGGTTAGGGTTAGGGTTAGGGTTAGGGTTATTGTTAGGGTAAGGCTTAGGGTACGGGTTCGGGTACGGCATAGGGTATGGGTTAGGGTTAGGTTTAGGGTTAGTTTGAGGGTTAGGGCTCGGTTTAGGGTACGGGTTAGGAGTAGGGTACGTGTTAGGGTTAGGGTAGGGGTTAGGGTTAGGGTACGCGTTAGGGTTAGGGTAGTTATTAAACCTATCCCACTCCCTAGATACCCCTTAGCACGTCAAGGAATATTATTTGGGGGTCCAGCCATGGAGAAGAGTTTAGACAGTAGGAGAAGATAAGGAACACACCCATTATCAAGAAATCACATTAGGATTCTCTTTTTAACCTGTTCCTTAAAACACTAGTGCTTAGGAAATCTATTGGAGGCAAAGCAGTCAAGGGTAGCTTAGGGTTAGGGTTAGGGTTAGGGTTATTGTACGGCTTAGGGTACGGGTTCGGGTACGGGTTCGTGTACGCTGTAGGGTATGGGTTAGGGTTAGGGTTAGGGTTAGTTTGAAGGTTAGGGCTCGGTTTAGGGTACGGGTTAGGATTAGGGTTCGTGTTAGGGTTAGGGTAGGGGTTAGGGTTAGGGTACGCGTTAGGGTTAGGGTAGTTATTAAATCTATCCCACTCTCTAGATACCCCTTAGCACGTCAAGGAATATTATTTGGGGGTCCAGCCATGGAGAAGAGTTTAGACACTAGGAGAAGATAAGGAACACACCCATTATCAAGAAATCACATTAGGATTCTCTTTTTAACCTGTTCCTTAAAACACTAGTGCTTAGGAAATCTATTGGAGGCAGAAGCAGTCAAGGGTAGCTTAGGGTTAGGGTTAGGGTTAGGGCTAGGGTTAGGACACGGCTTAGGGTACGGGTTCGGGTACGGGTTCGTGTACGGCGTAGGGTATGGGTTTGGGTTAGGGTTAGGATTAGTTTGAAGGTCAGGGCTCGGTTTAGGGTACGGGTTAGGATTAGGGTTCGTGTTAGGGTTAGGGTAGGGGTTAGGGTTAGGGTACGCGTTAGGGTTAGGGTAGTTATTAAACCTATCCCACTCTCTAGATACCCCTTAGCACGTCAAGGAATATTATTTGGGTGTCCAGCCATGGAGAAGAGTTTAGACACTAGGAGAAGATAAGGAACACACCCATTATCAAGAAATCACATTAGGATTCTCTTTTTAACCTGTTCCTTAATACAGTAGTGCTTAGGAAATCTATTGGAGGCAGAAGCAGTCAAGGGTAGCTTAGGGTTAGGGTTAGGGTTAGGGTTAGGTTTAGGGTACGGCTTAGGGTACGGGTTCGGGTACGGGTTCGGGTACGGGTTCGGGTACGGCGTAGGGTATGGGTTAGAGTTAGGGTTAGGGTTAGTTTGAGGGTTAGGGCTCGGTTTAGTATACGGGTTAGGATTAGTGTACGTGTTAGGGTTAGGGTAGAGGTTAGGGTTAGGGTATGCGTTAGGGTTAGGGTAGTTATTAAACCTATCCCACTCTCTAGATACCCCTTAGCACGTCAAGGAATATTATTTGGGGGTCCAGCCATGGAGAAGAGTTTAGACACTAGGAGAAGATAAGGAACACACCCATTATCAAGAAATCACATTAGGATTCTCTTTTTAACCTGTTCCTTAAAACACTAGTGCTTAGGAAATCTATTGGAGGCAGAAGCAGTCAAGGGTAGCTTAGGGTTAGGGTTAGGGTTATTGTTAGGGTAAGGCTTAGGGTACAGGTTCGGGTACGGCATAGGGTATGGGTTAGGGTTAGGGTTAGGGTTAGTTTGAGGGTTAGGGCTCGGTTTAGGGTACGGGTTAGGAGTAGGGTACGTGTTAGGGTTAGGGTAGGGGTTAGGGTTAGGGTACGCGTTAGGGTTAGGGTAGTTATTAAACCTATCCCACTCTCTAGATACCCCTTAGCACCTCAAGGAATATTATTTGGGTGTCCAGCCATGGAGAAGAGTTTAGACACTAGGAGAAGATAAGGAACACACCCATTATCCTGAAATCACATTAGGATTCTCTTTTTAACCTGTTCCTTAAAACACTAGTGCTTAGGAAATCTATTGGAGGCAGAAGCTGTCAAGGGTAGCTTAGGGTTAGGGTTAGGGTTAGCTTTAGGGTACGGCTTAGGGTACGGGTTCGGGTACGGGTTCGGGTACGGCGTAGGGTATGGGTTAGGGTTAGGGTTAGGGTTAGTTTGAGGGTTAGGGCTCGGTTTAGGGTACGGGTTAGGATTAGGGTACGTGTTAGGGTTAGGGTACGCGTTAGGGTTAGGGTAGTTATTAAACCTATCCCACTCTCTAGATACCCCTTAGCACGTCAAGGAATATTATTTGGGTGTCCAGACATGGAGAAGAATTTAGACACTAGGAGAAGATAAGGAACACACCCATTATCAAGAAATCACATTAGGATTCTCTTTTTACCCTGTTCCTTAAAACAGTAGTGCTTAGGAAATCTATTGGAGGAAGAAGCAGTCAAGGGTAGCTTAGGGTTAGGGTTAGGGTTAGGGTTAGGGTTAGGGTACGGGTTCGGGTACGGTTTCGTGTACGGCGTAGGGTATGGGTTAGGGTTAGTGTTAGGGTTAGTTTGAAGGTTAGGGCTCGGTTTAGGGTACGGGTTAGGATTAGGGTTCGTGTTAGGGTTAGGGTAGGGGTTAGGGTTAGGGTACGCGTTAGGGTTAGGGTAGTTATTAAATCTATCCCACTCTCTAGATACCCCTTAGCACGTCAAGGAATATTATTTGGGGGTCCAGCCATGGAGAAGAGTTTAGACACTAGGAGAAGATAAGGAACACACCCATTATCAAGAAATCACATTAGGATTCTCTTTTTAACCTGTTCCTTAAAACACTAGTGCTTAGGAAATCTATTGGAGGCAAAGCAGTCAAGGGTAGCTTAGGGTTAGGGTTAGGGTTAGGGTTAGGGTTAGGGTTATTGTTAGGGTAAGGCTTAGGGTACGGGTTCGGGTACGGCATAGGGTATGGGTTAGGGTTAGGTTTAGGGTTAGTTTGAGGGTTAGGGCTCGGTTTAGGGTACGGGTTAGGAGTAGGGTACGTGTTAGGGTTAGGGTAGGGGTTAGGGTTAGGGTACGCGTTAGGGTTAGGGTAGTTATTAAACCTATCCCACTCCCTAGATACCCCTTAGCACGTCAAGGAATATTATTTGGGGGTCCAGCCATGGAGAAGAGTTTAGACAGTAGGAGAAGATAAGGAACACACCCATTATCAAGAAATCACATTAGGATTCTCTTTTTAACCTGTTCCTTAAAACACTAGTGCTTAGGAAATCTATTGGAGGCAAAGCAGTCAAGGGTAGCTTAGGGTTAGGGTTAGGGTTAGGGTTAGGGTACGGCTTAGGGTACGGGTTCGGGTACGGGTTCGTGTACGCTGTAGGGTATGGGTTAGGGTTAGGGTTAGGGTTAGTTTGAAGGTTAGGGCTCGGTTTAGGGTACGGGTTAGGATTAGGTTTCGTGTTAGGGTTAGGGTAGGGGTTAGGGTTAGGGTACGCGTTAGGGTTAGGGTAGTTATTAAATCTATCCCACTCTCTAGATACCCCTTAGCACGTCAAGGAATATTATTTGGGGGTCCAGCCATGGAGAAGAGTTTAGACACTAGGAGAAGATAAGGAACACACCCATTATCAAGAAATCACATTAGGATTCTCTTTTTAACCTGTTCCTTAAAACACTAGTGCTTAGGAAATCTATTGGAGGCAGAAGCAGTCAAGGGTAGCTTAGGGTTAGGGTTAGGGTTAGGGCTAGGGTTAGGACACGGCTTAGGGTACGGGTTCGGGTACGGGTTCGTGTACGGCGTAGGGTATGGGTTTGGGTTAGGGTTAGGATTAGTTTGAAGGTCAGGGCTCGGTTTAGGGTACGGGTTAGGATTAGGGTTCGTGTTAGGGTTAGGGTAGGGGTTAGGGTTAGGGTACGCGTTAGGGTTAGGGTAGTTATTAAACCTATCCCACTCTCTAGATACCCCTTAGCACGTCAAGGAATATTATTTGGGGGTCCAGCCATGGAGAAGAGTTTAGACACTAGGAGAAGATAAGGAACACACCCATTATCAAGAAATCACATTAGGATTCTCTTTTTAACCTGTTCCTTAAAACACTAGTGCTTAGGAAATCTATTGGAGGCAGAAGCAGTCAAGGGTAGCTTAGGGTTAGGGTTAGGGTTAGGGCTAGGGTTAGGACACGGCTTAGGGTACGGGTTCGGGTACGGGTTCGTGTACGGCGTAGGGTATGGGTTTGGGTTAGTGTTAGGGTTAGTTTGAAGGTTAGGGCTCGGTTTAGGGTACGGGTTAGGATTAGGGTTCGTGTTAGGGTTAGGGTAGGGGTTAGGGTTAGGGTAGTTATTAAACCTATCCCACTCTCTAGATACCCCTTAGCACGTCAAGGAATATTATTTGGGGGTCCAGCCATGGAGAAGAGTTTAGACACTAGGAGAAGATAAGGAACACACCCATTATTAAGAAATCACATTAGGATTCTCTTTTTAACCTGTTCCTTAAAACACTAGTGCTTAGGTAATCTATTGGAGGCAGAAGCAGTCAAGGGTAGCTTAGGGTTAGGGTTTGGGTTAGGGTACGGCTTAGGGTACGGGTTCGGGTACGGGTTCGGGTACGGGTTTGGGTATGGCGTAGGGTATGGGTTAGGGTTAGGGTTAGGGTTAGTTTGAGGGTTAGGGCTCGGTTTAGGGTACGGGTTAGGATTAGGGTACGTGTTAGGGTTAGGGTAGGGGTTAGGGTTAGGGTACGCGTTAGGGTTAGGGTAGTTATTAAACCTATCCCACTCTCTAGATACCCCTTAGCACGTCAAGGAATATCATTTGGGGGTCCAGCCATGGAGAAGAGTTTAGACACTAGGAGAAGATAAGGAACACACCCATTATCAAGAAATCACATTAGGATTCTCTTTTTAACCTGTTCCTTAAAACACTAGTGCTTAGGAAATCTATTGGAGGCAGAAGCAGTCAAGGGTAGCTTAGGGTTAGGGTTAGGGTTAGGGCTAGGGTTAGGACACGGCTTAGGGTACGGGTTCGGGTACGGGTTTGTGTACGGCGTAGGGTATGGGTTTGGGTTAGGGTTAGGGTTAGTTTGAAGGTTAGGGCTCGGTTTAGGGTACGGGTTAGGATTAGGGTTCGTGTTAGGGTTAGGGTAGGTGTTAGGGTTAGGGTACGCGTTAGGGTTAGGGTAGTTATTAAACCTATCCCACTCTCTAGATACCCCTTAGCACGTCAAGGAATATTATTTGGGGGTCCAGCCATGGAGAAGAGTTTAGACACTAGGAGAAGATAAGGAACACACCCATTATCCTGAAATCACATTAGGATTCTCTTTTTAACCTGTTCCTTAATACACTAGTGCTTAGGAAATCTATTGGAGGCAGAAGCAGTCAAGGGTAGCTTAGGGTTAGGGTTACGGTTAGGGTTAGGGTTAGGGTATGGCTTAGGGTACGGGTTCGGGTACGGGTTCGGGTACGGCGTAGGGTATGGGTTAGGGTTAGGGTTAGGGTTAGTTTGAGGGTTAGGGCTCGGTTTAGGGTACGGGTTAGGATTAGGGTACGTGTTAGGGTTAGGGTAGGGGTTAGGGTTAGGTTACGCGTTAGGGTTAGGGTAGTTATTAAACCTATCCCACTCTCTAGATACCCCTTAGCACGTCAAGGAATATTATTTGGGGGACCAGCCATGGAGAAGAGTTTAGACACTAGGAGAAGATAAGGAACACACCCATTATCAAGAAATCACATTAGGATTCTCTTTTTAACCTGTTCCTTAAAACACTAGTGCTTAGGAAATCTATTGGAGGCAGAAGCTGTCAAGGGTAGCTTAGGGTTAGGTTTAGGGTTAGCTTTAGGGTACGGCTTAGGGTACGGGTTCGGGTACGGGTTCGGGTACGGCGTAGGGTATGGGTTAGGGTTAGGGTTAGGGTTAGTTTGAGGGTTAGGGCTCGGTTTAGGGTACGGGTTAGGATTAGGGTACGTGTTAGGGTTAGGGTACGCGTTAGGGTTAGGGTAGTTATTAAACCTATCCCACTCTCTAGATACCCCTTAGCACGTCAAGGAATATTATTTGGGTGTCCAGACATGGAGAAGAATTTAGACACTAGGAGAAGATAAGGAACACACCCATTATCAAGAAATCACATTAGGATTCTCTTTTTACCCTGTTCCTTAAAACAGTAGTGCTTAGGAAATCTATTGGAGGAAGAAGCAGTCAAGGGTAGCTTAGGGTTAGGGTTAGGGTTAGGGTTAGGGTTAGGGTACGGGTTCGGGTACGGTTTCGTGTACGGCGTAGGGTATGGGTTAGGGTTAGTGTTAGGGTTAGTTTGAAGGTTAGGGCTCGGTTTAGGGTACGGGTTAGGATTAGGGTTCGTGTTAGGGTTAGGGTAGGGGTTAGGGTTAGGGTACGCGTTAGGGTTAGGGTAGTTATTAAATCTATCCCACTCTCTAGATACCCCTTAGCACGTCAAGGAATATTATTTGGGGGTCCAGCCATGGAGAAGAGTTTAGACACTAGGAGAAGATAAGGAACACACCCATTATCAAGAAATCACATTAGGATTCTCTTTTTAACCTGTTCCTTAAAACACTAGTGCTTAGGAAATCTATTGGAGGCAAAGCAGTCAAGGGTAGCTTAGTTTTAGGGTTAGGGTTAGGGTTAGGGTTAGGGTTATTGTTAGGGTAAGGCTTAGGGTACGGGTTCGGGTACGGCATAGGGTATGGGTTAGGGTTAGGGTTAGGGTTAGTTTGAGGGTTAGGGCTCGGTTTAGGGTACGGGTTAGGAGTAGGGTACGTGTTAGGGTTAGGGTAGGGGTTAGGGTTAGGGTACGCGTTAGGGTTAGGGTAGTTATTAAACCTATCCCACTCCCTAGATACCCCTTAGCACGTCAAGGAATATTATTTGGGGGTCCAGCCATGGAGAAGAGTTTAGACAGTAGGAGAAGATAAGGAACACACCCATTATCAAGAAATCACATTAGGATTCTCTTTTTAACCTGTTCCTTAAAACACTAGTGCTTAGGAAATCTATTGGAGGCAAAGCAGTCAAGGGTAGCTTAGGGTTAGGGTTAGGGTTAGGGTTAGGGTTAGGGTACGGCTTAGGGTACGGGTTCGGGTACGGGTTCGTGTACGCTGTAGGGTATGGGTTAGGGTTAGGGTTAGGGTTAGTTTGAAGGTTAGGGCTCGGTTTAGGGTACGGGTTAGGATTAGGGTTCGTGTTAGGGTTAGGGTAGGGGTTAGGGTTAGGGTACGCGTTAGGGTTAGGGTAGTTATTAAATCTATCCCACTCTCTAGATACCCCTTAGCACGTCAAGGAATATTATTTGGGGGTCCAGCCATGGAGAAGAGTTTAGACACTAGGAGAAGATAAGGAACACACCCATTATCAAGAAATCACATTAGGATTCTCTTTTTAACCTGTTCCTTAAAACACTAGTGCTTAGGAAATCTATTGGAGGCAGAAGCAGTCAAGGGTAGCTTAGGGTTAGGGCTAGGGTTAGGACACGGCTTAGGGTACGGGTTCGGGTACGGGTTCGTGTACGGCGTAGGGTATGGGTTTGGGTTAGGGTTAGGATTAGTTTGAAGGTCAGGGCTCGGTTTAGGGTATGGGTTAGGATTAGGGTTCGTGTTAGGGTTAGGGTAGGGGTTAGGGTTAGGGTACGCGTTAGGGTTAGGGTAGTTATTAAACCTATCCCACTCTCTAGATACCCCTTAGCACGTCAAGGAATATTATTTGGGTGTCCAGCCATGGAGAAGAGTTTAGACACTAGGAGAAGATAAGGAACACACCCATTATCAAGAAATCACATTAGGATTCTCTTTTTAACCTGTTCCTTAAAACACTAGTGCTTAGGAAATCTATTGGAGGCAGAAGCAGTCAAGGGTAGCTTAGGGTTAGGGTTAGGGTTAGGGCTAGGGTTAGGACACGGCTTAGGGTACGGGTTCGGGTACGGGTTCGTGTACGGCGTAGGGTATGGGTTTGGGTTAGTGTTAGGGTTAGTTTGAAGGTTAGGGCTCGGTTTAGGGTACGGGTTAGGATTAGGGTTCGTGTTAGGGTTAGGGTAGGGGTTAGGGTTAGGGTAGTTATTAAACCTATCCCACTCTCTAGATACCCCTTAGCACGTCAAGGAATATTATTTGGGGGTCCAGCCATGGAGAAGAGTTTAGACACTAGGAGAAGATAAGGAACACACCCATTATTAAGAAATCACATTAGGATTCTCTTTTTAACCTGTTCCTTAAAACACTAGTGCTTAGGTAATCTATTGGAGGCAGAAGCAGTCAAGGGTAGCTTAGGGTTAGGGTTTGGGTTAGGGTACGGCTTAGGGTACGGGTTCGGGTACGGGTTCGGGTACGGGTTTGGGTATGGCGTAGGGTATGGGTTAGGGTTAGGGTTAGGGTTAGTTTGAGGGTTAGGGCTCGGTTTAGGGTACGGGTTAGGATTAGGGTACGTGTTAGGGTTAGGGTAGGGGTTAGGGTTAGGGTACGCGTTAGGGTTAGGGTAGTTATTAAACCTATCCCACTCTCTAGATACCCCTTAGCACGTCAAGGAATATCATTTGGGGGTCCAGCCATGGAGAAGAGTTTAGACACTAGGAGAAGATAAGGAACACACCCATTATCAAGAAATCACATTAGGATTCTCTTTTTAACCTGTTCCTTAAAACACTAGTGCTTAGGAAATCTATTGGAGGCAGAAGCAGTCAAGGGTAGCTTAGGGTTAGGGTTAGGGTTAGGGCTAGGGTTAGGACACGGCTTAGGGTACGGGTTCGGGTACGGGTTCGTGTACGGCGTAGGGTATGGGTTTGGGTTAGGGTTAGGGTTAGATTGAAGGTTAGGGCTCGGTTTAGGGTACGGGTTAGGATTAGGGTTCGTGTTAGGGTTAGGGTAGGTGTTAGGGTTAGGGTACGCGTTAGGGTTAGGGTAGTTATTAAACCTATCCCACTCTCTAGATACCCCTTAGCACGTCAAGGAATATTATTTGGGGGTCCAGCCATGGAGAAGAGTTTAGACACTAGGAGAAGATAAGGAACACACCCATTATCCTGAAATCACATTAGGATTCTCTTTTTAACCTGTTCCTTAATACACTAGTGCTTAGGAAATCTATTGGAGGCAGAAGCAGTCAAGGGTAGCTTAGGGTTAGGGTTACGGTTAGGGTTAGGGTTAGGGTATGGCTTAGGGTACGGGTTCGGGTACGGGTTCGGGTACGGCGTAGGGTATGGGTTAGGGTTAGGGTTAGGGTTAGTTTGAGGGTTAGGGCTCGGTTTAGGGTACGGGTTAGGATTAGGGTACGTGTTAGGGTTAGGGTAGGGGTTAGGGTTAGGGTACGCGTTAGGGTTAGGGTAGTTATTAAACCTATCCCACTCTCTAGATACCCCTTAGCACGTCAAGGAATATTATTTGGGGGACCAGCCATGGAGAAGAGTTTAGACACTAGGAGAAGATAAGGAACACACCCATTATCAAGAAATCACATTAGGATTCTCTTTTTAACCTGTTCCTTAAAACACTAGTGCTTAGGAAATCTATTGGAGGCAGAAGCAGTCAAGGGTAGCTTAGGGTTAGCGTTAGGGTTAGGGTACGGCTTAGGGTACGGGTTCGGGTACGGGTTCGGGTACGGGTTCGGGTACGGCGTAGGGTATGGGTTAGGTTTAGGGTTAGGGTTAGTTTGAGGGTTAGGGCTCGGTTTAGGTTACGGGTTAGGATTAGGGTACGTGTTAGGGTTAGGGTAGGGGTTAGGGTTAGGGTACGCGTTAGGGTTAGGGTAGTTATTAAACATATCCCACTCTCTAGATACCCCTTAGCACGTCAAGGAATATTATTTGGGGGTCCAGCCATGGAGAAGAGTTTAGACACTAGGAGAAGATAAGGAACACACCCATTATTAAGAAATCACATTAGGATTCTCTTTTTAACCTGTTCCTTAAAACACTAGTGCTTAGGTAATCTATTGGAGGCAGAAGCAGTCAAGGGTAGCTTAGGGTTAGGGTTTGGGTTAGGGTACGGCTTAGGGTACGGGTTCGGGTACGGGTTCGGGTACGGGTTTGGGTATGGCGTAGGGTATGGGTTAGGGTTAGGGTTAGGGTTAGTTTGAGGGTTAGGGCTCGGTTTAGGGTACGGGTTAGGATTAGGGTACGTGTTAGGGTTAGGGTAGGGGTTAGGGTTAGGGTACGCGTTAGGGTTAGGGTAGTTATTAAACCTATCCCACTCTCTAGATACCCCTTAGCACGTCAAGGAATATCATTTGGGGGTCCAGCCATGGAGAAGAGTTTAGACACTAGGAGAAGATAAGGAACACACCCATTATCAAGAAATCACATTAGGATTCTCTTTTTAACCTGTTCCTTAAAACACTAGTGCTTAGGAAATCTATTGGAGGCAGAAGCAGTCAAGGGTAGCTTAGGGTTAGGGTTAGGGTTAGGGCTAGGGTTAGGACACGGCTTAGGGTACGGGTTCGGGTACGGGTTCGTGTACGGCGTAGGGTATGGGTTTGGGTTAGGGTTAGGGTTAGTTTGAAGGTTAGGGCTCGGTTTAGGGTACGGGTTAGGATTAGGGTTCGTGTTAGGGTTAGGGTAGGTGTTAGGGTTAGGGTACGCGTTAGGGTTAGGGTAGTTATTAAACCTATCCCACTCTCTAGATACCCCTTAGCACGTCAAGGAATATTATTTGGGGGTCCAGCCATGGAGAAGAGTTTAGACACTAGGAGAAGATAAGGAACACACCCATTATCCTGAAATCACATTAGGATTCTCTTTTTAACCTGTTCCTTAATACACTAGTGCTTAGGAAATCTATTGGAGGCAGAAGCAGTCAAGGGTAGCTTAGGGTTAGGGTTACGGTTAGGGTTAGGGTTAGGGTATGGCTTAGGGTACGGGTTCGGGTACGGGTTCGGGTACGGCGTAGGGTATGGGTTAGGGTTAGGGTTAGGGTTAGTTTGAGGGTTAGGGCTCGGTTTAGGGTACGGGTTAGGATTAGGGTACGTGTTAGGGTTAGGGTAGGGGTTAGGGTTAGGTTACGCGTTAGGGTTAGGGTAGTTATTAAACCTATCCCACTCTCTAGATACCCCTTAGCACGTCAAGGAATATTATTTGGGGGACCAGCCATGGAGAAGAGTTTAGACACTAGGAGAAGATAAGGAACACACCCATTATCAAGAAATCACATTAGGATTCTCTTTTTAACCTGTTCCTTAAAACACTAGTGCTTAGGAAATCTATTGGAGGCAGAAGCTGTCAAGGGTAGCTTAGGGTTAGGTTTAGGGTTAGCTTTAGGGTACGGCTTAGGGTACGGGTTCGGGTACGGGTTCGGGTACGGCGTAGGGTATGGGTTAGGGTTAGGGTTAGGGTTAGTTTGAGGGTTAGGGCTCGGTTTAGGGTACGGGTTAGGATTAGGGTACGTGTTAGGGTTAGGGTACGCGTTAGGGTTAGGGTAGTTATTAAACCTATCCCACTCTCTAGATAGCCCTTAGCACGTCAAGGAATATTATTTGGGTGTCCAGACATGGAGAAGAATTTAGACACTAGGAGAAGATAAGGAACACACCCATTATCAAGAAATCACATTAGGATTCTCTTTTTACCCTGTTCCTTAAAACAGTAGTGCTTAGGAAATCTATTGGAGGAAGAAGCAGTCAAGGGTAGCTTAGGGTTAGGGTTAGGGTTAGGGTTAGGGTTAGGGTACGGGTTCGGGTACGGTTTCGTGTACGGCGTAGGGTATGGGTTAGGGTTAGTGTTAGGGTTAGTTTGAAGGTTAGGGCTCGGTTTAGGGTACGGGTTAGGATTAGGGTTCGTGTTAGGGTTAGGGTAGGGGTTAGGGTTAGGGTACGCGTTAGGGTTAGGGTAGTTATTAAATCTATCCCACTCTCTAGATACCCCTTAGCACGTCAAGGAATATTATTTGGGGGTCCAGCCATGGAGAAGAGTTTAGACACTAGGAGAAGATAAGGAACACACCCATTATCAAGAAATCACATTAGGATTCTCTTTTTAACCTGTTCCTTAAAACACTAGTGCTTAGGAAATCTATTGGAGGCAAAGCAGTCAAGGGTAGCTTAGTTTTAGGGTTAGGGTTAGGGTTAGGGTTAGGGTTATTGTTAGGGTAAGGCTTAGGGTACGGGTTCGGGTACGGCATAGGGTATGGGTTAGGGTTAGGGTTAGGGTTAGTTTGAGGGTTAGGGCTCGGTTTAGGGTACGGGTTAGGAGTAGGGTACGTGTTAGGGTTAGGGTAGGGGTTAGGGTTAGGGTACGCGTTAGGGTTAGGGTAGTTATTAAACCTATCCCACTCCCTAGATACCCCTTAGCACGTCAAGGAATATTATTTGGGGGTCCAGCCATGGAGAAGAGTTTAGACAGTAGGAGAAGATAAGGAACACACCCATTATCAAGAAATCACATTAGGATTCTCTTTTTAACCTGTTCCTTAAAACACTAGTGCTTAGGAAATCTATTGGAGGCAAAGCAGTCAAGGGTAGCTTAGGGTTAGGGTTAGGGTTAGGGTTAGGGTTAGGGTACGGCTTAGGGTACGGGTTCGGGTACGGGTTCGTGTACGCTGTAGGGTATGGGTTAGGGTTAGTTTGAAGGTTAGGGCTCGGTTTAGGGTACGGGTTAGGATTAGGGTTCGTGTTAGGGTTAGGGTAGGGGTTAGGGTTAGGGTACGCGTTAGGGTTAGGGTAGTTATTAAATCTATCCCACTCTCTAGATACCCCTTAGCACGTCAAGGAATATTATTTGGGGGTCCAGCCATGGAGAAGAGTTTAGACACTAGGAGAAGATAAGGAACACACCCATTATCAAGAAATCACATTAGGATTCTCTTTTTAACCTGTTCCTTAAAACACTAGTGCTTAGGAAATCTATTGGAGGCAGAAGCAGTCAAGGGTAGCTTAGGGTTAGGGCTAGGGTTAGGACACGGCTTAGGGTACGGGTTCGGGTACGGGTTCGTGTACGGCGTAGGGTATGGGTTTGGGTTAGGGTTAGGATTAGTTTGAAGGTCAGGGCTCGGTTTAGGGTACGGGTTAGGATTAGGGTTCGTGTTAGGGTTAGGGTAGGGGTTAGGGTTAGGGTACGCGTTAGGGTTAGGGTAGTTATTAAACCTATCCCACTCTCTAGATACCCCTTAGCACGTCAAGGAATATTATTTGGGTGTCCAGCCATGGAGAAGAGTTTAGACACTAGGAGAAGATAAGGAACACACCCATTATCAAGAAATCACATTAGGATTCTCTTTTTAACCTGTTCCTTAAAACACTAGTGCTTAGGAAATCTATTGGAGGCAGAAGCAGTCAAGGGTAGCTTAGGGTTAGGGTTAGGATTAGGGCTAGGGTTAGGACACGGCTTAGGGTACGGGTTCGGGTACGGGTTCGTGTACGGCGTAGGGTATGGGTTTGGGTTAGTGTTAGGGTTAGTTTGAAGGTTAGGGCTCGGTTTAGGGTACGGGTTAGGATTAGGGTTCGTGTTAGGGTTAGGGTAGGGGTTAGGGTTAGGGTAGTTATTAAACCTATCCCACTCTCTAGATACCCCTTAGCACGTCAAGGAATATTATTTGGGGGTCCAGCCATGGAGAAGAGTTTAGACACTAGGAGAAGATAAGGAACACACCCATTATTAAGAAATCACATTAGGATTCTCTTTTTAACCTGTTCCTTAAAACACTAGTGCTTAGGTAATCTATTGGAGGCAGAAGCAGTCAAGGGTAGCTTAGGGTTAGGGTTTGGGTTAGGGTACGGCTTAGGGTACGGGTTCGGGTACGGGTTCGGGTACGGGTTTGGGTATGGCGTAGGGTATGGGTTAGGGTTAGGGTTAGGGTTAGTTTGAGGGTTAGGGCTCGGTTTAGGGTACGGGTTAGGATTAGGGTACGTGTTAGGGTTAGGGTAGGGGTTAGGGTTAGGGTACGCGTTAGGGTTAGGGTAGTTATTAAACCTATCCCACTCTCTAGATACCCCTTAGCACGTCAAGGAATATCATTTGGGGGTCCAGCCATGGAGAAGAGTTTAGACACTAGGAGAAGATAAGGAACACACCCATTATCAAGAAATCACATTAGGATTCTCTTTTTAACCTGTTCCTTAAAACACTAGTGCTTAGGAAATCTATTGGAGGCAGAAGCAGTCAAGGGTAGCTTAGGGTTAGGGTTAGGGTTAGGGCTAGGGTTAGGACACGGCTTAGGGTACGGGTTCGGGTACGGGTTCGTGTACGGCGTAGGGTATGGGTTTGGGTTAGGGTTAGGGTTAGATTGAAGGTTAGGGCTCGGTTTAGGGTACGGGTTAGGATTAGGGTTCGTGTTAGGGTTAGGGTAGGTGTTAGGGTTAGGGTACGCGTTAGGGTTAGGGTAGTTATTAAACCTATCCCACTCTCTAGATACCCCTTAGCACGTCAAGGAATATTATTTGGGGGTCCAGCCATGGAGAAGAGTTTAGACACTAGGAGAAGATAAGGAACACACCCATTATCCTGAAATCACATTAGGATTCTCTTTTTAACCTGTTCCTTAATACACTAGTGCTTAGGAAATCTATTGGAGGCAGAAGCAGTCAAGGGTAGCTTAGGGTTAGGGTTACGGTTAGGGTTAGGGTTAGGGTATGGCTTAGGGTACGGGTTCGGGTACGGGTTCGGGTACGGCGTAGGGTATGGGTTAGGGTTAGGGTTAGGGTTAGTTTGAGGGTTAGGGCTCGGTTTAGGGTACGGGTTAGGATTAGGGTACGTGTTAGGGTTAGGGTAGGGGTTAGGGTTAGGGTACGCGTTAGGGTTAGGGTAGTTATTAAACCTATCCCACTCTCTAGATACCCCTTAGCACGTCAAGGAATATTATTTGGGGGACCAGCCATGGAGAAGAGTTTAGACACTAGGAGAAGATAAGGAACACACCCATTATCAAGAAATCACATTAGGATTCTCTTTTTAACCTGTTCCTTAAAACACTAGTGCTTAGGAAATCTATTGGAGGCAGAAGCAGTCAAGGGTAGCTTAGGGTTAGCGTTAGGGTTAGGGTACGGCTTAGGGTACGGGTTCGGGTACGGGTTCGGGTACGGGTTCGGGTACGGCGTAGGGTATGGGTTAGGTTTAGGGTTAGGGTTAGTTTGAGGGTTAGGGCTCGGTTTAGGTTACGGGTTAGGATTAGGGTACGTGTTAGGGTTAGGGTAGGGGTTAGGGTTAGGGTACGCGTTAGGGTTAGGGTAGTTATTAAACATATCCCACTCTCTAGATACCCCTTAGCACGTCAAGGAATATTATTTGGGGGTCCAGCCATGGAGAAGAGTTTAGACACTAGGAGAAGATAAGGAACACACCCATTATTAAGAAATCACATTAGGATTCTCTTTTTAACCTGTTCCTTAAAACACTAGTGCTTAGGTAATCTATTGGAGGCAGAAGCAGTCAAGGGTAGCTTAGGGTTAGGGTTTGGGTTAGGGTACGGCTTAGGGTACGGGTTCGGGTACGGGTTCGGGTACGGGTTTGGGTATGGCGTAGGGTATGGGTTAGGGTTAGGGTTAGGGTTAGTTTGAGGGTTAGGGCTCGGTTTAGGGTACGGGTTAGGATTAGGGTACGTGTTAGGGTTAGGGTAGGGGTTAGGGTTAGGGTACGCGTTAGGGTTAGGGTAGTTATTAAACCTATCCCACTCTCTAGATACCCCTTAGCACGTCAAGGAATATCATTTGGGGGTCCAGCCATGGAGAAGAGTTTAGACACTAGGAGAAGATAAGGAACACACCCATTATCAAGAAATCACATTAGGATTCTCTTTTTAACCTGTTCCTTAAAACACTAGTGCTTAGGAAATCTATTGGAGGCAGAAGCAGTCAAGGGTAGCTTAGGGTTAGGGTTAGGGTTAGGGCTAGGGTTAGGACACGGCTTAGGGTACGGGTTCGGGTACGGGTTCGTGTACGGCGTAGGGTATGGGTTTGGGTTAGGGTTAGGGTTAGTTTGAAGGTTAGGGCTCGGTTTAGGGTACGGGTTAGGATTAGGGTTCGTGTTAGGGTTAGGGTAGGTGTTAGGGTTAGGGTACGCGTTAGGGTTAGGGTAGTTATTAAACCTATCCCACTCTCTAGATACCCCTTAGCACGTCAAGGAATATTATTTGGGGGTCCAGCCATGGAGAAGAGTTTAGACACTAGGAGAAGATAAGGAACACACCCATTATCCTGAAATCACATTAGGATTCTCTTTTTAACCTGTTCCTTAATACACTAGTGCTTAGGAAATCTATTGGAGGCAGAAGCAGTCAAGGGTAGCTTAGGGTTAGGGTTACGGTTAGGGTTAGGGTTAGGGTATGGCTTAGGGTACGGGTTCGGGTACGGGTTCGGGTACGGCGTAGGGTATGGGTTAGGGTTAGGGTTAGGGTTAGTTTGAGGGTTAGGGCTCGGTTTAGGGTACGGGTTAGGATTAGGGTACGTGTTAGGGTTAGGGTAGGGGTTAGGGTTAGGTTACGCGTTAGGGTTAGGGTAGTTATTAAACCTATCCCACTCTCTAGATACCCCTTAGCACGTCAAGGAATATTATTTGGGGGACCAGCCATGGAGAAGAGTTTAGACACTAGGAGAAGATAAGGAACACACCCATTATCAAGAAATCACATTAGGATTCTCTTTTTAACCTGTTCCTTAAAACACTAGTGCTTAGGAAATCTATTGGAGGCAGAAGCTGTCAAGGGTAGCTTAGGGTTAGGTTTAGGTTTAGCTTTAGGGTACGGCTTAGGGTACGGGTTCGGGTACGGGTTCGGGTACGGCGTAGGGTATGGGTTAGGGTTAGGGTTAGGGTTAGTTTGAGGGTTAGGGCTCGGTTTAGGGTACGGGTTAGGATTAGGGTACGTGTTAGGGTTAGGGTACGCGTTAGGGTTAGGGTAGTTATTAAACCTATCCCACTCTCTAGATAGCCCTTAGCACGTCAAGGAATATTATTTGGGTGTCCAGACATGGAGAAGAATTTAGACACTAGGAGAAGATAAGGAACACACCCATTATCAAGAAATCACATTAGGATTCTCTTTTTACCCTGTTCCTTAAAACAGTAGTGCTTAGGAAATCTATTGGAGGAAGAAGCAGTCAAGGGTAGCTTAGGGTTAGGGTTAGGGTTAGGGTTAGGGTTAGGGTACGGGTTCGGGTACGGTTTCGTGTACGGCGTAGGGTATGGGTTAGGGTTAGTGTTAGGGTTAGTTTGAAGGTTAGGGCTCGGTTTAGGGTACGGGTTAGGATTAGGGTTCGTGTTAGGGTTAGGGTAGGGGTTAGGGTTAGGGTACGCGTTAGGGTTAGGGTAGTTATTAAATCTATCCCACTCTCTAGATACCCCTTAGCACGTCAAGGAATATTATTTGGGGGTCCAGCCATGGAGAAGAGTTTAGACACTAGGAGAAGATAAGGAACACACCCATTATCAAGAAATCACATTAGGATTCTCTTTTTAACCTGTTCCTTAAAACACTAGTGCTTAGGAAATCTATTGGAGGCAAAGCAGTCAAGGGTAGCTTAGTTTTAGGGTTAGGGTTAGGGTTAGGGTTAGGGTTATTGTTAGGGTAAGGCTTAGGGTACGGGTTCGGGTACGGCATAGGGTATGGGTTAGGGTTAGGGTTAGGGTTAGTTTGAGGGTTAGGGCTCGGTTTAGGGTACGGGTTAGGAGTAGGGTACGTGTTAGGGTTAGGGTAGGGGTTAGGGTTAGGGTACGCGTTAGGGTTAGGGTAGTTATTAAACCTATCCCACTCCCTAGATACCCCTTAGCACGTCAAGGAATATTATTTGGGGGTCCAGCCATGGAGAAGAGTTTAGACAGTAGGAGAAGATAAGGAACACACCCATTATCAAGAAATCACATTAGGATTCTCTTTTTAACCTGTTCCTTAAAACACTAGTGCTTAGGAAATCTATTGGAGGCAAAGCAGTCAAGGGTAGCTTAGGGTTAGGGTTAGGGTTAGGGTTAGGGTTAGGGTACGGCTTAGGGTACGGGTTCGGGTACGGGTTCGTGTACGCTGTAGGGTATGGGTTAGGGTTAGTTTGAAGGTTAGGGCTCGGTTTAGGGTACGGGTTAGGATTAGGGTTCGTGTTAGGGTTAGGGTAGGGGTTAGGGTTAGGGTACGCGTTAGGGTTAGGGTAGTTATTAAATCTATCCCACTCTCTAGATACCCCTTAGCACGTCAAGGAATATTATTTGGGGGTCCAGCCATGGAGAAGAGTTTAGACACTAGGAGAAGATAAGGAACACACCCATTATCAAGAAATCACATTAGGATTCTCTTTTTAACCTGTTCCTTAAAACACTAGTGCTTAGGAAATCTATTGGAGGCAGAAGCAGTCAAGGGTAGCTTAGGGTTAGGGCTAGGGTTAGGACACGGCTTAGGGTACGGGTTCGGGTACGGGTTCGTGTACGGCGTAGGGTATGGGTTTGGGTTAGGGTTAGGATTAGTTTGAAGGTCAGGGCTCGGTTTAGGGTACGGGTTAGGATTAGGGTTCGTGTTAGGGTTAGGGTAGGGGTTAGGGTTAGGGTACGCGTTAGGGTTAGGGTAGTTATTAAACCTATCCCACTCTCTAGATACCCCTTAGCACGTCAAGGAATATTATTTGGGTGTCCAGCCATGGAGAAGAGTTTAGACACTAGGAGAAGATAAGGAACACACCCATTATCAAGAAATCACATTAGGATTCTCTTTTTAACCTGTTCCTTAAAACACTAGTGCTTAGGAAATCTATTGGAGGCAGAAGCAGTCAAGGGTAGCTTAGGGTTAGGGTTAGGATTAGGGCTAGGGTTAGGACACGGCTTAGGGTACGGGTTCGGGTACGGGTTCGTGTACGGCGTAGGGTATGGGTTTGGGTTAGTGTTAGGGTTAGTTTGAAGGTTAGGGCTCGGTTTAGGGTACGGGTTAGGATTAGGGTTCGTGTTAGGGTTAGGGTAGGGGTTAGGGTTAGGGTAGTTATTAAACCTATCCCACTCTCTAGATACCCCTTAGCACGTCAAGGAATATTATTTGGGGGTCCAGCCATGGAGAAGAGTTTAGACACTAGGAGAAGATAAGGAACACACCCATTATTAAGAAATCACATTAGGATTCTCTTTTTAACCTGTTCCTTAAAACACTAGTGCTTAGGTAATCTATTGGAGGCAGAAGCAGTCAAGGGTAGCTTAGGGTTAGGGTTTGGGTTAGGGTACGGCTTAGGGTACGGGTTCGGGTACGGGTTCGGGTACGGGTTTGGGTATGGCGTAGGGTATGGGTTAGGGTTAGGGTTAGGGTTAGTTTGAGGGTTAGGGCTCGGTTTAGGGTACGGGTTAGGATTAGGGTACGTGTTAGGGTTAGGGTAGGGGTTAGGGTTAGGGTACGCGTTAGGGTTAGGGTAGTTATTAAACCTATCCCACTCTCTAGATACCCCTTAGCACGTCAAGGAATATCATTTGGGGGTCCAGCCATGGAGAAGAGTTTAGACACTAGGAGAAGATAAGGAACACACCCATTATCAAGAAATCACATTAGGATTCTCTTTTTAACCTGTTCCTTAAAACACTAGTGCTTAGGAAATCTATTGGAGGCAGAAGCAGTCAAGGGTAGCTTAGGGTTAGGGTTAGGGTTAGGGCTAGGGTTAGGACACGGCTTAGGGTACGGGTTCGGGTACGGGTTCGTGTACGGCGTAGGGTATGGGTTTGGGTTAGGGTTAGGGTTAGATTGAAGGTTAGGGCTCGGTTTAGGGTACGGGTTAGGATTAGGGTTCGTGTTAGGGTTAGGGTAGGTGTTAGGGTTAGGGTACGCGTTAGGGTTAGGGTAGTTATTAAACCTATCCCACTCTCTAGATACCCCTTAGCACGTCAAGGAATATTATTTGGGGGTCCAGCCATGGAGAAGAGTTTAGACACTAGGAGAAGATAAGGAACACACCCATTATCCTGAAATCACATTAGGATTCTCTTTTTAACCTGTTCCTTAATACACTAGTGCTTAGGAAATCTATTGGAGGCAGAAGCAGTCAAGGGTAGCTTAGGGTTAGGGTTACGGTTAGGGTTAGGGTTAGGGTATGGCTTAGGGTACGGGTTCGGGTACGGGTTCGGGAACGGCGTAGGGTATGGGTTAGGGTTAGGGTTAGGGTTAGTTTGAGGGTTAGGGCTCGGTTTAGGGTACGGGTTAGGATTAGGGTACGTTTTAGGGTTAGGGTAGGGGTTAGGGTTAGGGTACGCGTTAGGGTTAGGGTAGTTATTAAACCTATCCCACTCTCTAGATACCCCTTAGCACGTCAAGGAATATTATTTGGGGGACCAGCCATGGAGAAGAGTTTAGACACTAGGAGAAGATAAGGAACACACCCATTATCAAGAAATCACATTAGGATTCTCTTTTTAACCTGTTCCTTAAAACACTAGTGCTTAGGAAATCTATTGGAGGCAGAAGCAGTCAAGGGTAGCTTAGGGTTAGCGTTAGGGTTAGGGTACGGCTTAGGGTACGGGTTCGGGTACGGGTTCGGGTACGGGTTCGGGTACGGCGTAGGGTATGGGTTAGGTTTAGGGTTAGGGTTAGTTTGAGGGTTAGGGCTCGGTTTAGGTTACGGGTTAGGATTAGGGTACGTGTTAGGGTTAGGGTAGGGGTTAGGGTTAGGGTACGCGTTAGGGTTAGGGTAGTTATTAAACATATCCCACTCTCTAGATACCCCTTAGCACGTCAAGGAATATTATTTGGGGGTCCAGCCATGGAGAAGAGTTTAGACACTAGGAGAAGATAAGGAACACAACCATTATCAATAAATCACATTAGGATTCTCTTTTTAACCTGTTCCTTAAAACACTAGTGCTTAGGAAATCTATTGGAGGCAGAAGCAGTCAAGGGTAGCTTAGGGTTAGGGTTTCGGTTAGGGTACGGCTTAAGGTACGGGTTCGGGTACGGGTTCGGGTACGGGTTTGGGTATGGCGTAGGATATGGGTTAGGGTTAGGTTTAGGGTTAGTTTGAGGGTTAGGGCTCGGTTTAGGGTACGGGTTAGGATTAGGGTACGTGTTAGGTTTAGGGTAGGGGATAGGGTTAGGGTACGCATTAGGGTTAGGGTAGTTATTAAACCTATCCCACTCTCTAGATACCCCTTAGCACGTCAAGGAATATTATTTGGGTGTCCAGCCATGGAGAAGAGTTTAGACACTAGGAGAAGATAAGGAACACACCCATTATCAAGAAATCACATTAGGATTCTCTTTTTAACCTGTTCCTTAAAACACTAGTGCTTAGGAAATCTATTGGAGGCAGAAGCAGTCAAGGGTAGCTTAGGGTTAGGGTTAGGGTTAGGGCTAGGGTTAGGACACGGCTTAGGGTACGGGTTCGGGTACGGGTTCGTGTACGGCGTAGGGTATGGGTTTGGGTTAGTGTTAGGGTTAGTTTGAAGGTTAGGGCACGGTTTAGGGTACGGGTTAGGATTAGGGTACGTGTTAGGGTTAGGGTAGGGGTTAGGGTTAGGGTACGCGTTAGGGTTAGGGTAGTTATTAAACCTATCCCACTCTCTAGATACCCCTTAGCACGTCAAGGAATATTATTTGGGGGTCCAGCCATGGAGAAGAGTTTAGACACTAGGAGAAGATAAGGAACACACCCATTATCAAGAAATCACATTAGGATTCTCTTTTTAACCTGTTCCTTAAAACACTAGTGCTTAGGAAATCTATTGGAGGCAGAAGCAGTCAAGGGTAGCTTAGGGTTAGGGTTAGGGTTAGTGTTAGGGTACGGGTTAGGAGTAGGGTACGTGTTAGGGTTAGGGTAGGGGTTAGGGTTAGGGTACGCGTTAGGGTTAGGGTAGTTATTAAACCTATCCCACTCCCTAGATACCCCTTAGCACGTCAAGGAATATTATTTGGGGGTCCAGCCATGGAGAAGAGTTTAGACAGTAGGAGAAGATAAGGAACACACGCATTATCAAGAAATCACATTAGGATTCTCTTTTTAACCTGTTCCTTAAAACACTAGTGCTTAGGAAATCTATTGGAGGCAAAGCAGTCAAGGGTAGCTTAGGGTTAGGGTTAGGGTTAGGGTTAGGGTTAGGGTACGGCTTAGGGTACGGGTTCGGGTACGGGTTCGTGTACGCTGTAGGGTATGGGTTAGGGTTAGGGTTAGGGTTAGTTTGAAGTTTAGGGCTCGGTTTAGGGTACGGGTTAGGATTAGGGTTCGTGTTAGGGTTAGGGTAGGGGTTAGGGTTAGGGTACGCGTTAGGGTTAGGGTAGTTATTAAACCTATCCCACTCTCTAGATACCCCTTAGCACGTCAAGGAATATTATTTGGGGGTCCAGCCATGGAGAAGAGTTTAGACACTAGGAGAAGATAAGGAACACACCCATTATCAAGAAATCACATTAGGATTCTCTTTTTAACCTGTTCCTTAAAACACTAGTGCTTAGGAAATCTATTGGAGGCAGAAGCAGTCAAGGGTAGCTTAGGGTTAGGGTTAGGGTTAGGGCTAGGGTTAGGACACGGCTTAGGGTACGGGTTCGGGTACGGGTTCGTGTACGGCGTAGGGTATGGGTTTGGGTTAGTGTTAGGGTTAGTTTGAAGGTTAGGGCTCGGTTTAGGGTACGGGTTAGGATTAGGGTTCGTGTTAGGGTTAGGGTAGGGGTTAGGTTTAGGGTAGTTATTAAACCTATCCCACTCTCTAGATACCCCTTAGCACGTCAAGGAATATTATTTGGGGGTCCAGCCATGGAGAAGAGTTTAGACACTAGGAGAAGATAAGGAACACACCCATTATTAAGAAATCACATTAGGATTCTCTTTTTAACCTGTTCCTTAAAACACTAGTGCTTAGGTAATCTATTGGAGGCAGAAGCAGTCAACGGTAGCTTAGGGTTAGGGTTTGGGTTAGGGTACGGCTTAGGGTACGGGTTCGGGTACGGGTTCGGGTACGGGTTTGGGTATGGCGTAGGGTATGGGTTAGGGTTAGGGTTAGGGTTAGTTTGAGGGTTAGGGCTCGGTTTAGGGTACGGGTTAGGATTAGGGTACGTGTTAGGGTTAGGGTAGGGGTTAGGGTTAGGGTACGCGTTAGGGTTAGGGTAGTTATTAAACCTATCCCACTCTCTAGATACCCCTTAGCACGTCAAGGAATATCATTTGGGGGTCCAGCCATGGAGAAGAGTTTAGACACTAGGAGAAGATAAGGAACACACCCATTATCAAGAAATCACATTAGGATTCTCTTTTTAACCTGTTCCTTAAAACACTAGTGCTTAGGAAATCTATTGGAGGCAGAAGCAGTCAAGGGTAGCTTAGGGTTAGGGTTAGGGTTAGGGCTAGGGTTAGGACACGGCTTAGGGTACGGGTTCGGGTACGGGTTCGTGTACGGCGTAGGGTATGGGTTTGGGTTAGGGTTAGGGTTAGATTGAAGGTTAGGGCTCGGTTTAGGGTACGGGTTAGGATTAGGGTTCGTGTTAGGGTTAGGGTAGGTGTTAGGGTTAGGGTACGCGTTAGGGTTAGGGTAGTTATTAAACCTATCCCACTCTCTAGATACCCCTTAGCACGTCAAGGAATATTATTTGGGGGTCCAGCCATGGAGAAGAGTTTAGACACTAGGAGAAGATAAGGAACACACCCATTATCCTGAAATCACATTAGGATTCTCTTTTTAACCTGTTCCTTAATACACTAGTGCTTAGGAAATCTATTGGAGGCAGAAGCAGTCAAGGGTAGCTTAGGGTTAGGGTTACGGTTAGGGTTAGGGTTAGGGTATGGCTTAGGGTACGGGTTCGGGTACGGGTTCGGGAACGGCGTAGGGTATGGGTTAGGGTTAGGGTTAGGGTTAGTTTGAGGGTTAGGGCTCGGTTTAGGGTACGGGTTAGGATTAGGGTACGTGTTAGGGTTAGGGTAGGGGTTAGGGTTAGGGTACGCGTTAGGGTTAGGGTAGTTATTAAACCTATCCCACTCTCTAGATACCCCTTAGCACGTCAAGGAATATTATTTGGGGGACCAGCCATGGAGAAGAGTTTAGACACTAGGAGAAGATAAGGAACACACCCATTATCAAGAAATCACATTAGGATTCTCTTTTTAACCTGTTCCTTAAAACACTAGTGCTTAGGAAATCTATTGGAGGCAGAAGCAGTCAAGGGTAGCTTAGGGTTAGCGTTAGGGTTAGGGTACGGCTTAGGGTACGGGTTCGGGTACGGGTTCGGGTACGGGTTCGGGTACGGCGTAGGGTATGGGTTAGGTTTAGGGTTAGGGTTAGTTTGAGGGTTAGGGCTCGGTTTAGGTTACGGGTTAGGATTAGGGTACGTGTTAGGGTTAGGGTAGGGGTTAGGTTTAGGGTACGCGTTAGGGTTAGGGTAGTTATTAAACATATCCCACTCTCTAGATACCCCTTAGCACGTCAAGGAATATTATTTGGGGGTCCAGCCATGGAGAAGAGTTTAGACACTAGGAGAAGATAAGGAACACAACCATTATCAATAAATCACATTAGGATTCTCTTTTTAACCTGTTCCTTAAAACACTAGTGCTTAGGAAATCTATTGGAGGCAGAAGCAGTCAAGGGTAGCTTAGGGTTAGGGTTTCGGTTAGGGTACGGCTTAAGGTACGGGTTCGGGTACGGGTTCGGGTACGGGTTTGGGTATGGCGTAGGATATGGGTTAGGGTTAGGTTTAGGGTTAGTTTGAGGGTTAGGGCTCGGTTTAGGGTACGGGTTAGGATTAGGGTACGTGTTAGGTTTAGGGTAGGGGATAGGGTTAGGGTACGCATTAGGGTTAGGGTAGTTATTAAACCTATCCCACTCTCTAGATACCCCTTAGCACGTCAAGGAATATTATTTGGGTGTCCAGCCATGGAGAAGAGTTTAGACACTAGGAGAAGATAAGGAACACACCCATTATCAAGAAATCACATTAGGATTCTCTTTTTAACCTGTTCCTTAAAACACTAGTGCTTAGGAAATCTATTGGAGGCAGAAGCAGTCAAGGGTAGCTTAGGGTTAGGGTTAGGGTTAGGGCTAGGGTTAGGACACGGCTTAGGGTACGGGTTCGGGTACGGGTTCGTGTACGGCGTAGGGTATGGGTTTGGGTTAGTGTTAGGGTTAGTTTGAAGGTTAGGGCTCGGTTTAGGGTACGGGTTAGGATTAGGGTACGTGTTAGGGATAGGGTAGGGGTTAGGGTTAGGGTACGCGTTAGGGTTAGGGTAGTTATTAAACCTATCCCACTCTCTAGATAACCCTTAGCACGTCAAGGAATATTATTTGGGGGTCCAGCCATGGAGAAGAGTTTAGACACTAGGAGAAGATAAGGAACACACCCATTATCAAGAAATCACATTAGGATTCTCTTTTTAACCTGTTCCTTAAAACACTAGTGCTTAGGAAATCTATTGGAGGCAGAAGCAGTCAAGGGTAGCTTAGGGTTAGGGTTAGGGTTAGTGTTAGGGTACGGGTTAGGAGTAGGGTACGTGTTAGGGTTAGGGTAGGGGTTAGGGTTAGGGTACGCGTTAGGGTTAGGGTAGTTATTAAACCTATCCCACTCCCTAGATACCCCTTAGCACGTCAAGGAATATTATTTGGGGGTCCAGCCATGGAGAAGAGTTTAGACAGTAGGAGAAGATAAGGAACACACGCATTATCAAGAAATCACATTAGGATTCTCTTTTTAACCTGTTCCTTAAAACACTAGTGCTTAGGAAATCTATTGGAGGCAAAGCAGTCAAGGGTAGCTTAGGGTTAGGGTTAGGGTTAGGGTTAGGGTTAGGGTACGGCTTAGGGTACGGGTTCGGGTACGGGTTCGTGTACGCTGTAGGGTATGGGTTAGGGTTAGGGTTAGGGTTAGTTTGAAGTTTAGGGCTCGGTTTAGGGTACGGGTTAGGATTAGGGTTCGTGTTAGGGTTAGGGTAGGGGTTAGGGTTAGGGTACGCGTTAGGGTTAGGGTAGTTATTAAACCTATCCCACTCTCTAGATACCCCTTAGCACGTCAAGGAATATTATTTGGGGGTCCAGCCATGGAGAAGAGTTTAGACACTAGGAGAAGATAAGGAACACACCCATTATCAAGAAATCACATTAGGATTCTCTTTTTAACCTGTTCCTTAAAACACTAGTGCTTAGGAAATCTATTGGAGGCAGAAGCAGTCAAGGGTAGCTTAGGGTTAGGGTTAGGTTTAGGGCTAGGGTTAGGACACGGCTTAGGGTACGGGTTCGGGTACGGGTTCGTGTACGGCGTAGGGTATGGGTTTGGGTTAGTGTTAGGGTTAGTTTGAAGGTTAGGGCTCGGTTTAGGGTACGGGTTAGGATTAGGGTTCGTGTTAGGGTTAGGGTAGGGGTTAGGGTTAGGGTAGTTATTAAACCTATCCCACTCTCTAGATACCCCTTAGCACGTCAAGGAATATTATTTGGGGGTCCAGCCATGGAGAAGAGTTTAGACACTAGGAGAAGATAAGGAACACACCCATTATTAAGAAATCACATTAGGATTCTCTTTTTAACCTGTTCCTTAAAACACTAGTGCTTAGGTAATCTATTGGAGGCAGAAGCAGTCAAGGGTAGCTTAGGGTTAGGGTTTGGGTTAGGGTACGGCTTAGGGTACGGGTTCGGGTACGGGTTCGGGTACGGGTTTGGGTATGGCGTAGGGTATGGGTTAGGGTTAGGGTTAGGGTTAGTTTGAGGGTTAGGGCTCGGTTTAGGGTACGGGTTAGGATTAGGGTACGTGTTAGGGTTAGGGTAGGGGTTAGGGTTAGGGTACGCGTTAGGGTTAGGGTAGTTATTAAACCTATCCCACTCTCTAGATACCCCTTAGCACGTCAAGGAATATCATTTGGGGGTCCAGCCATGGAGAAGAGTTTAGACACTAGGAGAAGATAAGGAACACACCCATTATCAAGAAATCACATTAGGATTCTCTTTTTAACCTGTTCCTTAAAACACTAGTGCTTAGGAAATCTATTGGAGGCAAAGCAGTCAAGGGTAGCTTAGTTTTAGGGTTAGGGTTAGGGTTAGGGTTAGGGTTATTGTTAGGGTAAGGCTTAGGGTACGGGTTCGGGTACGGCATAGGGTATGGGTTAGGGTTAGTGTTAGGGTTAGTTTGAGGGTTAGGGCTCGGTTTAGGGTACGGGTTAGGATTAGGGTAGGGGATAGGGTTAGGGTACGCATTAGGGTTAGGGTAGTTATTAAACCTATCCCACTCTCTAGATACCCCTTAGCACGTCAAGGAATATTATTTGGGTGTCCAGCCATGGAGAAGAGTTTAGACACTAGGAGAAGATAAGGAACACACCCATTATCAAGAAATCACATTAGGATTCTCTTTTTAACCTGTTCCTTAAAACACTAGTGCTTAGGAAATCTATTGGAGGCAGAAGCAGTCAAGGGTAGCTTAGGGTTAGGGTTAGGGTTAGTGTTAGGGTACGGGTTAGGAGTAGGGTACGTGTTAGGGTTAGGGTAGGGGTTAGGGTTAGGGTACGCGTTAGGGTTAGGGTAGTTATTAAACCTATCCCACTCCCTAGATACCCCTTAGCACGTCAAGGAATATTATTTGGGGGTCCAGCCATGGAGAAGAGTTTAGACAGTAGGAGAAGATAAGGAACACACGCATTATCAAGAAATCACATTAGGATTCTCTTTTTAACCTGTTCCTTAAAACACTAGTGCTTAAGAAATCTATTGGAGGCAAAGCAGTCAAGGGTAGCTTAGGGTTAGGGTTAGGGTTAGGGTTAGGGTTAGGGTACGGCTTAGGGTACGGGTTCGGGTACGGGTTCGTGTACGCTGTAGGGTATGGGTTAGGGTTAGGGTTAGGGTTAGTTTGAAGTTTAGGGCTCGGTTTAGGGTACGGGTTAGGATTAGGGTTCGTGTTAGGGTTAGGGTAGGGGTTAGGGTTAGGGTACGCGTTAGGGTTAGGGTAGTTATTAAACCTATCCCACTCTCTAGATACCCCTTAGCACGTCAAGGAATATTATTTGGGGGTCCAGCCATGGAGAAGAGTTTAGACACTAGGAGAAGATAAGGAACACACCCATTATCAAGAAATCACATTAGGATTCTCTTTTTAACCTGTTCCTTAAAACACTAGTGCTTAGGAAATCTATTGGAGGCAGAAGCAGTCAAGGGTAGCTTAGGGTTAGGGTTAGGGTTAGGGCTAGGGTTAGGACACGGCTTAGGGTACGGGTTCGGGTACGGGTTCGTGTACGGCGTAGGGTATGGGTTTGGGTTAGTGTTAGGGTTAGTTTGAAGGTTAGGGCTCGGTTTAGGGTACGGGTTAGGATTAGGGTTCGTGTTAGGGTTAGGGTAGGGGTTAGGGTTAGGGTAGTTATTAAACCTATCCCACTCTCTAGATACCCCTTAGCACGTCAAGGAATATTATTTGGGGGTCCAGCCATGGAGAAGAGTTTAGACACTAGGAGAAGATAAGGAACACACCCATTATTAAGAAATCACATTAGGATTCTCTTTTTAACCTGTTCCTTAAAACACTAGTGCTTAGGTAATCTATTGGAGGCAGAAGCAGTCAACGGTAGCTTAGGGTTAGGGTTTGGGTTAGGGTACGGCTTAGGGTACGGGTTCGGGTACGGGTTCGGGTACGGGTTTGGGTATGGCGTAGGGTATGGGTTAGGGTTAGGGTTAGGGTTAGTTTGAGGGTTAGGGCTCGGTTTAGGGTACGGGTTAGGATTAGGGTACGTGTTAGGGTTAGGGTAGGGGTTAGGGTTAGGGTACGCGTTAGGGTTAGGGTAGTTATTAAACCTATCCCACTCTCTAGATACCCCTTAGCACGTCAAGGAATATCATTTGGGGGTCCAGCCATGGAGAAGAGTTTAGACACTAGGAGAAGATAAGGAACACACCCATTATCAAGAAATCACATTAGGATTCTCTTTTTAACCTGTTCCTTAAAACACTAGTGCTTAGGAAATCTATTGGAGGCAGAAGCAGTCAAGGGTAGCTTAGGGTTAGGGTTAGGGTTAGGGCTAGGGTTAGGACACGGCTTAGGGTACGGGTTCGGGTACGGGTTCGTGTACGGCGTAGGGTATGGGTTTGGGTTAGGGTTAGGGTTAGATTGAAGGTTAGGGCTCGGTTTAGGGTACGGGTTAGGATTAGGGTTCGTGTTAGGGTTAGGGTAGGTGTTAGGGTTAGGGTACGCGTTAGGGTTAGGGTAGTTATTAAACCTATCCCACTCTCTAGATACCCCTTAGCACGTCAAGGAATATTATTTGGGGGTCCAGCCATGGAGAAGAGTTTAGACACTAGGAGAAGATAAGGAACACACCCATTATCCTGAAATCACATTAGGATTCTCTTTTTAACCTGTTCCTTAATACACTAGTGCTTAGGAAATCTATTGGAGGCAGAAGCAGTCAAGGGTAGCTTAGGGTTAGGGTTACGGTTAGGGTTAGGGTTAGGGTATGGCTTAGGGTACGGGTTCGGGTACGGGTTCGGGAACGGCGTAGGGTATGGGTTAGGGTTAGGGTTAGGGTTAGTTTGAGGGTTAGGGCTCGGTTTAGGGTACGGGTTAGGATTAGGGTACGTGTTAGGGTTAGGGTAGGGGTTAGGGTTAGGGTACGCGTTAGGGTTAGGGTAGTTATTAAACCTATCCCACTCTCTAGATACCCCTTAGCACGTCAAGGAATATTATTTGGGGGACCAGCCATGGAGAAGAGTTTAGACACTAGGAGAAGATAAGGAACACACCCATTATCAAGAAATCACATTAGGATTCTCTTTTTAACCTGTTCCTTAAAACACTAGTGCTTAGGAAATCTATTGGAGGCAGAAGCAGTCAAGGGTAGCTTAGGGTTAGCGTTAGGGTTAGGGTATGGCTTAGGGTACGGGTTCGGGTACGGGTTCGGGTACGGGTTCGGGTACGGCGTAGGGTATGGGTTAGGTTTAGGGTTAGGGTTAGTTTGAGGGTTAGGGCTCGGTTTAGGTTACGGGTTAGGATTAGGGTACGTGTTAGGGTTAGGGTAGGGGTTAGGGTTAGGGTACGCGTTAGGGTTAGGGTAGTTATTAAACATATCCCACTCTCTAGATACCCCTTAGCACGTCAAGGAATATTATTTGGGGGTCCAGCCATGGAGAAGAGTTTAGACACTAGGAGAAGATAAGGAACACAACCATTATCAATAAATCACATTAGGATTCTCTTTTTAACCTGTTCCTTAAAACACTAGTGCTTAGGAAATCTATTGGAGGCAGAAGCAGTCAAGGGTAGCTTAGGGTTAGGGTTTCGGTTAGGGTACGGCTTAAGGTACGGGTTCGGGTACGGGTTCGGGTACGGGTTTGGGTATGGCGTAGGATATGGGTTAGGGTTAGGTTTAGGGTTAGTTTGAGGGTTAGGGCTCGGTTTAGGGTACGGGTTAGGATTAGGGTACGTGTTAGGTTTAGGGTAGGGGATAGGGTTAGGGTACGCATTAGGGTTAGGGTAGTTATTAAACCTATCCCACTCTCTAGATACCCCTTAGCACGTCAAGGAATATTATTTGGGTGTCCAGCCATGGAGAAGAGTTTAGACACTAGGAGAAGATAAGGAACACACCCATTATCAAGAAATCACATTAGGATTCTCTTTTTAACCTGTTCCTTAAAACACTAGTGCTTAGGAAATCTATTGGAGGCAGAAGCAGTCAAGGGTAGCTTAGGGTTAGGGTTAGGGTTAGGGCTAGGGTTAGGACACGGCTTAGGGTACGGGTTCGGGTACGGGTTCGTGTACGGCGTAGGGTATGGGTTTGGGTTAGTGTTAGGGTTAGTTTGAAGGTTAGGGCTCGGTTTAGGGTACGGGTTAGGATTAGGGTACGTGTTAGGGATAGGGTAGGGGTTAGGGTTAGGGTACGCGTTAGGGTTAGGGTAGTTATTAAACCTATCCCACTCTCTAGATACCCCTTAGCACGTCAAGGAATATTATTTGGGGGTCCAGCCATGGAGAAGAGTTTAGACACTAGGAGAAGATAAGGAACACACCCATTATCAAGAAATCACATTAGGATTCTCTTTTTAACCTGTTCCTTAAAACACTAGTGCTTAGGAAATCTATTGGAGGCAGAAGCAGTCAAGGGTAGCTTAGGGTTAGGGTTAGGGTTAGTGTTAGGGTACGGGTTAGGAGTAGGGTACGTGTTAGGGTTAGGGTAGGGGTTAGGGTTAGGGTACGCGTTAGGGTTAGGGTAGTTATTAAACCTATCCCACTCCCTAGATACCCCTTAGCACGTCAAGGAATATTATTTGGGGGTCCAGCCATGGAGAAGAGTTTAGACAGTAGGAGAAGATAAGGAACACACGCATTATCAAGAAATCACATTAGGATTCTCTTTTTAACCTGTTCCTTAAAACACTAGTGCTTAGGAAATCTATTGGAGGCAAAGCAGTCAAGGGTAGCTTAGGGTTAGGGTTAGGGTTAGGGTTAGGGTTAGGGTACGGCTTAGGGTACGGGTTCGGGTACGGGTTCGTGTACGCTGTAGGGTATGGGTTAGGGTTAGGGTTAGGGTTAGTTTGAAGTTTAGGGCTCGGTTTAGGGTACGGGTTAGGATTAGGGTTCGTGTTAGGGTTAGGGTAGGGGTTAGGGTTAGGGTACGCGTTAGGGTTAGGGTAGTTATTAAACCTATCCCACTCTCTAGATACCCCTTAGCACGTCAAGGAATATTATTTGGGGGTCCAGCCATGGAGAAGAGTTTAGACACTAGGAGAAGATAAGGAACACACCCATTATCAAGAAATCACATTAGGATTCTCTTTTTAACCTGTTCCTTAAAACACTAGTGCTTAGGAAATCTATTGGAGGCAGAAGCAGTCAAGGGTAGCTTAGGGTTAGGGTTAGGTTTAGGGCTAGGGTTAGGACACGGCTTAGGGTACGGGTTCGGGTACGGGTTCGTGTACGGCGTAGGGTATGGGTTTGGGTTAGTGTTAGGGTTAGTTTGAAGGTTAGGGCTCGGTTTAGGGTACGGGTTAGGATTAGGGTTCGTGTTAGGGTTAGGGTAGGGGTTAGGGTTAGGGTAGTTATTAAACCTATCCCACTCTCTAGATACCCCTTAGCACGTCAAGGAATATTATTTGGGGGTCCAGCCATGGAGAAGAGTTTAGACACTAGGAGAAGATAAGGAACACACCCATTATTAAGAAATCACATTAGGATTCTCTTTTTAACCTGTTCCTTAAAACACTAGTGCTTAGGTAATCTATTGGAGGCAGAAGCAGTCAAGGGTAGCTTAGGGTTAGGGTTTGGGTTAGGGTGCGGCTTAGGGTACGGGTTCGGGTACGGGTTCGGGTACGGGTTTGGGTATGGCGTAGGGTATGGGTTAGGGTTAGGGTTAGGGTTAGTTTGAGGGTTAGGGCTCGGTTTAGGGTACGGGTTAGGATTAGGGTACGTGTTAGGGTTAGGGTAGGGGTTAGGGTTAGGGTACGCGTTAGGGTTAGGGTAGTTATTAAACCTATCCCACTCTCTAGATACCCCTTAGCACGTCAAGGAATATCATTTGGGGGTCCAGCCATGGAGAAGAGTTTAGACACTAGGAGAAGATAAGGAACACACCCATTATCAAGAAATCACATTAGGATTCTCTTTTTAACCTGTTCCTTAAAACACTAGTGCTTAGGAAATCTATTGGAGGCAGAAGCAGTCAAGGGTAGCTTAGGGTTAGGGTTAGGGTTAGGGCTAGGGTTAGGACACGGCTTAGGGTACGGGTTCGGGTACGGGTTCGTGTACGGCGTAGGGTATGGGTTTGGGTTAGGGTTAGGGTTAGTTTGAAGGTTAGGGCTCGGTTTAGGGTACGGGTTAGGATTAGGGTTCGTGTTAGGGTTAGGGTAGGTGTTAGGGTTAGGGTACGCGTTAGGGTTAGGGTAGTTATTAAACCTATCCCACTCTCTAGATACCCCTTAGCACGTCAAGGAATATTATTTGGGGGTCCAGCCATGGAGAAGAGTTTAGACACTAGGAGAAGATAAGGAACACACGCATTATCCTGAAATCACATTAGGATTCTCTTTTTAACCTGTTCCTTAATACACTAGTGCTTAGGAAATCTATTGGAGGCAGAAGCAGTCAAGGGTAGCTTAGGGTTAGGGTTAGGGTTAGCGTTAGGGTATGGCTTAGGGTACGGGTTCGGGTACGGGTTCGGGTACGGCGTAGGGTATGGGTTAGGGTTAGGGTTAGGGTTAGTTTGAGGGTTAGGGCTCGGTTTACGGTACGGGTTAGGATTAGGGTACGTGTTAGGGTTAGGGTAGGGGTTAGGGTTAGGTTACGCGTTAGGGTTAGGGTAGTTATTAAACCTATCCCACTCTCTAGATACCCCTTAGCACGTCAAGGAATATTATTTGGGGGACCAGCCATGGAGAAGAGTTTAGACACTAGGAGAAGATAAGGAACACACCCATTATCAAGAAATCACATTAGGATTCTCTTTTTAACCTGTTCCTTAAAACACTAGTGCTTAGGAAATCTATTGGAGGCAGAAGCTGTCAAGGGTAGCTTAGGGTTAGGTTTAGGGTTAGCTTTAGGGTACGGCTTAGGGTACGGGTTCGGGTACGGGTTCGGGTACGGCGTAGGGTATGGGTTAGGGTTAGGGTTAGGGTTAGTTTGAGGGTTAGGGCTCGGTTTAGGGTACGGGTTAGGATTAGGGTACGTGTTAGGGTTAGGGTACGCGTTAGGGTTAGGGTAGTTATTAAACCTATCCCACTCTCTAGATACCCCTTAGCACGTCAAGGAATATTATTTGGGGGTCCAGCCATGGAGAAGAGTTTAGACACTAGGAGAAGATAAGGAACACACCCATTATCAAGAAATCACATTAGGATTCTCTTTTTAACCTGTTCCTTAAAACACTAGTGCTTAGGAAATCTATTGGAGGCAAAGCAGTCAAGGGTAGCTTAGTTTTAGGGTTAGGGTTAGGGTTAGGGTTAGGGTTATTGTTAGGGTAAGGCTTAGGGTACGGGTTCGGGTACGGCATAGGGTATGGGTTAGGGTTAGGGTTAGGGTTAGTTTGAGGGTTAGGGCTCGGTTTAGGGTACGGGTTAGGAGTAGGGTACGTGTTAGGGTTAGGGTAGGGGTTAGGGTTAGGGTACGCGTTAGGGTTAGGGTAGTTATTAAACCTATCCCACTCCCTAGATACCCCTTAGCACGTCAAGGAATATTATTTGGGGGTCCAGCCATGGAGAAGAGTTTAGACAGTAGGAGAAGATAAGGAACACACCCATTATCAAGAAATCACATTAGGATTCTCTTTTTAACCTGTTCCTTAAAACACTAGTGCTTAGGAAATCTATTGGAGGCAAAGCAGTCAAGGGTAGCTTAGGGTTAGGGTTAGGGTTAGGGTTAGGGTTAGGGTACGGCTTAGGGTACGGGTTCGGGTACGGGTTCGTGTACGCTGTAGGGTATGGATTAGGGTTAGGGTTAGGGTTAGTTTGAAGATTAGGGCTCGGTTTAGGGTACGGGTTAGGATTAGGGTTCGTGTTAGGGTTAGGGTAGGGGTTAGGGTTAGGGTACGCGTTAGGGTTAGGGTAGTTATTAAATCTATCCCACTCTCTAGATACCCCTTAGCACGTCAAGGAATATTATTTGGGGGTCCAGCCATGGAGAAGAGTTTAGACACTAAGAGAAGATAAGGAACACACCCATTATCAAGAAATCACATTAGGATTCTCTTTTTAACCTGTTCCTTAAAACACTAGTGCTTAGGAAATCTATTGGAGGCAGAAGCAGTCAAGGGTAGCTTAGGGTTAGGGCTAGGGTTAGGACACGGCTTAGGGTACGGGTTCGGGTACGGGTTCGTGTACGGCGTAGGGTATGGGTTTGGGTTAGGGTTAGGATTAGTTTGAAGGTCAGGGCTCGGTTTAGGGTACGGGTTAGGATTAGGGTTCGTGTTAGGGTTAGGGTAGGGGTTAGGGTTAGGGTACGCGTTAGGGTTAGGGTAGTTATTAAACCTATCCCACTCTCTAGATACCCCTTAGCACGTCAAGGAATATTATTTGGGTGTCCAGCCATGGAGAAGAGTTTAGACACTAGGAGAAGATAAGGAACACACCCATTATCAAGAAATCACATTAGGATTCTCTTTTTAACCTGTTCCTTAAAACACTAGTGCTTAGGAAATCTATTGGAGGCAGAAGCAGTCAAGGGTAGCTTAGGGTTAGGGTTAGGGTTAGGACACGGCTTAGGGTACGGGTTCGGGTACGGGTTCGTGTACGGCGTAGGGTATGGGTTTGGGTTAGTGTTAGGGTTAGTTTGAAGGTTAGGGCTCGGTTTAGGGTACGGGTTAGGATTAGGGTTCGTGTTAGGGTTAGGGTAGGGGTTAGGGTTAGGGTAGTTATTAAACCTATCCCACTCTCTAGATACCCCTTAGCACGTCAAGGAATATTATTTGCGGGTCCAGCCATGGAGAAGAGTTTAGACACTAGGAGAAGATAAGGAACACACCCATTATTAAGAAATCACATTAGGATTCTCTTTTTAACCTGTTCCTTAAAACACTAGTGCTTAGGTAATCTATTGGAGGCAGAAGCAGTCAAGGGTAGCTTAGGGTTAGGGTTTGGGTTAGGGTACGGCTTAGGGTACGGGTTCGGGTACGGGTTCGGGTACGGGTTTGGGTATGGCGTAGGGTATGGGTTAGGGTTAGGGTTAGGGTTAGTTTGAGGGTTAGGGCTCGGTTTAGGGTACGGGTTAAGATTAGGGTACGTGTTAGGGTTAGGGTAGGGGTTAGGGTTAGGGTACGCGTTAGGGTTAGGGTAGTTATTAAACCTATCCCACTCTCTAGATACCCCTTAGCACGTCAAGGAATATCATTTGGGGGTCCAGCCATGGAGAAGAGTTTAGACACTAGGAGAAGATAAGGAACACACCCATTATCAAGAAATCACATTAGGATTCTCTTTTTAACCTGTTCCTTAAAACACTAGTGCTTAGGAAATCTATTGGAGGCAGAAGCAGTCAAGGGTAGCTTAGGGTTAGGGTTAGGGTTAGGGCTAGGGTTAGGACACGGCTTAGGGTACGGGTTCGGGTACGGGTTCGTGTACGGCGTAGGGTATGGGTTTGGGTTAGGGTTAGGGTTAGATTGAAGGTTAGGGCTCGGTTTAGGGTACGGGTTAGGATTAGGGTTCGTGTTAGGGTTAGGGTAGGTGTTAGGGTTAGGGTACGCGTTAGGGTTAGGGTAGTTATTAAACCTATCCCACTCTCTAGATACCCCTTAGCACGTCAAGGAATATTATTTGGGGGTCCAGCCATGGAGAAGAGTTTAGACACTAGGAGAAGATAAGGAACACACCCATTATCCTGAAATCACATTAGGATTCTCTTTTTAACCTGTTCCTTAATACACTAGTGCTTAGGAAATCTATTGGAGGCAGAAGCAGTCAAGGGTAGCTTAGGGTTAGGGTTACGGTTAGGGTTAGGGTTAGGGTATGGCTTAGGGTACGGGTTCGGGTACGGGTTCGGGTACGGCGTAGGGTATGGGTTAGGGTTAGGGTTAGGGTTAGTTTGAGGGTTAGGGCTCGGTTTAGGGTACGGGTTAGGATTAGGGTACGTGTTAGGGTTAGGGTAGGGGTTAGGGTTAGGGTACGCGTTAGGGTTAGGGTAGTTATTAAACCTATCCCACTCTCTAGATACCCCTTAGCACGTCAAGGAATATTATTTGGGGGACCAGCCATGGAGAAGAGTTTAGACACTAGGAGAAGATAAGGAACACACCCATTATCAAGAAATCACATTAGGATTCTCTTTTTAACCTGTTCCTTAAAACACTAGTGCTTAGGAAATCTATTGGAGGCAGAAGCAGTCAAGGGTAGCTTAGGGTTAGCGTTAGGGTTAGGGTACGGCTTAGGGTACGGGTTCGGGTACGGGTTCGGGTACGGGTTCGGGTACGGCGTAGGGTATGGGTTAGGTTTAGGGTTAGGGTTAGTTTGAGGGTTAGGGCTCGGTTTAGGTTACGGGTTAGGATTAGGGTACGTGTTAGGGTTAGGGTAGGGGTTAGGGTTAGGGTACGCGTTAGGGTTAGGGTAGTTATTAAACATATCCCACTCTCTAGATACCCCTTAGCACGTCAAGGAATATTATTTGGGGGTCCAGCCATGGAGAAGAGTTTAGACACTAGGAGAAGATAAGGAACACAACCATTATCAATAAATCACATTAGGATTCTCTTTTTAACCTGTTCCTTAAAACACTAGTGCTTAGGAAATCTATTGGAGGCAGAAGCAGTCAAGGGTAGCTTAGGGTTAGGGTTTCGGTTAGGGTACGGCTTAAGGTACGGGTTCGGGTACGGGTTCGGGTACGGGTTTGGGTATGGCGTAGGATATGGGTTAGGGTTAGGTTTAGGGTTAGTTTGAGGGTTAGGGCTCGGTTTAGGGTACGGGTTAGGATTAGGGTACGTGTTAGGTTTAGGGTAGGGGATAGGGTTAGGGTACGCATTAGGGTTAGGGTAGTTATTAAACCTATCCCACTCTCTAGATACCCCTTAGCACGTCAAGGAATATTATTTGGGTGTCCAGCCATGGAGAAGAGTTTAGACACTAGGAGAAGATAAGGAACACACCCATTATCAAGAAATCACATTAGGATTCTCTTTTTAACCTGTTCCTTAAAACACTAGTGCTTAGGAAATCTATTGGAGGCAGAAGCAGTCAAGGGTAGCTTAGGGTTAGGGTTAGGGTTAGGGCTAGGGTTAGGACACGGCTTAGGGTACGGGTTCGGGTACGGGTTCGTGTACGGCGTAGGGTATGGGTTTGGGTTAGTGTTAGGGTTAGTTTGAAGGTTAGGGCTCGGTTTAGGGTACGGGTTAGGATTAGGGTACGTGTTAGGGTTAGGGTAGGGGTTAGGGTTAGGGTACGCGTTAGGGTTAGGGTAGTTATTAAACCTATCCCACTCTCTAGATACCCCTTAGCACGTCAAGGAATATTATTTGGGGGTCCAGCCATGGAGAAGAGTTTAGACACTAGGAGAAGATAAGGAACACACCCATTATCAAGAAATCACATTAGGATTCTCTTTTTAACCTGTTCCTTAAAACACTAGTGCTTAGGAAATCTATTGGAGGCAGAAGCAGTCAAGGGTAGCTTAGGGTTAGGGTTAGGGTTAGTGTTAGGGTACGGGTTAGGAGTAGGGTACGTGTTAGGGTTAGGGTAGGGGTTAGGGTTAGGGTACGCGTTAGGGTTAGGGTAGTTATTAAACCTATCCCACTCCCTAGATACCCCTTAGCACGTCAAGGAATATTATTTGGGGGTCCAGCCATGGAGAAGAGTTTAGACAGTAGGAGAAGATAAGGAACACACGCATTATCAAGAAATCACATTAGGATTCTCTTTTTAACCTGTTCCTTAAAACACTAGTGCTTAGGAAATCTATTGGAGGCAAAGCAGTCAAGGGTAGCTTAGGGTTAGGGTTAGGGTTAGGGTTAGGGTTAGGGTACGGCTTAGGGTACGGGTTCGGGTACGGGTTCGTGTACGCTGTAGGGTATGGGTTAGGGTTAGGGTTGGGTTAGTTTGAAGGTTAGGGCTCGGTTTAGGGTACGGGTTAGGATTAGGGTTCGTGTTAGGGTTAGGGTAGGGGTTAGGGTTAGGGTAGTTATTAAACCTATCCCACTCTCTAGATACCCCTTAGCACGTCAAGGAATATTATTTGGGGGTCCAGCCATGGAGAAGAGTTTAGACACTAGGAGAAGATAAGGAACACACCCATTATTAAGAAATCACTTTAGGATTCTCTTTTTAACCTGTTCCTTAAAACACTAGTGCTTAGGTAATCTATTGGAGGCAGAAGCAGTCAAGGGTAGCTTAGGGTTAGGGTTTGGGTTAGGGTACGGCTTAGGGTACGGGTTCGGGTACGGGTTCGGGTACGGGTTTGGGTATGGCGTAGGGTATGGGTTAGGGTTAGGGTTAGGGTTAGTTTGAGGGTTAGGGCTCGGTTTAGGGTACGGGTTAGGATTAGGGTACGTGTTAGGGTTAGGGTAGGGGTTAGGGTTAGGGTACGCGTTAGGGTTAGGGTAGTTATTAAACCTATCCCACTCTCTAGATACCCCTTAGCACGTCAAGGAATATCATTTGGGGGTCCAGCCATGGAGAAGAGTTTAGACACTAGGAGAAGATAAGGAACACACCCATTATCAAGAAATCACATTAGGATTCTCTTTTTAACCTGTTCCTTAAAACACTAGTGCTTAGGAAATCTATTGGAGGCAGAAGCAGTCAAGGGTAGCTTAGGGTTAGGGTTAGGGTTAGGGCTAGGGTTAGGACACGGCTTAGGGTACGGGTTCGGGTACGGGTTCGTGTACGGCGTAGGGTATGGGTTTGGGTTAGGGTTAGGGTTAGTTTGAAGGTTAGGGCTCGGTTTAGGGTACGGGTTAGGATTAGGGTTCGTGTTAGGGTTAGGGTAGGTGTTAGGGTTAGGGTACGCGTTAGGGTTAGGGTAGTTATTAAACCTATCCCACTCTCTAGATACCCCTTAGCACGTCAAGGAATATTATTTGGGGGTCCAGCCATGGAGAAGAGTTTAGACACTAGGAGAAGATAAGGAACACACCCATTATCCTGAAATCACATTAGGATTCTCTTTTTAACCTGTTCCTTAATACACTAGTGCTTAGGAAATCTATTGGAGGCAGAAGCAGTCAAGGGTAGCTTAGGGTTAGGGTTACGGTTAGGGTTAGGGTTAGGGTATGGCTTAGGGTACGGGTTCGGGTACGGGTTCGGGTACGGCGTAGGGTATGGGTTAGGGTTAGGGTTAGGGTTAGTTTGAGGGTTAGGGCTCGGTTTAGGGTAAGGGTTAGGATTAGGGTACGTGTTAGGGTTAGGGTAGGGGTTAGGGTTAGGTTACGCGTTAGGGTTAGGGTAGTTATTAAACCTATCCCACTCTCTAGATACCCCTTAGCACGTCAAGGAATATTATTTGGGGGACCAGCCATGGAGAAGAGTTTAGACACTAGGAGAAGATAAGGAACACACCCATTATCAAGAAATCACATTAGGATTCTCTTTTTAACCTGTTCCTTAAAACACTAGTGCTTAGGAAATCTATTGGAGGCAGAAGCAGTCAAGGGTAGCTTAGGGTTAGCGTTAGGGTTAGGGTACGGCTTAGGGTACGGGTTCGGGTACGGGTTCGGGTACGGGTTCGGGTACGGCGTAGGGTATGGGTTAGGTTTAGGGTTAGGGTTAGTTTGAGGGTTAGGGCTCGGTTTAGGTTACGGGTTAGGATTAGGGTACGTGTTAGGGTTAGGGTAGGGGTTAGGGTTAGGGTACGCGTTAGGGTTAGGGTAGTTATTAAACATATCCCACTCTCTAGATACCCCTTAGCACGTCAAGGAATATTATTTGGGGGTCCAGCCATGGAGAAGAGTTTAGACACTAGGAGAAGATAAGGAACACAACCATTATCAATAAATCACATTAGGATTCTCTTTTTAACCTGTTCCTTAAAACACTAGTGCTTAGGAAATCTATTGGAGGCAGAAGCAGTCAAGGGTAGCTTAGGGTTAGGGTTTCGGTTAGGGTACGGCTTAAGGTACGGGTTCGGGTACGGGTTCGGGTACGGGTTTGGGTATGGCGTAGGATATGGGTTAGGGTTAGGTTTAGGGTTAGTTTGAGGGTTAGGGCTCGGTTTAGGGTACGGGTTAGGATTAGGGTACGTGTTAGGTTTAGGGTAGGGGATAGGTTTAGGGTACGCATTAGGGTTAGGGTAGTTATTAAACCTATCCCACTCTCTAGATACCCCTTAGCACGTCAAGGAATATTATTTGGGTGTCCAGCCATGGAGAAGAGTTTAGACACTAGGAGAAGATAAGGAACACACCCATTATCAAGAAATCACATTAGGATTCTCTTTTTAACCTGTTCCTTAAAACACTAGTGCTTAGGAAATCTATTGGAGGCAGAAGCAGTCAAGGGTAACTTAGGGTTAGGGTTAGGGTTAGGGCTAGGGTTAGGACACGGCTTAGGGTACGGGTTCGGGTACGGGTTCGTGTACGGCGTAGGGTATGGGTTTGGGTTAGTGTTAGGGTTAGTTTGAAGGTTAGGGCTCGGTTTAGGGTACGGGTTAGGATTAGGGTACGTGTTAGGGTTAGGGTAGGGGTTAGGGTTAGGGTACGCGTTAGGGTTAGGGTAGTTATTAAACCTATCCCACTCTCTAGATACCCCTTAGCACGTCAAGGAATATTATTTGGGGGTCCAGCCATGGAGAAGAGTTTAGACACTAGGAGAAGATAAGGAACACACCCATTATCAAGAAATCACATTAGGATTCTCTTTTTAACCTGTTCCTTAAAACACTAGTGCTTAGGAAATCTATTGGAGGCAGAAGCAGTCAAGGGTAGCTTAGGGTTAGGGTTAGGGTTAGTGTTAGTGTACGGGTTAGGAGTAGGGTACGTGTTAGGGTTAGGGTAGGGGTTAGGGTTAGGGTACGCGTTAGGGTTAGGGTAGTTATTAAACCTATCCCACTCCCTAGATACCCCTTAGCACGTCAAGGAATATTATTTGGGGGTCCAGCCATGGAGAAGAGTTTAGACAGTAGGAGAAGATAAGGAACACACGCATTATCAAGAAATCACATTAGGATTCTCTTTTTAACCTGTTCCTTAAAACACTAGTGCTTAGGAAATCTATTGGAGGCAAAGCAGTCAAGGGTAGCTTAGGGTTAGGGTTAGGGTTAGGGTTAGGTTTAGTGTTAGGGTACGGGTTAGGTTACGGGTTCGGGTACGGCGTAGTGTATGGGTTAGGGTTAGGGTTAGTTTGAGGGTTAGGGCTCGGTTTAGGGTACGGGTTAGGATTAGGGTACGTGTTAGGATTAGGTTAGGGGATAGGGTTAGGGTACGCGTTAGGGTTAGGGTAGTTATTAAACCTATCCCACTCTCTAGATACCCCTTAGCACGTCAAGGAATATTATTTGGGGGTCCAGCCATGGAGAAGAGTTTAGACACTAGGAGAATATAAGGAACACACCCATTATCAAGAAATCACATTAGGATTCACTTTTTAACCTGTTCCTTAAAACACTAGTGCTTATGAAATCTATTGGAGGCAGAAGCAGTCAAGGGTAGCTTAGGGTTAGGGTTAGGGTTAGGGTTAGGGTTAGGGTACGGCTTAGGGTACGGGTTCGGGTACGGGTTCGGGTACGGCGTAGGGTATGTGTTAGGGTTAGGGTTAGGGTTAGTTTGAGGGTTAGGGCTGGGTTTAGGGTACGGGTTAGGATTAGGGTACGTGTTAAAGTTAGTGTAGGGGTTAGGGTTAGGGTACGCGTTAGGGTTAGGGTAGTTATTAAACCTATCCCACTTTCTAGATACCCCTTAGCACCTCAAGGAATATTATTTGGGGGTCCAGCCAGGGAGAAGAGTTTAGACACTTGGAGAAGATAAAGAACACACCCATTATCAAGAAATCACATTAGGATTCTCTTTTTAACCTGTTCCTTAATACACTAGTGCTTAGGAAATCTATTGGAGGCAGAAGCAGTCAAGGGTAGCTTAGGGTTAGGGTTAGGGTTAGGGTTGGGGTTAGTGTTAGGGTACGGCTTAGGGTACGGTTTCGTGTACTGGTTCGTGTACGGCGTAGGGTATGGTTTAGGGTTAGGGTTAGGGTTAGTTTGAGGGTTAGGGCTCGGTTTAGGTTACGGGTTAGGATTAGGGTACCTGTTAAGGTTAGGGTAGGGGTTAGGGTTAGGGTACGCGTTAGGGTTAGGGTAGTTATTAAACCTATCCCACTCTCTAGATACCCCTTAGCACGTCAAGGAATATTATTTGGGGGTCGGGCCAGGGAGAAGAGTTTAGACACTAGGAGAAGATAAGGAACACACCCATTATCAAGAAATCACATTAGGATTCTCTTTTTAAACTGTTCCTTAAAACACTAGTGCTTAGGAAATCTATTGGAGGCAGAAGCAGTCAAGGGTAGCTTAGGGTTAGGGTTAGGGTTAGGGTTAGGGTCAGGGTTAGTGTTAGGGTACGGCTTAGGTTACGGGTTCGTGTACTGGTTCGTGTACGGCGTAGGGTATGGTTTAGGGTTAGGGTTAGGGTTAGTTTGAGGGTTAGGGCTCGGTTTAGGGTACGGGTTAGGATTAGGGTACGTGTTAAGGTTAGGGTAGGGGTTAGGGTTAGGGTACGCGTTAGGGTTAGGATAGTTATTAAACCTATCCAACTCTCTAGATACCCCTTAGCACGTCAAGGAATATTATTTGGGGGTCCAGCCAGGGAGAAGAGTTTAGACACTAGGAGAAGATAAGGAACACACCCATTATCAAGAAATCACATTAGGATTGTCTATTTAACCTGTTCCTTAAAACACTAGTGCTTAGGAAATCTATTGGAGGCAGAAGCAGTCAAGGGTAGCTTACGGTTAGGGTTAGGTTTAGGGTTAGGGTACGGCTTAGGGTACGGGTTTGGGTACGGGTTCGGGTACGGGTTCGGGTACGGCGTAGGGTATGGGTTAGGGTTAGGGTTAGGGTTAGTTTGAGGGTTATGGCTCGGTTTAGAGTACGGGTTAGGATTAGGGTACGTGTTAGGATTAGGTTAGGTGTTAGGTTTAGGGTACACGTTAGGGTTAAGGTAGTTATTAATCCTATCCCACTCTCTAGATACCCCTTAGCACGTCAAGGAATATTATTTGGGGGTCCAGCCATGGAGAAGAGTTTAGACACTAGGAGAAGATAAGGAACACACCCATTATCAAGAAATCACATTAGGATTCTCTTTTTAACCTGTTCCTTAAAACACTAGTGCTTAGGAAATCTATTGGAGGCAGAAGCAGTCAAGGGTAGCTTAGGGTTAGGGTTAGGGTTAGGGTTAGGGTTAGGGTACGGCTTAGGGTACGGGTTCGGGTACGGGTTCGGGTACGGTGTAGGGTATGGGTTAGGGTTAGGGTTAGGGTTAGTTTGAGGGTTAGGGCTCGGTTTAGGGTACGGGTTAGGATTAGGGTACGTGTTAAGGTTAGGGTAGGGGTTAGGGTTAGGGTACGCGTTAGGGTTAGGGTACGCGTTAGGGTTAGGGTAGTTATTAAACCTATCCCACTCTCTAGATACCCCTTAGCACGTCAAGGAATATTATTTGGGGGTCCAGCCATGGAGAAGAGTTTAGACACTAGGAGAAGATAAGGAACACTCCCATTATCCTGAAATCACAATAGGATTCTATTTTTAACCTGTTCCTTAATACACTAGTGCTTAAGAAATCTATTGGAGGCAGAAGCAGTCAAGGGTAGCTTAGGGTTAGGGTTAGGGTTAGGGTTAGGGTACGGCTTAGGGTACGGGTTCGGGTACGGGTTCGGGTATGGCGTAGGGTATGTGTTAGGGTTAGGGTTAGGGATAGTTTGAGGGTTAGTGCTCGGTTTAGGGTACGGGTTAGGATTAGGGTACATGTTAGGGTTATGTTAGGGGTTAGGGTTAGGGTACGCGTTAGGGTTAGGGTAGTTATTAAACCTATCCCACTCTCTAGATACCCCTAAGCACGTCAAGGAATATTATTTGGGTATCCAGCCATGGAGAAGAGTTTACACACTAGGAGAAGATAAGGAACACACCCATTATCCTGAAATCACATTAGGATTCTCTTTTTAACCTGTTCCTTAAAACACTAGTGCTTAGGAATTCTATTGGAGGCAGAAGCAGTCAAGGGTAGCTTAGGGTTAGGGTTAGGGTTAGGGTTGGGGTTAGTGTTAGGGTACGGGTTCGTGTACTGGTTCGTGTACGGCGTAGGGTATGGTTTAGGGTTAGGGTTAGGGTTAGTTTGAGGGTTAGGGCTCGGTTTAGGGTACGGGTTAGGATTAGGGTACGTGTTAAGGTTAGGGTAGGGGTTAGGGTTAGGGTACGCGTTAGGGTTAGGGTAGTTATTAAACCTATCCCACTCTCTAGATACCCCTTAGCACGTCAAGGAATATTATTTGGGGGTCGGGCCAGGGAGAAGAGTTTAGACACTAGGAGAAGATAAGGAACACACCCATTATCAAGAAATCACATTAGGATTCTCTTTTTAACCTGTTCCTTAAAACACTAGTGCTTAGGAAATCTATTGGAGGCAGAAGCAGTCAAGGGTAGCTTAGGGTTAGGGTTAGGGTTAGGGTTAGGGTCAGGGTTAGTGTTAGGGTACGGCTTAGGGTACGGGTTCGTGTACTGGTTCGTGTACGGCGTAGGGTATGGTTTAGGGTTAGGGTTAGGGTTAGTTTGAGGGTTAGGGCTCGGTTTAGGGTACGGGTTAGGATTAGGGTACGTGTTAAGGTTAGGGTAGGGGTTAGGTTTAGGGTACGCGTTAGGGTTAGGATAGTTATTAAACCTATCCAACTCTCTAGATACCCCTTAGCACGTCAAGGAATATTATTTGGGGGTCCAGCCAGGGAGAAGAGTTTAGACACTAGGAGAAGATAAGGAACACACCCATTATCAAGAAATCACATTAGGATTGTCTATTTAACCTGTTCCTTAAAACACTAGTGCTTAGGAAATCTATTGGAGGCAGAAGCAGTCAAGGGTAGCTTAGGGTTAGGGTTAGGGTTAGGGTTAGGGTACGGCTTAGGGTACGGGTTTGGGTACGGGTTCGGGTACGGGTTCGGGTACGGCGTAGGGTATGGGTTAGGGTTAGGGTTAGGGTTAGTTTGAGGGTTAGGGCTCGGTTTAGGTTACGTGTTAGGGTTAGGGTAGGGGTTAGGGTTAGGGTACGCGTTAGAGTTAGGGTAGTTATTAAACCTATCCCCCTTTCTAGATACCCCTTAGCACGTCAAGGTATATTATTTGGGGGTCCAGCCATGGAGAAGAGTTTAGACACTAGGAGAAGATAAGGAACACACTCATTATCAAGAATCACATTAGGATTCTCTTTTTAACCTGTTCCTTAAAACATGAGTGCTTAGGAAATCTATTGCAGGCAGAAGCAGTCAAGGGTAGCTTAGGGTTAGGGTTAGGGTTAGGGTTAGGGTACGGCTTAGGGTACGGGTTCGGGTACGGGTTCGGGTGCGGCGTAGGGTATGGGTTAGGGTTAGGGTTAGGGTTAGTTTGAGGGTTATGGCTCGGTTTAGGGTACGGGTTAGGATTAGGGTACGTGTTAGGATTAGGTTAGGTGTTAGGTTTAGGGTACGCGTTAGGGTTAAGGTAGTTATTAATCCTATCCCACTCTCTAGATACCCCTTAGCACGTCAAGGAATATTATTTGGGGGTCCAGCCATGGAGAAGAGTTTAGACACTAGGAGAAGATAAGGAACACACCCATTATCAAGAAATCACATTAGGATTCTCTTTTTAACCTGTTCCTTAAAACACTAGTGCTTAGGAAATCTATTGGAGGCAGAAGCAGTCAAGGGTAGCTTAGGGTTAGGGTTAGGGTTAGGGTTAGGGTTAGGGTACGGCTTAGGGTACGGGTTCGGGTACGGGTTCGGGTACGGCGTAGGGTATGGGTTAGGGTTAGGGTTAGGGTTAGTTTGAGGGTTAGGGCTCGGTTTAGGGTACGGGTTAGGATTAGCGTACGTGTTAGGGTTAGGGTAGGGGTTAGGGTTAGGGTACGCGTTAGGGTTAGGGTAGTTATTAAACCTATCCCACTCTCTAGATAACACTTAGCAAGTCAAGGAATATTATTTGGGTGTCCAGCCATGGAGAAGAGTTTAGACACTAGGAGAAGATAAGGAACACACCCATTATCAAGAAATCACATTAGGATTCACTTTTTAACCTGTTCGTTAAAACACTAGTGCTTAGGAAATCTATTGGAGGCAGAAGCAGTCAAGGGTAGCTTAGGGTTAGAGTTAGGGTTAGGGTTAGTGTTAGGGTACGGCTTACCGTTCGGGTTCGGGTACGGGTTCGGGTACGGCGTAAGGTATGGGTTAGGGTTAGGTTTAGGGTTAGTTTGAGGGTTAGGGCTCGGTTTAGGGTACGGGTTAGCATTAGGGTACGTGTTAGGGTTAGGGTAGGGGTTAGGGTTAGGGTACGCGTTAGGGTTAGGGTAGTTATTAAACCTATCCCACTCTCTAGATACCCCTTAGCACGTCAAGGAATATTATTTGGGGGTCCAGCCATGGAGAAGAGTTTAGACACTAGGAGAAGATAAGGAACACACCCATTATTAAGAAATCACATTAGGATTCTCTTTTTAACCTGTTCCTTAAAACACTAGTGCTTAGGTAATCTATTGGAGGCAGAAGCAGTCAAGGGTAGCTTAGGGTTAGGGTTAGGGTTATTGTTAGGGTAAGGCTTAGGGTACGGGTTCGGGTACGGCGTAGGGTATGGGTTAGGGTTAGGGTTAGGGTTAGTTTGAGGGTTAGGGCTCGGTTTAGGTTACGGTTTAGGATTAGGGTACGTGTTAGGGTTAGGGTACGCGTTAGGGTTAGGGTAGTTATTAAACCTATCCCACTCTCTAGATACCCCTTAGCACGTCAAGGAATATTATTTGGGGGTCCAGCCATGGAGAAGAGTTTAGACACTAGGAGAAGATAAGGAACACACCCATTATCCTGAAATCACAATAGGATTCTATTTTTAACCTGTTCCTTAATACACTAGTGCTTAAGAAATCTATTGGAGGCAGAAGCAGTCAAGGGTAGCTTAGGGTTAGGGTTAGGGTTAGGGTTAGGGTTAGGGTACGGCTTAGGGTACGGGTTCGGGTACGGGTTTGGGTACGGCGTAGGGTATGGGTTAGGGTTAGGGTTAGGGATAATTTGAGGGTTAGTGCTCGGTTTAGGCTACGGGTTAGGATTAGGGTACATGTTAGGGTTAGGTTAGGGGTTAGGGTTAGGGTACGCGTTAGGGTTAGGGTAGTTATTAAACCTATCCCACTCTCTAGATACCCCTTAGCACGTCAAGGAATATTATTTGGGTATCCAGCCATGGAAAAGAGTTTAGACACTAGGAGAAGATAAGGAACACACCCATTATCCTGAAATCACATTAGGATTCTCTTTTTAACCTGTTCCTTAAAACACTAGTGCTTAGGAAATCTATTGGAGGCAGAAGCAGTCAAGGGTAGCTTAGGGTTAGGGTTAGGGTTAGGGTTAGCTTTAGGGTACCGCTTAGGGTACGGGTTCGGGTACGGCGTAGGGTATGGGTTAGGGTTACGGTTAGGGTTAATTTGAGGGTTAGGGCTCGGTTTAGGGTATGGGTTAGGATTAGGGTACGTGTTAGTGTTAGGGTACGCGTTAGGGTTAGGGTAGTTATTAAACCTATCCCACTCTCTAGATACCCCTTAGCACGTCAAGGAATATTATTTAGGGGTCCAGCCATAGAGAAGAGTTTAGACACTAGGAGAAGATAAGGAACACACCCATTATGAAGAAATCACATTAGGATTCTCTTTTTAACCTGTTCCTTAAAACACTAGTGCTTAGGAAATCTGTTGGAGGCAGAAGCAGTCAAGGGTAGCTTAGGGTTAGGGTTAGGGTTAGGGTTAGGTTTACTGTTAGGGTACGGGTTAGGTTACGGGTTCGGGTACGGCGTAGGGTATGGGTTAGGGTTAGGGTTAGGGTTAGTTTGAGGGTTAGGGCTCGGTTTAGGGTACGGGTTAGGATTAGGGTACGTGTTAGGGTTAGGGTAGGGGTTAGGGTTAGGGTACGCGTTAGGGTTAGGGTAGTTATTAAACCTATCCCACTCTCTAGATACCCCTTAGCACGTCAAGGAATATTATTTGGGTGTCCAGCCATGGAGAAGAGTTTAGACACTAGGAGAAGATAAGGAACACACCCATTATCAAGAAATCACATTAGGATTCTCTTTTTAACCTGTTCCTTAAAACACTAGTGCTTAGGAAATCTATTGGAGGCAGAAGCAGTCAAGGGTAGCTTAGGGTTAGGGTTAGGGTTAGGGTTAGGTTTAGGGTACGGCTTAGGGTACGGGTTCGGGTACGGGTTCGTGTACAGCTTAGGGTATGGGTTAGGGTTAGGGTTAGGGTTAGTTTGAAGGTTAGGGCTCGGTTTAGGGTACGGGTTAGGATTAGGGTTCGTGTTAGGGTTAGGGTAGGGGTTAGGGTTAGGGAACGCGTTAGGGTTAGGGTAGTTATTAAAGCTATCCCACTCTCTAGATACCCCTTAGCACGTCAAGGAATATTATTTGGGTGTCCAGCCATGGAGAAGAGTTTAGACACTAGGAGAAGATAATGAACACACCCATTATCCTGAAATCACATTAGGATTCTCTTTTTAACCTGTTCCTTAATACACTAGTGCTTAGGAAATCTATTGGAGGCAGAAGCAGTCAAGGGTAGCTTAGGGTTAGGGTTAGGGTTAGGGTTAGGGTTAGGGTACGGCTTAGGGTACGGGTTCGGGTACGGGTTCGGGTACGGCGTAGGGTATGGGTTAGGTTTAGTGTTAGGGTTAGTTTGAGGGTTAGGGCTCGGTTTAGGGTACGGGTTAGGATTAGTGTACGTGTTAGGGTTAGGGTAGAGGTTAGGGTTAGGGTACGCGTTAGGGTTAGGGTAGTTATTAAACCCATCCCACTCTCTAGATACCCCTTAGCACGTCAAGGAATATTATTTGGGGGTCCAGCCTTGGAGAAGAGTTTAGACACTAGGAGAAGATAAGGAACACACCCATTATCCTGAAATCACATTAGGATTCTCTTTTTAACCTGTTCCTTAAAACACTAGTGCTTAGGAAATCTATTGGAGGCAGAAGCAGTCAAGGGTAACTTAGGGTTAGTGTTAGGGTTAAGGTACGGCTTAGGGTACTGGTTCGGGTACGGGTTCGGGTACGGCGTAGGGTATGGGGTAGGGTTAGGGATAGTTTGAGGGTTAGGGCTCGGTTTAGGGTACGGTTTAGGATTAGGGTACGTGTTAGGGTTAGGGTACGCGTTAGGGTTAGTGTAGTTATTAAACCTATCCCACTCTCTAGATACCCCTTAGCACGTCAAGGAATATTATTTGGGGGTCCAGCCATGGAGAAGAGTTTAGACACTAGGAGAAGATAAGGAACACACCCATTATCAAGAAATCACATTAGGATTCTCTTTTTAACCTGTTCCTTAAAACACTAGTGCTTAGGAAATCTATTGGAGGCAGAAGCAGTCAAGGGTAGCTTAGGGTTAGGGTTAGGGTTAGGGCTAGGGTTAGGACACAGCTTAGGGTACGGGTTCGGGTACGGGTTCGTGTACGGAGTAGGGTATGTGTTTGGGTTAGTGTTAGGGTTAGTTTGAAGGTTAGGGCTCGGTTTAGGGTACGGGTTAGGATTAGGGTTCGTGTTAGGGTTAGGGTAGGGGTTAGGGTTAGGGTACGCGTAAAGGTTAGGGTAGTTATTAAACCTATCCCACTCTCTAGATACCCCTTAGCACGTCAAGGAATATTATTTGGGGGTCCAGCCATGGAGAAGAGTTTAGACACTAGGAGAATATAAAGAACACACCCATTATCCTGAAATCACATTAGGATTCTCTTTTTAACCTGTTCCTTAATACACTAGTGCTTAGGAAATCTATTGGAGGCAGAAGCAGTCAAGGGTAGCTTAGGGTTAGGGTTACAGTTAGGGTTAGGGTTAGGGTATGGCTTAGGGTACGGGTTCGGGTACGGCGTAGGGTATGTGTTAGGGTTAGGGTTAGGGTTAGTTTGAGGGTTAGGGCTCGGTTTAGGGTACGGGTTAGGATTAGGGTACGTGTTAGGGTTAGGGTAGGGGTTAGGGTTAGGGTACGCGTTAGGGTTAGGGTAGTTATTAAACCTATCCCACTCTCTAGATACCCCGTAGCACGTCAAGGAATATTATTTGGGGGTCCAGCCATGGAGAAGAGTTTAGACACTAGGAGAAGATAAGGAACACACCCATTATCAAGAAAGCACATTAGGATTCTCTTTTTAACCTGTTCCTTAAAACACTAGTGCTTAGGAAATCTATTGGAGGCAGAAGCAGTCAAGGGTAGCTTAGGGTTAGGGTTTGGGTTAGGGTACGGCTTAGGGTACGGGTTCGGGTACGGGTTCGGGTACGGGTTTGGGTATGGCGTAGGATATGGGTTAGGGTTAGGGTTAGGGTTAGTTTGAGGGTTAGGGCTCGGTTTAGGGTACGGGTTAGGATTAGGGTACGTGTTAGGGTTAGGGTAGGGGTTAGGGTTAGGGTACGCGTTAGGGTTAGGGTAGTTATTAAACCTATCCCACTCTCTACATACCCCTTAGCACGTCAAGGAATATTATTTGGGGGTCAAGCCATGGAGAAGAGTTTAGACACTAGGAGAAGATAAGGAACACACCCATTATCAAGAAATCACATTAGGATTCTCTTTTTAACCTGTTCCTTAAAACACTAGTGCTTAGGAAATCTATTGGAGGCAAAGCAGTCAAGGGTAGCTTAGGGTTAGGGTTAGGGTTATTGTTAGGGTAAGGCTTAGGGTACGGGTTCGGGTACGGCATAGGGTATGGGTTAGGGTTAGGGTTAGGGTTAGTTTGAGGGTTAGGGCTCGGTTTAGGGTACGGGTTAGGATTAGGGTACGTGTTAGGGTTAGGGTAGGGGTTAGGGTTAGGGTACGCGTTAGGGTTAGGGTAGTTATTAAACCTATCCCACTCCCTAGATACCCCTTAGCACGTCAAGGAATATTATTTGGGGGACCAGCCATGGAGAAGAGTTTAGACACTAGGAGAAGATAAGGAACACACCCATTATCAAGAAATCACTTTAGGATTCTCTTTTTAACCTGTTCCTTAAAACACTAGTGCTTAGGAAATCTATTGGAGGCAGAAGCAGTCAAGGGTAGCTTAGGGTTAGGGTTAGGGTTAGGGTTAGGGTTAGGGTACGGGTTCGGGTAAGGGTTCGTGTACGGCGTAGGGTATGGGTTAGGGTTAGGGTTAGGGTTAGTTTGAAGGTTAGGGCTCGGTTTAGGGTACGGGTTAGGATTAGGGTTCGTGTTAGGGTTAGGGTAGGGGTTAGGGTTAGGGTACGCGTTAGGGTTAGGGTAGTTATTAAACCTATCCCACTCTCTAGATACCCCTTAGCACGTCAAGGAATATTATTTGGGGGTCCAGCCATGGAGAAGAGTTTAGACATTAGGAGAAGATAAGGAACACACCCATTATGAAGAAATCACATTAGGATTCTCTTTTTAACCTGTTCCTTAAAACACTAGTGCTTAGGAAATCTATTGGAGGCAGAAGCAGTCAAGGGTAGCTTAGGGTTAGGGTTAGGGTTAGGGCTAGGGTTAGGACACGGCTTAGGGTACGGGTTCGGGTACGGGTTCGTGTACGGCGTAGGGTATGGGTTTGGGTTAGGGTTAGGGTTAGTTTGAAGGTTAGGTCTCGGTTTAGGGTACGGGTTAGGAAGATGGTTCGTGTTAGGGTTAGGGTAGGGGTTAGGGTTAGGGTACGCGTTAGGGTTAGGGTAGTTATTAAACCTATCCCACTCTCTAGATACCCCTTAGCACGTCAAGGAATATTATTTGGGGGTCCAGCCATGGAGAAGAGTTTAGACACTAGGAGAAAATAAGGAACACACCCATTATCCTGAAATCACATTAGGATTCTCTTTTTAACCTGTTCCTTAATACACTAGTGCTTAGGAAATCTATTGGAGGCAGAAGCAGTCAAGGGTAGCTTAGGGTTAGGGTTACGGTTAGGGTTAGGGTTAGGGTATGGCTTAGGGTACGGGTTCGGGTACGGGTTCGGGTACGGCGTAGGGTATTGGTTAGGGTTAGGGTTAGGGTTAGTTTGAGGGTTAGGGCTCGGTTTAGGGTACGGGTTAGGATTAGGGTACGTGTTAGGGTTAGGGTAGGGGTTAGGGTTAGGGTACGCGTTAGGGTTAGGGTAGTTATTAAACCTATCCCACTCTCTAGATACCCCTTAGCACGTCAAGGAATATTATTTGGGGGTCCAGCCATGGAGAAGAGTTTAGACACTAGGAGAAGATAAGGAACACACCCATTATCAAGAAATCACATTAGGATTCTCTTTTTAACCTGTTCCTTAAAACACTAGTGCTTAGGAAATCTATTGGAGGCAGAAGCAGTCAAGGGTAGCTTAGGGTTAGGGTTAGGGTTAGGGTACGGCTTAGGGTACGGGTTCGGGTACGGGTTCGGGTACGGGTTCGGGTACGGCATAGGGTATGGGTTAGGTTTAGGGTTAGGGTTAGTTTGAGGGTTAGGGCTCGGTTTAGGTTACGGGTTAGGATTAGGGTACGTGTTAGGGTTAGGGTAGGGGTTAGGGTTAGGGTACGCGTTAGGGTTAGGGTAGTTATTAAACCTATCCCACTCTCTAGATACCCCTTAGCACGTCAAGGAATATTATTTGGGTGTCCAGCCATGGAGAAGAGTTTAGACACTAGGAGAAGTAAAGGAACACACCCATTATCAAGAAATCACATTAGGATTCTCTTTTTAACCTGTTCCTTAAAACACTAGTGCTTAGGAAATCTATTGGAGGCAGAAGCAGTCAAGGGTAGCTTAGGGTTAGGGTTAGGGTTAGGGTTAGGTTTAGCTTTAGGGTACGGCTTAGGGTACGGGTTCGGGTACGGGTTCGGGTACGGCGTAGGGTATGGGTTACGGTTAGGGTTAGGGTTAGTTTGAGGGTTAGGGCTCGGTTTAGGGTACGGGTTAGGATTAGGGTACGTGTTAGGGTTAGGGTACGCGTTAGGGTTAGGGTAGTTATTAAACCTATCCCACTCTCTAGATACCCCTTAGCACGTCAAGGAATATTATTTGGGTGTCCAGCCAAGGAGAAGAGTTTAGACACTAGGAGAAGATAAGGAACACACCCATTATCAAGAAATCACATTAGGATTCTCTTTTTAACCTGTTCCTTAAAACACTAGTGCTTAGGAAATCTATTGGAGGCAGAAGCAGTCAAGGGTATCTTAGGGTTAGGGTTAGGTTTAGGGTTAGGGTTAGGGTTAGGGTACGGCTTAGGGTACGGTTTCAGGTACGGGTTCGTGTACGGCGTAGGGTATGGGTTAGGGTTAGGGTTAGTTTGAAGGTTAGGGCTCGGTTTAGGGTACGGTTTAGGATTAGGGTTCGTGTTAGGGTTAGGGTACGCGTTAGGGTTAGGGTAGTTATTAAACCTATCCCACTCTCTAGATACCCCTTAGCACGTCAAGGAATATTATTTGGGGGTCCAGCCATGGAGAAGAGTTTAGACACTAGGAGAAGATAAGGAACACACCCATTATCAAGAAATCACATTAGGATTCTCTTTTTAACCTGTTCCTTAATACACTAGTGCTTAGGAAATCTATTGGAGGCAGAAGCAGTCAAGGGTAGCTTAGGGTTAGGGTTAGGGTTAGGGTTAGGTTTAGGGTACGGCTTAGGGTACGGGTTCGGGTACGGGTTCGTGTACGCTGTAGGGTATGGGTTAGGGTTAGGGTTAGGGTTAGTTTGAAGGTTAGGGCTCGGTTTAGGGTACGGGTTAGGATTAGGTTTCGTGTTAGGGTTATGGTAGGGGTTAGGGTTAGGGTACGCGTTACGGTTAGGGTAGTTATTAAACCTATACCACTCTCTAGATACCCCTTAGCACGTCAAGGAATATTATTTGGGGGTCCAGCGTTGGAGAAGAGTTTAGACACTAGGAGAAGATAAGGAACACACCCATTATCCTGAAATCACATTAGGATTCTCTTTTTAACCTGTTCCTTAAAACACTAGTGCTTAGGAAATCTATTGGAGGCAGAAGCAGTCAAGGGTAGCTTAGGGTTAGTGTTAGGGTTAAGGTACGGCTTAGGGTACTGGTTCGGGTACGGGTTCGGGTACGGCGTAGGGTATGGGGTAGGGTTAGGGATAGTTTGAGGGTTAGGGCTCGGTTTAGGGTACGGTTTAGGATTAGGGTACGTGTTAGGGTTAGGGTACGCGTTAGGGTTAGTGTAGTTATTAAACCTATCCCACTCTCTAGATACCCCTTAGCACGTCAAGGAATATTATTTGGGGGTCCAGCCATGGAGAAGAGTTTAGACACTAGGAGAAGATAAGGAACACACCCATTATCAAGAAATCACATTAGGATTCTCTTTTTAACCTGTTCCTTAAAACACTAGTGCTTAGGAAATCTATTGGAGGCAGAAGCAGTCAAGGGTAGCTTAGGGTTAGGGTTAGGGTTAGCGCTAGGGTTAGGACACGGCTTAGGGTACGGGTTCGGGTACGGGTTCGTGTACGGAGTAGGGTATGTGTTTGGGTTAGTGTTAGGGTTAGTTTGAAGGTTAGGGCTCGGTTTAGGGTACGGGTTAGGATTAGGGTTCGTGTTAGGGTTAGGGTAGGGGTTAGGGTTAGGGTACGCGTTAAGGTTAGGGTAGTTATTAAACCTATCCCACTCTCTAGATACCCCTTAGCACGTCAAGGAATATTATTTGGGGGTCCAGCCATGGAGAAGAGTTTAGACACTAGGAGAATATAAAGAACACACCCATTATCCTGAAATCACATTAGGATTCTCTTTTTAACCTGTTCCTTAATACACTAGTGCTTAGGAAATCTATTGGAGGCAGAAGCAGTCAAGGGTAGCTTAGGGTTAGGGTTACAGTTAGGGTTAGGGTTAGGGTATGGCTTAGGGTACGGGTTCGGGTACGGCATAGGGTATGTGTTAGGGTTAGGGTTAGGGTTAGTTTGAGGGTTAGGGCTCGGTTTAGGGTACGGGTTAGGATTAGGGTACGTGTTAGGGTTAGGGTAGGGGTTAGGGTTAGGGTACGCGTTAGGGTTAGGGTAGTTATTAAACATATCCCACTTTCTAGATACCCCTTAGCACGTCAAGGAATATTATTTGGGGGTCCAGCCATGGAGAAGTGTTTAGACACTAGGAGAAGATAAGGAACACACCCATTATCAAGAAATCACATTAGGATTCTCTTTTTAACCTGTTCCTTAAAACACTAGTGCTTAGGAAATCTATTGGAGGCAGAAGCAGTCAAGGGTAGCTTAGGGTTAGGGTTAGGGTTAGGGCTAGGGTTAGGACACGGCTTAGGGTACGGGTTCCGGTACGGGTTCGTGTACGGCGTAGGGTATGGGTTTGGGTTAGTGTTAGGGTTAGTTTGAAGGTTAGGGCTCGGTTTAGGGTACGGGTTAGGATTAGGGTACGTGTTAGGGTTAGGGTAGGGGTTAGGGTTAGGGTACGCGTTAGGGTTAGGGTAGTTATTAAACCTATCCCACTCTCTAGATACCCCTTAGCACGTCAAGGAATATTATTTGGGGGTCCAGCCATGGAGAAGAGTTTAGACACTAGGAGAAGATAAGGAACACACCCATTATCAAGAAATCACATTAGGATTCTCTTTTTAACCTGTTCCTTAAAACACTAGTGCTTAGGAAATCTATTGGAGGCAGAAGCAGTCAAGGGTAGCTTAGGGTTAGGGTTAGGGTTAGTGTTAGGGTACGGGTTAGGAGTAGGGTACGTGTTAGGGTTAGGGTAGGGGTTAGGGTTAGGGTACGCGTTAGGGTTAGGGTAGTTATTAAACCTATCCCACTCCCTAGATACCCCTTAGCACGTCAAGGAATATTATTTGGGGGTCCAGCCATGGAGAAGAGTTTAGACAGTAGGAGAAGATAAGGAACACACGCATTATCAAGAAATCACATTAGGATTCTCTTTTTAACCTGTTCCTTAAAACACTAGTGCTTAGGAAATCTATTGGAGGCAAAGCAGTCAAGGGTAGCTTAGGGTTAGGGTTAGGGTTAGGGTACGGCTTAGGGTACGGGTTCGGGTACGGGTTCGTGTACGCTGTAGGGTATGGGTTAGGGTTAGGGTTAGGGTTAGTTTGAAGTTTAGGGCTCGGTTTAGGGTACGGGTTAGGATTAGGGTTCGTGTTAGGGTTAGGGTAGGGGTTAGGGTTAGGGTACGCGTTAGGGTTAGGGTAGTTATTAAACCTATCCCACTCTCTAGATACCCCTTAGCACGTCAAGGAATATTATTTGGGGGTCCAGCCATGGAGAAGAGTTTAGACACTAGGAGAAGATAAGGAACACACCCATTATCAAGAAATCACATTAGGATTCTCTTTTTAACCTGTTCCTTAAAACACTAGTGCTTAGGAAATCTATTGGAGGCAGAAGCAGTCAAGGGTAGCTTAGGGTTAGGGTTAGGGTTAGGGCTAGGGTTAGGACACGGCTTAGGGTACGGGTTCGGGTACGGGTTCGTGTACGGCGTAGGGTATTGGTTTGGGTTAGTGTTAGGGTTAGTTTGAAGGTTAGGGCTCGGTTTAGGGTACGGGTTAGGATTAGGGTTCGTGTTAGGGTTAGGGTAGGGGTTAGGGTTAGGGTAGTTATTAAACCTATCCCACTCTCTAGATACCCCTTAGCACGTCAAGGAATATTATTTGGGGGTCCAGCCATGGAGAAGAATTTAGACACTAGGAGAAGATAAGGAACACACCCATTATTAAGAAATCACATTAGGATTCTCTTTTTAACCTGTTCCTTAAAACACTAATGCTTAGGTAATCTATTGGAGGCAGAAGCAGTCAAGGGTAGCTTAGGGTTAGGGTTTGGGTTAGGGTACGGCTTAGGGTACGGGTTCGGGTACGGGTTCGGGTACGGGTTTGGGTATGGCGTAGGGTATGGGTTAGGGTTAGGGTTAGGGTTAGTTTGAGGGTTAGGGCTCGGTTTAGGGTACGGGTTAGGATTAGGGTACGTGTTAGGGTTAGGGTAGGGGTTAGGGTTAGGGTACGCGTTAGGGTTAGGGTAGTTATTAAACCTATCCCACTCTCTAGATACCCCTTAGCACGTCAAGGAATATCATTTGGGGGTCCAGCCATGGAGAAGAGTTTAGACACTAGGAGAAGATAAGGAACACACCCATTATCAAGAAATCACATTAGGATTCTCTTTTTAACCTGTTCCTTAAAACACTAGTGCTTAGGAAATCTATTGGAGGCAGAAGCAGTCAAGGGTAGCTTAGGGTTAGGGTTAGGGTTAGGGCTAGGGTTAGGACACGGCTTAGGGTACGGGTTCGGGTACGGGTTCGTGTACGGCGTAGGGTATGGGTTTGGGTTAGGGTTAGGGTTAGTTTGAAGGTTAGGGCTCGGTTTAGGGTACGGGTTAGGATTAGGGTTCGTGTTAGGGTTAGGGTAGGTGTTAGGGTTAGGGTACGCGTTAGGGTTAGGGTAGTTATTAAACCTATCCCACTCTCTAGATACCCCTTAGCACGTCAAGGAATATTATTTGGGGGTCCAGCCATGGAGAAGAGTTTAGACACTAGGAGAAGATAAGGAACACACCCATTATCCTGAAATCACATTAGGATTCTCTTTTTAACCTGTTCCTTAATACACTAGTGCTTAGGAAATCTATTGGAGGCAGAAGCAGTCAAGGGTAGCTTAGGGTTAGGGTTACGGTTAGGGTTAGGGTTAGGGTATGGCTTAGGGTACGGGTTCGGGTACGGGTTCGGGTACGGCGTAGGGTATGGGTTAGGGTTAGGGTTAGGGTTAGTTTGAGGGTTAGGGCTCGGTTTAGGGTACGGGTTAGGATTAGGGTACGTGTTAGGGTTAGGGTAGGGGTTAGGGTTAGGTTACGCGTTAGGGTTAGGGTAGTTATTAAACCTATCCCACTCTCTAGATACCCCTTAGCACGTCAAGGAATATTATTTGGGGGACCAGCCATGGAGAAGAGTTTAGACACTAGGAGAAGATAAGGAACACACCCATTATCAAGAAATCACATTAGGATTCTCTTTTTAACCTGTTCCTTAAAACACTAGTGCTTAGGAAATCTATTGGAGGCAGAAGCTGTCAAGGGTAGCTTAGGGTTAGGTTTAGGGTTAGCTTTAGGGTACGGCTTAGGGTACGGGTTCGGGTACGGGTTCGGGTACGGCGTAGGGTATGGGTTAGGGTTAGGGTTAGGGTTAGTTTGAGGGTTAGGGCTCGGTTTAGGGTACGGGTTAGGATTAGGGTACGTGTTAGGGTTAGGGTACGCGTTAGGGTTAGGGTAGTTATTAAACCTATCCCACTCTCTAGATACCCCTTAGCACGTCAAGGAATATTATTTGGGGGTCCAGCCATGGAGAAGAGTTTAGACACTAGGAGAAGATAAGGAACACACCCATTATCAAGAAATCACATTAGGATTCTCTTTTTAACCTGTTCCTTAAAACACTAGTGCTTAGGAAATCTATTGGAGGCAAAGCAGTCAAGGGTAGCTTAGTTTTAGGGTTAGGGTTAGGGTTAGGGTTAGGGTTATTGTTAGGGTAAGGCTTAGGGTACGGGTTCGGGTACGGCATAGGGTATGGGTTAGGGTTAGGGTTAGGGTTAGTTTGAGGGTTAGGGCTCGGTTTAGGGTACGGGTTAGGAGTAGGGTACGTGTTAGGGTTAGGGTAGGGGTTAGGGTTAGGGTACGCGTTAGGGTTAGGGTAGTTATTAAACCTATCCCACTCCCTAGATACCCCTTAGCACGTCAAGGAATATTATTTGGGGGTCCACCCATGGAGAAGAGTTTAGACAGTAGGAGAAGATAAGGAACACACCCATTATCAAGAAATCACATTAGGATTCTCTTTTTAACCTGTTCCTTAAAACACTAGTGCTTAGGAAATCTATTGGAGGCAAAGCAGTCAAGGGTAGCTTAGGGTTAGGGTTAGGGTTAGGGTTAGGGTTAGGGTACGGCTTAGGGTACGGGTTCGGGTACGGGTTCGTGTACGCTGTAGGGTATGGGTTAGGGTTAGGGTTAGGGTTAGTTTGAAGGTTAGGGCTCGGTTTAGGGTACGGGTTAGGATTAGGGTTCGTGTTAGGGTTAGGGTAGGGGTTAGGGTTAGGGTACGCGTTAGGGTTAGGGTAGTTATTAAATCTATCCCACTCTCTAGATACCCCTTAGCACGTCAAGGAATATTATTTGGGGGTCCAGCCATGGAGAAGAGTTTAGACACTAGGAGAAGATAAGGAACACACCCATTATCAAGAAATCACATTAGGATTCTCTTTTTAACCTGTTCCTTAAAACACTAGTGCTTAGGAAATCTATTGGAGGCAGAAGCAGTCAAGGGTAGCTTAGGGTTAGGGCTAGGGTTAGGACACGGCTTAGGGTACGGGTTCGGGTACGGGTTCGTGTACGGCGTAGGGTATGGGTTTGGGTTAGGGTTAGGATTAGTTTGAAGGTCAGGGCTCGGTTTAGGGTACGGGTTAGGATTAGGGTTCGTGTTAGGGTTAGGGTAGGGGTTAGGGTTAGGGTACGCGTTAGGGTTAGGGTAGTTATTAAACCTATCCCACTCTCTAGATACCCCTTAGCACGTCAAGGAATATTATTTGGGTGTCCAGCCATGGAGAAGAGTTTAGACACTAGGAGAAGATAAGGAACACACCCATTATCAAGAAATCACATTAGGATTCTCTTTTTAACCTGTTCCTTAAAACACTAGTGCTTAGGAAATCTATTGGAGGCAGAAGCAGTCAAGGGTAGCTTAGGGTTAGGGTTAGGGTTAGGGCTAGGGTTAGGACACGGCTTAGGGTACGGGTTCGGGTACGGGTTCGTGTACGGCGTAGGGTATGGGTTTGGGTTAGTGTTAGGGTTAGTTTGAAGGTTAGGGCTCGGTTTAGGGTACGGGTTAGGATTAGGGTTCGTGTTAGGGTTAGGGTAGGGGTTAGGGTTAGGGTAGTTATTAAACCTATCCCACTCTCTAGATACCCCTTAGCACGTCAAGGAATATTATTTGGGGGTCCAGCCATGGAGAAGAGTTTAGACACTAGGAGAAGATAAGGAACACACCCATTATTAAGAAATCACATTAGGATTCTCTTTTTAACCTGTTCCTTAAAACACTAGTGCTTAGGTAATCTATTGGAGGCAGAAGCAGTCAAGGGTAGCTTAGGGTTAGGGTTTGGGTTAGGGTACGGCTTAGGGTACGGGTTCGGGTACGGGTTCGGGTACGGGTTTGGGTATGGCGTAGGGTATGGGTTAGGGTTAGGGTTAGGGTTAGTTTGAGGGTTAGGACTCGGTTTAGGGTACGGGTTAAGATTAGGGTACGTGTTAGGGTTAGGGTAGGGGTTAGGGTTAGGGTACGCGTTAGGGTTAGGGTAGTTATTAAACCTATCCCACTCTCTAGATACCCCTTAGCACGTCAAGGAATATCATTTGGGGGTCCAGCCATGGAGAAGAGTTTAGACACTAGGAGAAGATAAGGAACACACCCATTATCAAGAAATCACATTAGGATTCTCTTTTTAACCTGTTCCTTAAAACACTAGTGCTTAGGAAATCTATTGGAGGCAGAAGCAGTCAAGGGTAGCTTAGGGTTAGGGTTAGGGTTAGGGCTAGGGTTAGGACACGGCTTAGGGTACGGGTTCGGGTACGGGTTCGTGTACGGCGTAGGGTATGGGTTTGGGTTAGGGTTAGGGTTAGATTGAAGGTTAGGGCTCGGTTTAGGGTACGGGTTAGGATTAGGGTTCGTGTTAGGGTTAGGGTAGGTGTTAGGGTTAGGGTACGCGTTAGGGTTAGGGTAGTTATTAAACCTATCCCACTCTCTAGATACCCCTTAGCACGTCAAGGAATATTATTTGGGGGTCCAGCCATGGAGAAGAGTTTAGACACTAGGAGAAGATAAGGAACACACCCATTATCCTGAAATCACATTAGGATTCTCTTTTTAACCTGTTCCTTAATACACTAGTGCTTAGGAAATCTATTGGAGGCAGAAGCAGTCAAGGGTAGCTTAGGGTTAGGGTTACGGTTAGGGTTAGGGTTAGGGTATGGCTTAGGGTACGGGTTCGGGTACGGGTTCGGGTACGGCGTAGGGTATGGGTTAGGGTTAGGGTTAGGGTTAGTTTGAGGGTTAGGGCTCGGTTTAGGGTACGGGTTAGGATTAGGGTACGTGTTAGGGTTAGGGTAGGGGTTAGGGTTAGGTTACGCGTTAGGGTTAGGGTAGTTATTAAACCTATCCCACTCTCTAGATACCCCTTAGCACGTCAAGGAATATTATTTGGGGGACCAGCCATGGAGAAGAGTTTAGACACTAGGAGAAGATAAGGAACACACCCATTATCAAGAAATCACATTAGGATTCTCTTTTTAACCTGTTCCTTAAAACACTAGTGCTTAGGAAATCTATTGGAGGCAGAAGCAGTCAAGGGTAGCTTAGGGTTAGCGTTAGGGTTAGGGTACGGCTTAGGGTACGGGTTCGGGTACGGGTTCGGGTACGGGTTCGGGTACGGCGTAGGGTATGGGTTAGGTTTAGGGTTAGGGTTAGTTTGAGGGTTAGGGCTCGGTTTAGGTTACGGGTTAGGATTAGGGTACGTGTTAGGGTTAGGGTAGGGGTTAGGGTTAGGGTACGCGTTAGGGTTAGGGTAGTTATTAAACATATCCCACTCTCTAGATACCCCTTAGCACGTCAAGGAATATTATTTGGGGGTCCAGCCATGGAGAAGAGTTTAGACACTAGGAGAAGATAAGGAACACAACCATTATCAATAAATCACATTAGGATTCTCTTTTTAACCTGTTCCTTAAAACACTAGTGCTTAGGAAATCTATTGGAGGCAGAAGCAGTCAAGGGTAGCTTAGGGTTAGGGTTTCGGTTAGGGTACGGCTTAAGGTACGGGTTCGGGTACGGGTTCGGGTACGGGTTTGGGTATGGCGTAGGATATGGGTTAGGGTTAGGTTTAGGGTTAGTTTGAGGGTTAGGGCTCGGTTTAGGGTACGGTTTAGGATTAGGGTACGTGTTAGGTTTAGGGTAGGGGATAGGGTTAGGGTACGCATTAGGGTTAAGGTAGTTATTAAACCTATCCCACTCTCTAGATACCCCTTAGCACGTCAAGGAATATTATTTGGGTGTCCAGCCATGGAGAAGAGTTTAGACACTAGGAGAAGATAAGGAACACACCCATTATCAAGAAATCACATTAGGATTCTCTTTTTAACCTGTTCCTTAAAACACTAGTGCTTAGGAAATCTATTGGAGGCAGAAGCAGTCAAGGGTAGCTTAGGGTTAGGGTTAGGGTTAGTGTTAGGGTACGGGTTAGGAGTAGGGTACGTGTTAGGGTTAGGGTAGGGGTTAGGGTTAGGGTACGCGTTAGGGTTAGGGTAGGTATTAAACCTATCCCACTCCCTAGATACCCCTTAGCACGTCAAGGAATATTATTTGGGGGTCCAGCCATGGAGAAGAGTTTAGACAGTAGGAGAAGATAAGGAACACACGCATTATCAAGAAATCACATTAGGATTCTCTTTTTAACCTGTTCCTTAAAACACTAGTGCTTAGGAAATCTATTGGAGGCAAAGCAGTCAAGGGTAGCTTAGGGTTAGGGTTAGGGTTAGGGTTAGGGTTAGGGTACGGCTTAGGGTACGGGTTCGGGTACGGGTTCGTGTACGCTGTAGGGTATGGGTTAGGGTTAGGGTTAGGGTTTGTTTGAAGGTTAGGGCTCGGTTTAGGGTACGGGTTAGGATTAGGGTTCGTGTTAGGGTTAGGGTAGGGGTTAGGGTTAGGGTACGCGTTAGGGTTAGGGTAGTTATTAAACCTATCCCACTCTCTAGATACCCCTTAGCACGTCAAGGAATATTATTTGGGGGTCCAGCCATGGAGAAGAGTTTAGACACTAGGAGAAGATAAGGAACACACCCATTATCAAGAAATCACATTAGGATTCTCTTTTTAACCTGTTCCTTAAAACACTAGTGCTTAGGAAATCTATTGGAGGCAGAAGCAGTCAAGGGTAGCTTAGGGTTAGGGTTAGGGTTAGGGCTAGGGTTAGGACACGGCTTAGGGTACGGGTTCGGGTACGGGTTCGTGTACGGCGTAGGGTATGGGTTTGGGTTAGTGTTAGGGTTAGTTTGAAGGTTAGGGCTCGGTTTAGGGTACGGGTTAGGATTAGGGTTCGTGTTAGGGTTAGGGTAGGGGTTAGGGTTAGGGTAGTTATTAAACCTATCCCACTCTCTAGATACCCCTTAGCACGTCAAGGAATATTATTTGGGGGTCCAGCCATGGAGAAGAGTTTAGACACTAGGAGAAGATAAGGAACACACCCATTATTAAGAAATCACATTAGGATTCTCTTTTTAACCTGTTCCTTAAAACACTAGTGCTTAGGTAATCTATTGGAGGCAGAAGCAGTCAAGGGTAGCTTAGGGTTAGGGTTTGGGTTAGGGTACGGCTTAGGGTACGGGTTCGGGTACGGGTTCGGGTACGGGTTTGGGTATGGCGTAGGGTATGGGTTAGGGTTAGGGTTAGGGTTAGTTTGAGGGTTAGGGCTCGGTTTAGGGTACGGGTTAGGATTAGGGTACGTGTTAGGGTTAGGGTAGGGGTTAGGGTTAGGGTACGCGTTAGGGTTAGGGTAGTTATTAAACCTATCCCACTCTCTAGATACCCCTTAGCACGTCAAGGAATATCATTTGGGGGTCCAGCCATGGAGAAGAGTTTAGACACTAGGAGAAGATAAGGAACACACCCATTATCAAGAAATCACATTAGGATTCTCTTTTTAACCTGTTCCTTAAAACACTAGTGCTTAGGAAATCTATTGGAGGCAGAAGCAGTCAAGGGTAGCTTAGGGTTAGGGTTAGGGTTAGGGCTAGGGTTAGGACACGGCTTAGGGTACGGGTTCGGGTACGGGTTCGTGTACGGCGTAGGGTATGGGTTTGGGTTAGGGTTAGGGTTAGTTTGAAGGTTAGGGCTCGGTTTAGGGTACGGGTTAGGATTAGGGTTCGTGTTAGGGTTAGGGTAGGTGTTAGGGTTAGGGTACGCGTTAGGGTTAGGGTAGTTATTAAACCTATCCCACTCTCTAGATACCCCTTAGCACGTCAAGGAATATTATTTGGGGGTCCAGCCATGGAGAAGAGTTTAGACACTAGGAGAAGATAAGGAACACACCCATTATCCTGAAATCACATTAGGATTCTCTTTTTAACCTGTTCCTTAATACACTAGTGCTTAGGAAATCTATTGGAGGCAGAAGCAGTCAAGGGTAGCTTAGGGTTAGGGTTACGGTTAGGGTTAGGGTTAGGGTATGGCTTAGGGTACGGGTTCGGGTACGGGTTCGGGTACGGCGTAGGGTATGGGTTAGGGTTAGGGTTAGGGTTAGTTTGAGGGTTAGGGCTCGGTTTAGGGTACGGGTTAGGATTAGGGTACGTGTTAGGGTTAGGGTAGGGGTTAGGGTTAGGTTACGCGTTAGGGTTAGGGTAGTTATTAAACCTATCCCACTCTCTAGATACCCCTTAGCACGTCAAGGAATATTATTTGGGGGACCAGCCATGGAGAAGAGTTTAGACACTAGGAGAAGATAAGGAACACACCCATTATCAAGAAATCACATTAGGATTCTCTTTTTAACCTGTTCCTTAAAACACTAGTGCTTAGGAAATCTATTGGAGGCAGAAGCAGTCAAGGGTAGCTTAGGGTTAGCGTTAGGGTTAGGGTACGGCTTAGGGTACGGGTTCGGGTACGGGTTCGGGTACGGGTTCGGGTACGGCGTAGGGTATGGGTTAGGTTTAGGGTTAGGGTTAGTTTGAGGGTTAGGGCTCGGTTTAGGTTACGGGTTAGGATTAGGGTACGTGTTAGGGTTAGGGTAGGGGTTAGGGTTAGGGTACGCGTTAGGGTTAGGGTAGTTATTAAACATATCCCACTCTCTAGATACCCCTTAGCACGTCAAGGAATACTATTTGGGGGTCCAGCCATGGAGAAGAGTTTAGACACTAGGAGAAGATAAGGAACACAACCATTATCAATAAATCACATTAGGATTCTCTTTTTAACCTGTTCCTTAAAACACTAGTGCTTAGGAAATCTATTGGAGGCAGAAGCAGTCAAGGGTAGCTTAGGGTTAGGGTTTCGGTTAGGGTACGGCTTAAGGTACGGGTTCGGGTACGGGTTCGGGTACGGGTTTGGGTATGGCGTAGGATATGGGTTAGGGTTAGGTTTAGGGTTAGTTTGAGGGTTAGGGCTCGGTTTAGGGTACGGGTTAGGATTAGGGTACGTGTTAGGTTTAGGGTAGGGGATAGGGTTAGGGTACGCATTAGGGTTAGGGTAGTTATTAAACCTATCCCACTCTCTAGATACCCCTTAGCACGTCAAGGAATATTATTTGGGTGTCCAGCCATGGAGAAGAGTTTAGACACTAGGAGAAGATAAGGAACACACCCATTATCAAGAAATCACATTAGGATTCTCTTTTTAACCTGTTCCTTAAAACACTAGTGCTTAGGAAATCTATTGGAGGCAGAAGCAGTCAAGGGTAGCTTAGGGTTAGGGTTAGGGTTAGGGCTAGGGTTAGGACACGGCTTAGGGTACGGGTTCGGGTACGGGTTCGTGTACGGCGTAGGGTATGGGTTTGGGTTAGTGTTAGGGTTAGTTTGAAGGTTAGGGCTCGGTTTAGGGTACGGGTTAGGATTAGGGTACGTGTTAGGGTTAGGGTAGTGGTTAGGGTTAGGGTACGCGTTAGGGTTAGGGTAGTTATTAAACCTATCCCACTCTCTAGATACCCCTTAGCACGTCAAGGAATATTATTTGGGGGTCCAGCCATGGAGAAGAGTTTAGACACTAGGAGAAGATAAGGAACACACCCATTATCAAGAAATCACATTAGGATTCTCTTTTTAACCTGTTCCTTAAAACACTAGTGCTTAGGAAATCTATTGGAGGCAGAAGCAGTCAAGGGTAGCTTAGGGTTAGGGTTAGGGTTAGTGTTAGGGTACGGGTTAGGAGTAGGGTACGTGTTAGGGTTAGGGTAGGGGTTAGGGTTAGGGTACGCGTTAGGGTTAGGGTAGTTATTAAACCTATCCCACTCCCTAGATACCCCTTAGCACGTCAAGGAATATTATTTGGGGGTCCAGCCATGGAGAAGAGTTTAGACAGTAGGAGAAGATAAGGAACACACGCATTATCAAGAAATCACATTAGGATTCTCTTTTTAACCTGTTCCTTAAAACACTAGTGCTTAGGAAATCTATTGGAGGCAAAGCAGTCAAGGGTAGCTTAGGGTTAGGGTTAGGGTTAGGGTTAGGTTTAGTGTTAGGGTACGGGTTAGGTTACGGGTTCGGGTACGGCGTAGTGTATGGGTTAGGGTTAGGGTTAGTTTGAGGGTTAGGGCTCGGTTTAGGGTACGGGTTAGGATTAGGGTACGTGTTAGGATTAGGTTAGGGGATAGGGTTAGGTTACGCGTTAGGGTTAGGGTAGTTATTAAACCTATCCCACTCTCTAGATACCCCTTAGCACGTCAAGGAATATTATTTGGGGGTCCAGCCATGGAGAAGAGTTTAGACACTAGGAGAATATAAGGAACACACCCATTATCAAGAAATCACATTAGGATTCACTTTTTAACCTGTTCCTTAAAACACTAGTGCTTATGAAATCTATTGGAGGCAGAAGCAGTCAAGGGTAGCTTAGGGTTAGGGTTAGGGTTAGGGTTAGGGTTAGGGTACGGCTTAGGGTACGGGTTCGGGTACGGGTTCGGGTACGGCGTAGGGTATGTGTTAGGGTTAGGGTTAGGGTTAGTTTGAGGGTTAGGGCTGGGTTTAGGGTACGGGTTAGGATTAGGGTACGTGTTAAAGTTAGTGTAGGGGTTAGGGTTAGGGTACGCGTTAGGGTTAGGGTAGTTATTAAACCTATCCCACTTTCTAGATACCCCTTAGCACCTCAAGGAATATTATTTGGGGGTCCAGCCAGGGAGAAGAGTTTAGACACTTGGAGAAGATAAAGAACACACCCATTATCAAGAAATCACATTAGGATTCTCTTTTTAACCTGTTCCTTAAAACACTAGTGCTTAGGAAATCTATTGGAGGCAGAAGCAGTCAAGGGTAGCTTAGGGTTAGGGTTAGGGTTAGGGTTGGGGTTAGTGTTAGGGTACGGCTTAGGGTACGGTTTCGTGTACTGGTTCGTGTACGGCGTAGGGTATGGTTTAGGGTTAGGGTTAGGGTTAGTTTGAGGGTTAGGGCTCGGTTTAGGTTACGGGTTAGGATTAGGGTACCTGTTAAGGTTAGGGTAGGGGTTAGGGTTAGGGTACGCGTTAGGGTTAGGGTAGTTATTAAACCTATCCCACTCTCTAGATACCCCTTAGCACGTCAAGGAATATTATTTGGGGGTCGGGCCAGGGAGAAGAGTTTAGACACTAGGAGAAGATAAGGAACACACCCATTATCAAGAAATCACATTAGGATTCTCTTTTTAACCTGTTCCTTAAAACACTAGTGCTTAGGAAATCTATTGGAGGCAGAAGCAGTCAAGGGTAGCTTAGGGTTAGGGTTAGGGTTAGGGTTAGGGTCAGGGTTAGTGTTAGGGTACGGCTTAGGTTACGGGTTCGTGTACTGGTTCGTGTACAGCGTAGGGTATGGTTTAGGGTTAGGGTTAGGGTTAGTTTGAGGGTTAGGGCTCGGTTTAGGGTACGGGTTAGGATTAGGGTACGTGTTAAGGTTAGGGTAGGGGTTAGGGTTAGGGTACGCGTTAGGGTTAGGATAGTTATTAAACCTATCCAACTCTCTAGATACCCCTTAGCACGTCAAGGAATATTATTTGGGGGTCCAGCCAGGGAGAAGAGTTTAGACACTAGGAGAAGATAAGGAACACACCCATTATCAAGAAATCACATTAGGATTGTCTATTTAACCTGTTCCTTAAAACACTAGTGCTTAGGAAATCTATTGGAGGCAGAAGCAGTCAAGGGTAGCTTACGGTTAGGGTTAGGTTTAGGGTTAGGGTACGGCTTAGGGTACGGGTTTGGGTACGGGTTCGGGTACGGGTTCGGGTACGGCGTAGGGTATGGGTTAGGGTTAGGGTTAGGGTTAGTTTGAGGGTTATGGCTCGGTTTAGAGTACGGGTTAGGATTAGGGTACGTGTTAGGATTAGGTTAGGTGTTAGGTTTAGGGTACACGTTAGGGTTAAGGTAGTTATTAATCCTATCCCACTCTCTAGATACCCCTTAGCACGTCAAGGAATATTATTTGGGGGTCCAGCCATGGAGAAGAGTTTAGACACTAGGAGAAGATAAGGAACACACCCATTATCAAGAAATCACATTAGGATTCTCTTTTTAACCTGTTCCTTAAAACACTAGTGCTTAGGAAATCTATTGGAGGCAGAAGCAGTCAAGGGTAGCTTAGGGTTAGGGTTAGGGTTAGGGTTAGGGTTAGGGTACGGCTTAGGGTACGGGTTCGGGTACGGGTTCGGGTACGGTGTAGGGTATGGGTTAGGGTTAGGGTTAGGGTTAGTTTGAGGGTTAGGGCTCGGTTTAGGGTACGGGTTAGGATTAGGGTACGTGTTAAGGTTAGGGTAGGGGTTAGGGTTAGGGTACGCGTTAGGGTTAGGGTACGCGTTAGGGTTAGGGTAGTTATTAAACCTATCCCACTCTCTAGATACCCCTTAGCACGTCAAGGAATATTATTTGGGGGTCCAGCCATGGAGAAGAGTTTAGACACTAGGAGAAGATAAGGAACACTCCCATTATCCTGAAATCACAATAGGATTCTATTTTTAACCTGTTCCTTAATACACTAGTGCTTAAGAAATCTATTGGAGGCAGAAGCAGTCAAGGGTAGCTTAGGGTTAGGGTTAGGGTTAGGGTTAGGGTACGGCTTAGGGTACGGGTTCGGGTACGGGTTCGGGTACGGCGTAGGGTATGTGTTAGGGTTAGGGTTAGGGATAGTTTGAGGGTTAGTGCTCGGTTTAGGGTACGGGTTAGGATTAGGGTACATGTTAGGGTTATGTTAGGGGTTAGGGTTAGGGTACGCGTTAGGGTTAGGGTAGTTATTAAACCTATCCCACTCTCTAGATACCCCTTAGCACGTCAAGGAATATTATTTGGGTATCCAGCCATGGAGAAGAGTTTAGACACTAGGAGAAGATAAGGAACACACCCATTATCCTGAAATCACATTAGGATTCTCTTTTTAACCTGTTCCTTAAAACACTAGTGCTTAGGAATTCTATTGGAGGCAGAAGCAGTCAAGGGTAGCTTAGGGTTAGGGTTAGGGTTAGGGTTGGGGTTAGTGTTAGGGTACGGGTTCGTGTACTGGTTCGTGTACGGCGTAGGGTATGGTTTAGGGTTAGGGTTAGGGTTAGTTTGAGGGTTAGGGCTCGGTTTAGGGTACGGGTTAGGATTAGGGTACGTGTTAAGGTTAGGGTAGGGGTTAGGGTTAGGGTACGCGTTAGGGTTAGGGTAGTTATTAAACCTATCCCACTCTCTAGATACCCCTTAGCACGTCAAGGAATATTATTTGGGGGTCGGGCCAGGGAGAAGAGTTTAGACACTAGGAGAAGATAAGGAACACACCCATTATCAAGAAATCACATTAGGATTCTCTTTTTAACCTGTTCCTTAAAACACTAGTGCTTAGGAAATCTATTGGAGGCAGAAGCAGTCAAGGGTAGCTTAGGGTTAGGGTTAGGGTTAGGGTTAGGGTCAGGGTTAGTGTTAGGGTACGGCTTAGGGTACGGGTTCGTGTACTGGTTCGTGTACGGCGTAGGGTATGGTTTAGGGTTAGGGTTAGGGTTAGTTTGAGGGTTAGGGCTCGGTTTAGGGTACGGGTTAGGATTAGGGTACGTGTTAAGGTTAGGGTAGGGGTTAGGTTTAGGGTACGCGTTAGGGTTAGGATAGTTATTAAACCTATCCAACTCTCTAGATACCCCTTAGCACGTCAAGGAATATTATTTGGGGGTCCAGCCAGGGAGAAGAGTTTAGACACTAGGAGAAGATAAGGAACACACCCATTATCAAGAAATCACATTAGGATTGTCTATTTAACCTGTTCCTTAAAACACTAGTGCTTAGGAAATCTATTGGAGGCAGAAGCAGTCAAGGGTAGCTTAGGGTTAGGGTTAGGGTTAGGGTTAGGGTACGGCTTAGGGTACGGGTTTGGGTACGGGTTCGGGTACGGGTTCGGGTACGGCGTAGGGTATGGGTTAGGGTTAGGGTTAGGGTTAGTTTGAGGGTTAGGGCTCGGTTTAGGTTACGTGTTAGGGTTAGGGTAGGGGTTAGGGTTAGGGTTAGGGTTAGGGTTAGGGTACGGCTTAGGGTACGGGTTCGGGTACGGGTTCGGGTACGGCGTAGGGTATGGGTTAGGGTTAGGGTTAGGGTTAGTTTGAGGGTTAGGGCTCGGTTTAGGGTACGGGTTAGGATTAGCGTACGTGTTAGGGTTAGGGTAGGGGTTAGGGTTAGGGTACGCGTTAGGGTTAGGGTAGTTATTAAACCTATCCCACTCTCTAGATAACACTTAGCAAGTCAAGGAATATTATTTGGGTGTCCAGCCATGGAGAAGAGTTTAGACACTAGGAGAAGATAAGGAACACACCCATTATCAAGAAATCACATTAGGATTCACTTTTTAACCTGTTCGTTAAAACACTAGTGCTTAGGAAATCTATTGGAGGCAGAAGCAGTCAAGGGTAGCTTAGGGTTAGAGTTAGGGGTAGGGTTAGTGTTAGGGTACGGCTTACCGTTCGGTTTCGGGTACGGGTTCGGGTACGGCGTAAGGTATGGGTTAGGGTTAGGTTTAGGGTTAGTTTGAGGGTTAGGGCTCGGTTTAGGGTACGGGTTAGCATTAGGGTACGTGTTAGGGTTAGGGTAGGGGTTAGGGTTAGGGTACGCGTTAGGGTTAGGGTAGTTATTAAACCTATCCCACTCTCTAGATACCCCTTAGCACGTCAAGGAATATTATTTGGGGGTCCAGCCATGGAGAAGAGTTTAGACACTAGGAGAAGATAAGGAACACACCCATTATTAAGAAATCACATTAGGATTCTCTTTTTAACCTGTTCCTTAAAACACTAGTGCTTAGGTAATCTATTGGAGGCAGAAGCAGTCAAGGGTAGCTTAGGGTTAGGGTTAGGGTTATTGTTAGGGTAAGGCTTAGGGTACGGGTTCGGGTACGGCGTAGGGTATGGGTTAGGGTTAGGGTTAGGGTTAGTTTGAGGGTTAGGGCTCGGTTTAGGTTACGGTTTAGGATTAGGGTACGTGTTAGGGTTAGGGTACGCGTTAGGGTTAGGGTAGTTATTAAACCTATCCCACTCTCTAGATACCCCTTAGCACGTCAAGGAATATTATTTGGGGGTCCAGCCATGGAGAAGAGTTTAGACACTAGGAGAAGATAAGGAACACACCCATTATCCTGAAATCACAATAGGATTCTATTTTTAACCTGTTCCTTAATACACTAGTGCTTAAGAAATCTATTGGAGGCAGAAGCAGTCAAGGGTAGCTTAGGGTTAGGGTTAGGGTTAGGGTTAGGGTTAGGGTACGGCTTAGGGTACGGGTTCGGGTACGGGTTTGGGTACGGCGTAGGGTATGGGTTAGGGTTAGGGTTAGGGATAATTTGAGGGTTAGTGCTCGGTTTAGGCTACGGGTTAGGATTAGGGTACATGTTAGGGTTAGGTTAGGGGTTAGGGTTAGGGTACGCGTTAGGGTTAGGGTAGTTATTAAACCTATCCCACTCTCTAGATACCCCTTAGCACGTCAAGGAATATTATTTGGGTATCCAGCCATGGAAAAGAGTTTAGACACTAGGAGAAGATAAGGAACACACCCATTATCCTGAAATCACATTAGGATTCTCTTTTTAACCTGTTCCTTAAAACACTAGTGCTTAGGAAATCTATTGGAGGCAGAAGCAGTCAAGGGTAGCTTAGGGTTAGGGTCAGGGTTAGGGTTAGCTTTAGGGTACCGCTTAGGGTACGGGTTCGGGTACGGCGTAGGGTATGGGTTAGGGTTAGGGTTAGGGTTAATTTGAGGGTTAGGGCTCGGTTTAGGGTATGGGTTAGGATTAGGGTACGTGTTAGGGTTAGGGTACGCGTTAGGGTTAGGGTAGTTATTAAACCTATCCCACTCTCTAGATACCCCTTAGCACGTCAAGGAATATTATTTAGGGGTCCAGCCATAGAGAAGAGTTTAGACACTAGGAGAAGATAAGGAACACACCCATTATCAAGAAATCACATTAGGATTCTCTTTTTAACCTGTTCCTTAAAACACTAGTGCTTAGGAAATCTGTTGGAGGCAGAAGCAGTCAAGGGTAGCTTAGGGTTAGGGTTAGGGTTAGGGTTAGGTTTACTGTTAGGGTACGGGTTAGGTTACGGGTTCGGGTACGGCGTAGGGTATGGGTTAGGGTTAGGGTTAGGGTTAGTTTGAGGGTTAGGGCTCGGTTTAGGGTACGGGTTAGGATTAGGGTACGTGTTAGGGTTAGGGTAGGGGTTAGGGTTAGGGTACGCGTTAGGGTTAGGGTAGTTATTAAACCTATCCCACTCTCTAGATACCCCTTAGCACGTCAAGGAATATTATTTGGGTGTCCAGCCATGGAGAAGAGTTTAGACACTAGGAGAAGATAAGGAACACACCCATTATCAAGAAATCACATTAGGATTCTCTTTTTAACCTGTTCCTTAAAACACTAGTGCTTAGGAAATCTATTGGAGGCAGAAGCAGTCAAGGGTAGCTTAGGGTTAGGGTTAGGGTTAGGGTTAGGTTTAGGGTACGGCTTAGGGTACGGGTTCGGGTACGGGTTCGTGTACAGCGTAGGGTATGGGTTAGGGTTAGGGTTAGGGTTAGTTTGAAGGTTAGGGCTCGGTTTAGGGTACGGGTTAGGATTAGGGTTCGTGTTAGGGTTAGGGTAGGGGTTAGGGTTAGGGAACGCGTTAGGGTTAGGGTAGTTATTAAAGCTATCCCACTCTCTAGATACCCCTTAGCACGTCAAGGAATATTATTTGGGTGTCCAGCCATGGAGAAGAGTTTAGACACTAGGAGAAGATAATGAACACACCCATTATCCTGAAATCACATTAGGATTCTCTTTTTAACCTGTTCCTTAATACACTAGTGCTTAGGAAATCTATTGGAGGCAGAAGCAGTCAAGGGTAGCTTAGGGTTAGGGTTAGGGTTAGGGTTAGGGTTAGGGTACGGCTTAGGGTACGGGTTCGGGTACGGGTTCGGGTACGGCGTAGGGTATGGGTTAGGTTTAGTGTTAGGGTTAGTTTGAGGGTTAGGGCTCGGTTTAGGGTACGGGTTAGGATTAGTGTACGTGTTAGGGTTAGGGTAGAGGTTAGGGTTAGGGTACGCGTTAGGGTTAGGGTAGTTATTAAACCCATCCCACTCTCTAGATACCCCTTAGCACGTCAAGGAATATTATTTGGGGGTCCAGCCTTGGAGAAGAGTTTAGACACTAGGAGAAGATAAGGAACACACCCATTATCCTGAAATCACATTAGGATTCTCTTTTTAACCTGTTCCTTAAAACACTAGTGCTTAGGAAATCTATTGGAGGCAGAAGCAGTCAAGGGTAGCTTAGGGTTAGTGTTAGGGTTAAGGTACGGCTTAGGGTACTGGTTCGGGTACGGGTTCGGGTACGGCGTAGGGTATGGGGTAGGGTTAGGGATAGTTTGAGGGTTAGGGCTCGGTTTAGGGTACGGTTTAGGATTAGGGTACGTGTTAGGGTTAGGGTAGGGGTTAGGGTTAGGGTACGCGTTAGGGTTAGGGTAGTTATTAAACATATCCCACTCTCTAGATACCCCTTAGCACGTCAAGGAATATTATTTGGGGGTCCAGCCATGGAGAAGAGTTTAGACACTAGGAGAAGATAAGGAACACAACCATTATCAATAAATCACATTAGGATTCTCTTTTTAACCTGTTCCTTAAAACACTAGTGCTTAGGAAATCTATTGGAGGCAGAAGCAGTCAAGGGTAGCTTAGGGTTAGGGTTTCGGTTAGGGTACGGCTTAAGGTACGGGTTCGGGTACGGGTTCGGGTACGGGTTTGGGTATGGCGTAGGATATGGGTTAGGGTTAGGTTTAGGGTTAGTTTGAGGGTTAGGGCTCGGTTTAGGGTACGGGTTAGGATTAGGGTACGTGTTAGGTTTAGGGTAGGGGATAGGGTTAGGGTACGCATTAGGGTTAGGGTAGTTATTAAACCTATCCCACTCTCTAGATACCCCTTAGCACGTCAAGGAATATTATTTGGGTGTCCAGCCATGGAGAAGAGTTTAGACACTAGGAGAAGATAAGGAACACACCCATTATCAAGAAATCACATTAGGATTCTCTTTTTAACCTGTTCCTTAAAACACTAGTGCTTAGGAAATCTATTGGAGGCAGAAGCAGTCAAGGGTAGCTTAGGGTTAGGGTTAGGGTTAGGGCTAGGGTTAGGACACGGCTTAGGGTACGGGTTCGGGTACGGGTTCGTGTACGGCGTAGGGTATGGGTTTGGGTTAGTGTTAGGGTTAGTTTGAAGGTTAGGGCTCGGTTTAGGGTACGGGTTAGGATTAGGGTACGTGTTAGGGTTAGGGTAGTGGTTAGGGTTAGGGTACGCGTTAGGGTTAGGGTAGTTATTAAACCTATCCCACTCTCTAGATACCCCTTAGCACGTCAAGGAATATTATTTGGGGGTCCAGCCATGGAGAAGAGTTTAGACACTAGGAGAAGATAAGGAACACACCCATTATCAAGAAATCACATTAGGATTCTCTTTTTAACCTGTTCCTTAAAACACTAGTGCTTAGGAAATCTATTGGAGGCAGAAGCAGTCAAGGGTAGCTTAGGGTTAGGGTTAGGGTTAGTGTTAGGGTACGGGTTAGGAGTAGGGTACGTGTTAGGGTTAGGGTAGGGGTTAGGGTTAGGGTACGCGTTAGGGTTAGGGTAGTTATTAAACCTATCCCACTCCCTAGATACCCCTTAGCACGTCAAGGAATATTATTTGGGGGTCCAGCCATGGAGAAGAGTTTAGACAGTAGGAGAAGATAAGGAACACACGCATTATCAAGAAATCACATTAGGATTCTCTTTTTAACCTGTTCCTTAAAACACTAGTGCTTAGGAAATCTATTGGAGGCAAAGCAGTCAAGGGTAGCTTAGGGTTAGGGTTAGGGTTAGGGTTAGGTTTAGTGTTAGGGTACGGGTTAGGTTACGGGTTCGGGTACGGCGTAGTGTATGGGTTAGGGTTAGGGTTAGTTTGAGGGTTAGGGCTCGGTTTAGGGTACGGGTTAGGATTAGGGTACGTGTTAGGATTAGGTTAGGGGATAGGGTTAGGGTACGCGTTAGGGTTAGGGTAGTTATTAAACCTATCCCACTCTCTAGATACCCCTTAGCACGTCAAGGAATATTATTTGGGGGTCCAGCCATGGAGAAGAGTTTAGACACTAGGAGAATATAAGGAACACACCCATTATCAAGAAATCACATTAGGATTCACTTTTTAACCTGTTCCTTAAAACACTAGTGCTTATGAAATCTATTGGAGGCAGAAGCAGTCAAGGGTAGCTTAGGGTTAGGGTTAGGGTTAGGGTTAGGGTTAGGGTACGGCTTAGGGTACGGGTTCGGGTACGGGTTCGGGTACGGCGTAGGGTATGTGTTAGGGTTAGGGTTAGGGTTAGTTTGAGGGTTAGGGCTGGGTTTAGGGTACGGGTTAGGATTAGGGTACGTGTTAAAGTTAGTGTAGGGGTTAGGGTTAGGGTACGCGTTAGGGTTAGGGTAGTTATTAAACCTATCCCACTTTCTAGATACCCCTTAGCACCTCAAGGAATATTATTTGGGGGTCCAGCCAGGGAGAAGAGTTTAGACACTTGGAGAAGATAAAGAACACACCCATTATCAAGAAATCACATTAGGATTCTCTTTTTAACCTGTTCCTTAAAACACTAGTGCTTAGGAAATCTATTGGAGGCAGAAGCAGTCAAGGGTAGCTTAGGGTTAGGGTTAGGGTTAGGGTTGGGGTTAGTGTTAGGGTACGGCTTAGGGTACGGTTTCGTGTACTGGTTCGTGTACGGCGTAGGGTATGGTTTAGGGTTAGGGTTAGGGTTAGTTTGAGGGTTAGGGCTCGGTTTAGGTTACGGGTTAGGATTAGGGTACCTGTTAAGGTTAGGGTAGGGGTTAGGGTTAGGGTACGCGTTAGGGTTAGGGTAGTTATTAAACCTATCCCACTCTCTAGATACCCCTTAGCACGTCAAGGAATATTATTTGGGGGTCGGGCCAGGGAGAAGAGTTTAGACACTAGGAGAAGATAAGGAACACACCCATTATCAAGAAATCACATTAGGATTCTCTTTTTAACCTGTTCCTTAAAACACTAGTGCTTAGGAAATCTATTGGAGGCAGAAGCAGTCAAGGGTAGCTTAGGGTTAGGGTTAGGGTTAGGGTTAGGGTCAGGGTTAGTGTTAGGGTACGGCTTAGGTTACGGGTTCGTGTACTGGTTCGTGTACGGCGTAGGGTATGGTTTAGGGTTAGGGTTAGGGTTAGTTTGAGGGTTAGGGCTCGGTTTAGGGTACGGGTTAGGATTAGGGTACGTGTTAAGGTTAGGGTAGGGGTTAGGGTTAGGGTACGCGTTAGGGTTAGGATAGTTATTAAACCTATCCAACTCTCTAGATACCCCTTAGCACGTCAAGGAATATTATTTGGGGGTCCAGCCAGGGAGAAGAGTTTAGACACTAGGAGAAGATAAGGAACACACCCATTATCAAGAAATCACATTAGCATTGTCTATTTAACCTGTTCCTTAAAACACTAGTGCTTAGGAAATCTATTGGAGGCAGAAGCAGTCAAGGGTAGCTTACGGTTAGGGTTAGGTTTAGGGTTAGGGTACGGCTTAGGGTACGGGTTTGGGTACGGGTTCGGGTACGGGTTCGGGTACGGCGTAGGGTATGGGTTAGGGTTAGGGTTAGGGTTAGTTTGAGGGTTATGGCTCGGTTTAGAGTACGGGTTAGGATTAGGGTACGTGTTAGGATTAGGTTAGGTGTTAGGTTTAGGGTACACGTTAGGGTTAAGGTAGTTATTAATCCTATCCCACTCTCTAGATACCCCTTAGCACGTCAAGGAATATTATTTGGGGGTCCAGCCATGGAGAAGAGTTTAGACACTAGGAGAAGATAAGGAACACACCCATTATCAAGAAATCACATTAGGATTCTCTTTTTAACCTGTTCCTTAAAACACTAGTGCTTAGGAAATCTATTGGAGGCAGAAGCAGTCAAGGGTAGCTTAGGGTTAGGGTTAGGGTTAGGGTTAGGGTTAGGGTACGGCTTAGGGTACGGGTTCGGGTACGGGTTCGGGTACGGTGTAGGGTATGGGTTAGGGTTAGGGTTAGGGTTAGTTTGAGGGTTAGGGCTCGGTTTAGGGTACGGGTTAGGATTAGGGTACGTGTTAAGGTTAGGGTAGGGGTTAGGGTTAGGGTACGCGTTAGGGTTAGGGTACGCGTTAGGGTTAGGGTAGTTATTAAACCTATCCCACTCTCTAGATACCCCTTAGCACGTCAAGGAATATTATTTGGGGGTCCAGCCATGGAGAAGAGTTTAGACACTAGGAGAAGATAAGGAACACTCCCATTATCCTGAAATCACAATAGGATTCTATTTTTAACCTGTTCCTTAATACACTAGTGCTTAAGAAATCTATTGGAGGCAGAAGCAGTCAAGGGTAGCTTAGGGTTAGGGTTAGGGTTAGGGTTAGGGTACGGCTTAGGGTACGGGTTCGGGTACGGGTTCGGGTACGGCGTAGGGTATGTGTTAGGGTTAGGGTTAGGGATAGTTTGAGGGTTAGTGCTCGGTTTAGGGTACGGGTTAGGATTAGGGTACATGTTAGGGTTATGTTAGGGGTTAGGGTTAGGGTACGCGTTAGGGTTAGGGTAGTTATTAAACCTATCCCACTCTCTAGATACCCCTTAGCACGTCAAGGAATATTATTTGGGTATCCAGCCATGGAGAAGAGTTTAGACACTAGGAGAAGATAAGGAACACACCCATTATCCTGAAATCACATTAGGATTCTCTTTTTAACCTGTTCCTTAAAACACTAGTGCTTAGGAATTCTATTGGAGGCAGAAGCAGTCAAGGGTAGCTTAGGGTTAGGGTTAGGGTTAGGGTTGGGGTTAGTGTTAGGGTACGGGTTCGTGTACTGGTTCGTGTACGGCGTAGGGTATGGTTTAGGGTTAGGGTTAGGGTTAGTTTGAGGGTTAGGGCTCGGTTTAGGGTACGGGTTAGGATTAGGGTACGTGTTAAGGTTAGGGTAGGGGTTAGGGTTAGGGTACGCGTTAGGGTTAGGGTAGTTATTAAACCTATCCCACTCTCTAGATACCCCTTAGCACGTCAAGGAATATTATTTGGGGGTCGGGCCAGGGAGAAGAGTTTAGACACTAGGAGAAGATAAGGAACACACCCATTATCAAGAAATCACATTAGGATTCTCTTTTTAACCTGTTCCTTAAAACACTAGTGCTTAGGAAATCTATTGGAGGCAGAAGCAGTCAAGGGTAGCTTAGGGTTAGGGTTAGGGTTAGGGTTAGGGTCAGGGTTAGTGTTAGGGTACGGCTTAGGGTACGGGTTCGTGTACTGGTTCGTGTACGGCGTAGGGTATGGTTTAGGGTTAGGGTTAGGGTTAGTTTGAGGGTTAGGGCTCGGTTTAGGGTACGGGTTAGGATTAGGGTACGTGTTAAGGTTAGGGTAGGGGTTAGGTTTAGGGTACGCGTTAGGGTTAGGATAGTTATTAAACCTATCCAACTCTCTAGATACCCCTTAGCACGTCAAGGAATATTATTTGGGGGTCCAGCCAGGGAGAAGAGTTTAGACACTAGGAGAAGATAAGGAACACACCCATTATCAAGAAATCACATTAGGATTGTCTATTTAACCTGTTCCTTAAAACACTAGTGCTTAGGAAATCTATTGGAGGCAGAAGCAGTCAAGGGTAGCTTAGGGTTAGGGTTAGGGTTAGGGTTAGGGTACGGCTTAGGGTACGGGTTTGGGTACGGGTTCGGGTACGGGTTCGGGTACGGCGTAGGGTATGGGTTAGGGTTAGGGTTAGGGTTAGTTTGAGGGTTAGGGCTCGGTTTAGGTTACGTGTTAGGGTTAGGGTAGGGGTTAGGGTTAGGGTTAGGGTTAGGGTTAGGGTACGGCTTAGGGTACGGGTTCGGGTACGGGTTCGGGTACGGCGTAGGGTATGGGTTAGGGTTAGGGTTAGGGTTAGTTTGAGGGTTAGGGCTCGGTTTAGGGTACGGGTTAGGATTAGCGTACGTGTTAGGGTTAGGGTAGGGGTTAGGGTTAGGGTACGCGTTAGGGTTAGGGTAGTTATTAAACCTATCCCACTCTCTAGATAACACTTAGCAAGTCAAGGAATATTATTTGGGTGTCCAGCCATGGAGAAGAGTTTAGACACTAGGAGAAGATAAGGAACACACCCATTATCAAGAAATCACATTAGGATTCACTTTTTAACCTGTTCGTTAAAACACTAGTGCTTAGGAAATCTATTGGAGGCAGAAGCAGTCAAGGGTAGCTTAGGGTTAGAGTTAGGGTTAGGGTTAGTGTTAGGGTACGGCTTACCGTTCGGGTTCGGGTACGGGTTCGGGTACGGCGTAAGGTATGGGTTAGGGTTAGGTTTAGGGTTAGTTTGAGGGTTAGGGCTCGGTTTAGGGTACGGGTTAGCATTAGGGTACGTGTTAGGGTTAGGGTAGGGGTTAGGGTTAGGGTACGCGTTAGGGTTAGGGTAGTTATTAAACCTATCCCACTCTCTAGATACCCCTTAGCACGTCAAGGAATATTATTTGGGGGTCCAGCCATGGAGAAGAGTTTAGACACTAGGAGAAGATAAGGAACACACCCATTATTAAGAAATCACATTAGGATTCTCTTTTTAACCTGTTCCTTAAAACACTAGTGCTTAGGTAATCTATTGGAGGCAGAAGCAGTCAAGGGTAGCTTAGGGTTAGGGTTAGGGTTATTGTTAGGGTAAGGCTTAGGGTACGGGTTCGGGTACGGCGTAGGGTATGGGTTAGGGTTAGGGTTAGGGTTAGTTTGAGGGTTAGGGCTCGGTTTAGGTTACGGTTTAGGATTAGGGTACGTGTTAGGGTTAGGGTACGCGTTAGGGTTAGGGTAGTTATTAAACCTATCCCACTCTCTAGATACCCCTTAGCACGTCAAGGAATATTATTTGGGGGTCCAGCCATGGAGAAGAGTTTAGACACTAGGAGAAGATAAGGAACACACCCATTATCCTGAAATCACAATAGGATTCTATTTTTAACCTGTTCCTTAATACACTAGTGCTTAAGAAATCTATTGGAGGCAGAAGCAGTCAAGGGTAGCTTAGGGTTAGGGTTAGGGTTAGGGTTAGGGTTAGGGTACGGCTTAGGGTACGGGTTCGGGTACGGGTTTGGGTACGGCGTAGGGTATGGGTTAGGGTTAGGGTTAGGGATAATTTGAGGGTTAGTGCTCGGTTTAGGCTACGGGTTAGGATTAGGGTACATGTTAGGGTTAGGTTAGGGGTTAGGGTTAGGGTACGCGTTAGGGTTAGGGTAGTTATTAAACCTATCCCACTCTCTAGATACCCCTTAGCACGTCAAGGAATATTATTTGGGTATCCAGCCATGGAAAAGAGTTTAGACACTAGGAGAAGATAAGGAACACACCCATTATCCTGAAATCACATTAGGATTCTCTTTTTAACCTGTTCCTTAAAACACTAGTGCTTAGGAAATCTATTGGAGGCAGAAGCAGTCAAGGGTAGCTTAGGGTTAGGGTTAGGGTTAGGGTTAGCTTTAGGGTACCGCTTAGGGTACGGGTTCGGGTACGGCGTAGGGTATGGGTTAGGGTTAGGGTTAGGGTTAATTTGAGGGTTAGGGCTCGGTTTAGGGTATGGGTTAGGATTAGGGTACGTGTTAGGGTTAGGGTACGCGTTAGGGTTAGGGTAGTTATTAAACCTATCCCACTCTCTAGATACCCCTTAGCACGTCAAGGAATATTATTTAGGGGTCCAGCCATAGAGAAGAGTTTAGACACTAGGAGAAGATAAGGAACACACCCATTATCAAGAAATCACATTAGGATTCTCTTTTTAACCTGTTCCTTAAAACACTAGTGCTTAGGAAATCTGTTGGAGGCAGAAGCAGTCAAGGGTAGCTTAGGGTTAGGGTTAGGGTTAGGGTTAGGTTTACTGTTAGGGTACGGGTTAGGTTACGGGTTCGGGTACGGCGTAGGGTATGGGTTAGGGTTAGGGTTAGGGTTAGTTTGAGGGTTAGGGCTCGGTTTAGGGTACGGGTTAGGATTAGGGTACGTGTTAGGGTTAGGGTAGGGGTTAGGGTTAGGGTACGCGTTAGGGTTAGGGTAGTTATTAAACCTATCCCACTCTCTAGATACCCCTTAGCACGTCAAGGAATATTATTTGGGTGTCCAGCCATGGAGAAGAGTTTAGACACTAGGAGAAGATAAGGAACACACCCATTATCAAGAAATCACATTAGGATTCTCTTTTTAACCTGTTCCTTAAAACACTAGTGCTTAGGAAATCTATTGGAGGCAGAAGCAGTCAAGGGTAGCTTAGGGTTAGGGTTAGGGTTAGGGTTAGGTTTAGGGTACGGCTTAGGGTACGGGTTCGGGTACGGGTTCGTGTACAGCGTAGGGTATGGGTTAGGGTTAGGGTTAGGGTTAGTTTGAAGGTTAGGGCTCGGTTTAGGGTACGGGTTAGGATTAGGGTTCGTGTTAGGGTTAGGGTAGGGGTTAGGGTTAGGGAACGCGTTAGGGTTAGGGTAGTTATTAAAGCTATCCCACTCTCTAGATACCCCGTAGCACGTCAAGGAATATTATTTGGGTGTCCAGCCATGGAGAAGAGTTTAGACACTAGGAGAAGATAAGGAACACACCCATTATCCTGAAATCACATTAGGATTCTCTTTTTAACCTGTTCCTTAATACACTAGTGCTTAGGAAATCTATTGGAGGCAGAAGCAGTCAAGGGTAGCTTAGGGTTAGGGTTACGGTTAGGGTTAGGGTTAGGGTATGGCTTAGGGTACGGGTTCGGGTACGGGTTCGGGTACGGCGTAGGGTATGGGTTAGGGTTAGGGTTAGGGTTAGTTTGAGGGTTAGGGCTCGGTTTAGGGTACGGGTTAGGATTAGGGTACGTGTTAGGGTTAGGGTAGGGGTTAGGGTTAGGTTACGCGTTAGGGTTAGGGTAGTTATTAAACCTATCCCACTCTCTAGATACCCCTTAGCACGTCAAGGAATATTATTTGGGGGACCAGCCATGGAGAAGAGTTTAGACACTAGGAGAAGATAAGGAACACACCCATTATCAAGAAATCACATTAGGATTCTCTTTTTAACCTGTTCCTTAAAACACTAGTGCTTAGGAAATCTATTGGAGGCAGAAGCAGTCAAGGGTAGCTTAGGGTTAGCGTTAGGGTTAGGGTACGGCTTAGGGTACGGGTTCGGGTACGGGTTCGGGTACGGGTTCGGGTACGGCGTAGGGTATGGGTTAGGTTTAGGGTTAGGGTTAGTTTGAGGGTTAGGGCTCGGTTTAGGTTACGGGTTAGGATTAGGGTACGTGTTAGGGTTAGGGTAGGGGTTAGGGTTAGGGTACGCGTTAGGGTTAGGGTAGTTATTAAACATATCCCACTCTCTAGATACCCCTTAGCACGTCAAGGAATACTATTTGGGGGTCCAGCCATGGAGAAGAGTTTAGACACTAGGAGAAGATAAGGAACACAACCATTATCAATAAATCACATTAGGATTCTCTTTTTAACCTGTTCCTTAAAACACTAGTGCTTAGGAAATCTATTGGAGGCAGAAGCAGTCAAGGGTAGCTTAGGGTTAGGGTTTCGGTTAGGGTACGGCTTAAGGTACGGGTTCGGGTACGGGTTCGGGTACGGGTTTGGGTATGGCGTAGGATATGGGTTAGGGTTAGGTTTAGGGTTAGTTTGAGGGTTAGGGCTCGGTTTAGGGTACGGGTTAGGATTAGGGTACGTGTTAGGTTTAGGGTAGGGGATAGGGTTAGGGTACGCATTAGGGTTAGGGTAGTTATTAAACCTATCCCACTCTCTAGATACCCCTTAGCACGTCAAGGAATATTATTTGGGTGTCCAGCCATGGAGAAGAGTTTAGACACTAGGAGAAGATAAGGAACACACCCATTATCAAGAAATCACATTAGGATTCTCTTTTTAACCTGTTCCTTAAAACACTAGTGCTTAGGAAATCTATTGGAGGCAGAAGCAGTCAAGGGTAGCTTAGGGTTAGGGTTAGGGTTAGGGCTAGGGTTAGGACACGGCTTAGGGTACGGGTTCGGGTACGGGTTCGTGTACGGCGTAGGGTATGGGTTTGGGTTAGTGTTAGGGTTAGTTTGAAGGTTAGGGCTCGGTTTAGGGTACGGGTTAGGATTAGGGTACGTGTTAGGGTTAGGGTAGTGGTTAGGGTTAGGGTACGCGTTAGGGTTAGGGTAGTTATTAAACCTATCCCACTCTCTAGATACCCCTTAGCACGTCAAGGAATATTATTTGGGGGTCCAGCCATGGAGAAGAGTTTAGACACTAGGAGAAGATAAGGAACACACCCATTATCAAGAAATCACATTAGGATTCTCTTTTTAACCTGTTCCTTAAAACACTAGTGCTTAGGAAATCTATTGGAGGCAGAAGCAGTCAAGGGTAGCTTAGGGTTAGGGTTAGGGTTAGTGTTAGGGTACGGGTTAGGAGTAGGGTACGTGTTAGGGTTAGGGTAGGGGTTAGGGTTAGGGTACGCGTTAGGGTTAGGGTAGTTATTAAACCTATCCCACTCCCTAGATACCCCTTAGCACGTCAAGGAATATTATTTGGGGGTCCAGCCATGGAGAAGAGTTTAGACAGTAGGAGAAGATAAGGAACACACGCATTATCAAGAAATCACATTAGGATTCTCTTTTTAACCTGTTCCTTAAAACACTAGTGCTTAGGAAATCTATTGGAGGCAAAGCAGTCAAGGGTAGCTTAGGGTTAGGGTTAGGGTTAGGGTTAGGTTTAGTGTTAGGGTACGGGTTAGGTTACGGGTTCGGGTACGGCGTAGTGTATGGGTTAGGGTTAGGGTTAGTTTGAGGGTTAGGGCTCGGTTTAGGGTACGGGTTAGGATTAGGGTACGTGTTAGGATTAGGTTAGGGGATAGGGTTAGGTTACGCGTTAGGGTTAGGGTAGTTATTAAACCTATCCCACTCTCTAGATACCCCTTAGCACGTCAAGGAATATTATTTGGGGGTCCAGCCATGGAGAAGAGTTTAGACACTAGGAGAATATAAGGAACACACCCATTATCAAGAAATCACATTAGGATTCACTTTTTAACCTGTTCCTTAAAACACTAGTGCTTATGAAATCTATTGGAGGCAGAAGCAGTCAAGGGTAGCTTAGGGTTAGGGTTAGGGTTAGGGTTAGGGTTAGGGTACGGCTTAGGGTACGGGTTCGGGTACGGGTTCGGGTACGGCATAGGGTATGTGTTAGGGTTAGGGTTAGGGTTAGTTTGAGGGTTAGGGCTGGGTTTAGGGTACGGGTTAGGATTAGGGTACGTGTTAAAGTTAGTGTAGGGGTTAGGGTTAGGGTACGCGTTAGGGTTAGGGTAGTTATTAAACCTATCCCACTTTCTAGATACCCCTTAGCACCTCAAGGAATATTATTTGGGGGTCCAGCCAGGGAGAAGAGTTTAGACACTTGGAGAAGATAAAGAACACACCCATTATCAAGAAATCACATTAGGATTCTCTTTTTAACCTGTTCCTTAAAACACTAGTGCTTAGGAAATCTATTGGAGGCAGAAGCAGTCAAGGGTAGCTTAGGGTTAGGGTTAGGGTTAGGGTTGGGGTTAGTGTTAGGGTACGGCTTAGGGTACGGTTTCGTGTACTGGTTCGTGTACGGCGTAGGGTATGGTTTAGGGTTAGGGTTAGGGTTAGTTTGAGGGTTAGGGCTCGGTTTAGGTTACGGGTTAGGATTAGGGTACCTGTTAAGGTTAGGGTAGGGGTTAGGGTTAGGGTACGCGTTAGGGTTAGGGTAGTTATTAAACCTATCCCACTCTCTAGATACCCCTTAGCACGTCAAGGAATATTATTTGGGGGTCGGGCCAGGGAGAAGAGTTTAGACACTAGGAGAAGATAAGGAACACACCCATTATCAAGAAATCACATTAGGATTCTCTTTTTAACCTGTTCCTTAAAACACTAGTGCTTAGGAAATCTATTGGAGGCAGAAGCAGTCAAGGGTAGCTTAGGGTTAGGGTTAGGGTTAGGGTTAGGGTCAGGGTTAGTGTTAGGGTACGGCTTAGGTTACGGGTTCGTGTACTGGTTCGTGTACAGCGTAGGGTATGGTTTAGGGTTAGGGTTAGGGTTAGTTTGAGGGTTAGGGCTCGGTTTAGGGTACGGGTTAGGATTAGGGTACGTGTTAAGGTTAGGGTAGGGGTTAGGGTTAGGGTACGCGTTAGGGTTAGGATAGTTATTAAACCTATCCAACTCTCTAGATACCCCTTAGCACGTCAAGGAATATTATTTGGGGGTCCAGCCAGGGAGAAGAGTTTAGACACTAGGAGAAGATAAGGAACACACCCATTATCAAGAAATCACATTAGGATTGTCTATTTAACCTGTTCCTTAAAACACTAGTGCTTAGGAAATCTATTGGAGGCAGAAGCAGTCAAGGTTAGCTTACGGTTAGGGTTAGGTTTAGGGTTAGGGTACGGCTTAGGGTACGGGTTTGGGTACGGGTTCGGGTACGGGTTCGGGTACGGCGTAGGGTATGGGTTAGGGTTAGGGTTAGGGTTAGTTTGAGGGTTATGGCTCGGTTTAGAGTACGGGTTAGGATTAGGGTACGTGTTAGGATTAGGTTAGGTGTTAGGTTTAGGGTACACGTTAGGGTTAAGGTAGTTATTAATCCTATCCCACTCTCTAGATACCCCTTAGCACGTCAAGGAATATTATTTGGGGGTCCAGCCATGGAGAAGAGTTTAGACACTAGGAGAAGATAAGGAACACACCCATTATCAAGAAATCACATTAGGATTCTCTTTTTAACCTGTTCCTTAAAACACTAGTGCTTAGGAAATCTATTGGAGGCAGAAGCAGTCAAGGGTAGCTTAGGGTTAGGGTTAGGGTTAGGGTTAGGGTTAGGGTACGGCTTAGGGTACGGGTTCGGGTACGGGTTCGGGTACGGTGTAGGGTATGGGTTAGGGTTAGGGTTAGGGTTAGTTTGAGGGTTAGGGCTCGGTTTAGGGTACGGGTTAGGATTAGGGTACGTGTTAAGGTTAGGGTAGGGGTTAGGGTTAGGGTACGCGTTAGGGTTAGGGTACGCGTTAGGGTTAGGGTAGTTATTAAACCTATCCCACTCTCTAGATACCCCTTAGCACGTCAAGGAATATTATTTGGGGGTCCAGCCATGGAGAAGAGTTTAGACACTAGGAGAAGATAAGGAACACTCCCATTATCCTGAAATCACAATAGGATTCTATTTTTAACCTGTTCCTTAATACACTAGTGCTTAAGAAATCTATTGGAGGCAGAAGCAGTCAAGGGTAGCTTAGGGTTAGGGTTAGGGTTAGGGTTAGGGTACGGCTTAGGGTACGGGTTCGGGTACGGGTTCGGGTACGGCGTAGGGTATGTGTTAGGGTTAGGGTTAGGGATAGTTTGAGGGTTAGTGCTCGGTTTAGGGTACGGGTTAGGATTAGGGTACATGTTAGGGTTATGTTAGGGGTTAGGGTTAGGGTACGCGTTAGGGTTAGGGTAGTTATTAAACCTATCCCACTCTCTAGATACCCCTTAGCACGTCAAGGAATATTATTTGGGTATCCAGCCATGGAGAAGAGTTTAGACACTAGGAGAAGATAAGGAACACACCCATTATCCTGAAATCACATTAGGATTCTCTTTTTAACCTGTTCCTTAAAACACTAGTGCTTAGGAATTCTATTGGAGGCAGAAGCAGTCAAGGGTAGCTTAGGGTTAGGGTTAGGGTTAGGGTTGGGTTTAGTGTTAGGGTACGGGTTCGTGTACTGGTTCGTGTACGGCGTAGGGTATGGTTTAGGGTTAGGGTTAGGGTTAGTTTGAGGGTTAGGGCTCGGTTTAGGGTACGGGTTAGGATTAGGGTACGTGTTAAGGTTAGGGTAGGGGTTAGGGTTAGGGTACGCGTTAGGGTTAGGGTAGTTATTAAACCTATCCCACTCTCTAGATACCCCTTAGCACGTCAAGGAATATTATTTGGGGGTCGGGCCAGGGAGAAGAGTTTAGACACTAGGAGAAGATAAGGAACACACCCATTATCAAGAAATCACATTAGGATTCTCTTTTTAACCTGTTCCTTAAAACACTAGTGCTTAGGAAATCTATTGGAGGCAGAAGCAGTCAAGGGTAGCTTAGGGTTAGGGTTAGGGTTAGGGTTAGGGTCAGGGTTAGTGTTAGGGTACGGCTTAGGGTACGGGTTCGTGTACTGGTTCGTGTACGGCGTAGGGTATGGTTTAGGGTTAGGGTTAGGGTTAGTTTGAGGGTTAGGGCTCGGTTTAGGGTACGGGTTAGGATTAGGGTACGTGTTAAGGTTAGGGTAGGGGTTAGGTTTAGGGTACGCGTTAGGGTTAGGATAGTTATTAAACCTATCCAACTCTCTAGATACCCCTTAGCACGTCAAGGAATATTATTTGGGGGTCCAGCCAGGGAGAAGAGTTTAGACACTAGGAGAAGATAAGGAACACACCCATTATCAAGAAATCACATTAGGATTGTCTATTTAACCTGTTCCTTAAAACACTAGTGCTTAGGAAATCTATTGGAGGCAGAAGCAGTCAAGGGTAGCTTAGGGTTAGGGTTAGGGTTAGGGTTAGGGTACGGCTTAGGGTACGGGTTTGGGTACGGGTTCGGGTACGGGTTCGGGTACGGCGTAGGGTATGGGTTAGGGTTAGGGTTAGGGTTAGTTTGAGGGTTAGGGCTCGGTTTAGGTTACGTGTTAGGGTTAGGGTAGGGGTTAGGGTTAGGGTTAGGGTTAGGGTTAGGGTACGGCTTAGGGTACGGGTTCGGGTACGGGTTCGGGTACGGCGTAGGGTATGGGTTAGGGTTAGGGTTAGGGTTAGTTTGAGGGTTAGGGCTCGGTTTAGGGTACGGGTTAGGATTAGCGTACGTGTTAGGGTTAGGGTAGGGGTTAGGGTTAGGGTACGCGTTAGGGTTAGGGTAGTTATTAAACCTATCCCACTCTCTAGATAACACTTAGCAAGTCAAGGAATATTATTTGGGTGTCCAGCCATGGAGAAGAGTTTAGACACTAGGAGAAGATAAGGAACACACCCATTATCAAGAAATCACATTAGGATTCACTTTTTAACCTGTTCGTTAAAACACTAGTGCTTAGGAAATCTATTGGAGGCAGAAGCAGTCAAGGGTAGCTTAGGGTTAGAGTTAGGGTTAGGGTTAGTGTTAGGGTACGGCTTACCGTTCGGTTTCGGGTACGGGTTCGGGTACGGCGTAAGGTATGGGTTAGGGTTAGGTTTAGGGTTAGTTTGAGGGTTAGGGCTCGGTTTAGGGTACGGGTTAGCATTAGGGTACGTGTTAGGGTTAGGGTAGGGGTTAGGGTTAGGGTACGCGTTAGGGTTAGGGTAGTTATTAAACCTATCCCACTCTCTAGATACCCCTTAGCACGTCAAGGAATATTATTTGGGGGTCCAGCCATGGAGAAGAGTTTAGACACTAGGAGAAGATAAGGAACACACCCATTATTAAGAAATCACATTAGGATTCTCTTTTTAACCTGTTCCTTAAAACACTAGTGCTTAGGTAATCTATTGGAGGCAGAAGCAGTCAAGGGTAGCTTAGGGTTAGGGTTAGGGTTATTGTTAGGGTAAGGCTTAGGGTACGGGTTCGGGTACGGCGTAGGGTATGGGTTAGGGTTAGGGTTAGGGTTAGTTTGAGGGTTAGGGCTCGGTTTAGGTTACGGTTTAGGATTAGGGTACGTGTTAGGGTTAGGGTACGCGTTAGGGTTAGGGTAGTTATTAAACCTATCCCACTCTCTAGATACCCCTTAGCACGTCAAGGAATATTATTTGGGGGTCCAGCCATGGAGAAGAGTTTAGACACTAGGAGAAGATAAGGAACACACCCATTATCCTGAAATCACAATAGGATTCTATTTTTAACCTGTTCCTTAATACACTAGTGCTTAAGAAATCTATTGGAGGCAGAAGCAGTCAAGGGTAGCTTAGGGTTAGGGTTAGGGTTAGGGTTAGGGTTAGGGTACGGCTTAGGGTACGGGTTCGGGTACGGGTTTGGGTACGGCGTAGGGTATGGGTTAGGGTTAGGGTTAGGGATAATTTGAGGGTTAGTGCTCGGTTTAGGCTACGGGTTAGGATTAGGGTACATGTTAGGGTTAGGTTAGGGGTTAGGGTTAGGGTACGCGTTAGGTTTAGGGTAGTTATTAAACCTATCCCACTCTCTAGATACCCCTTAGCACGTCAAGGAATATTATTTGGGTATCCAGCCATGGAAAAGAGTTTAGACACTAGGAGAAGATAAGGAACACACCCATTATCCTGAAATCACATTAGGATTCTCTTTTTAACCTGTTCCTTAAAACACTAGTGCTTAGGAAATCTATTGGAGGCAGAAGCAGTCAAGGGTAGCTTAGGGTTAGGGTCAGGGTTAGGGTTAGCTTTAGGGTACCGCTTAGGGTACGGGTTCGGGTACGGCGTAGGGTATGGGTTAGGGTTAGGGTTAGGGTTAATTTGAGGGTTAGGGCTCGGTTTAGGGTATGGGTTAGGATTAGGGTACGTGTTAGGGTTAGGGTACGCGTTAGGGTTAGGGTAGTTATTAAACCTATCCCACTCTCTAGATACCCCTTAGCACGTCAAGGAATATTATTTAGGGGTCCAGCCATAGAGAAGAGTTTAGACACTAGGAGAAGATAAGGAACACACCCATTATCAAGAAATCACATTAGGATTCTCTTTTTAACCTGTTCCTTAAAACACTAGTGCTTAGGAAATCTGTTGGAGGCAGAAGCAGTCAAGGGTAGCTTAGGGTTAGGGTTAGGGTTAGGGTTAGGTTTACTGTTAGGGTACGGGTTAGGTTACGGGTTCGGGTACGGCGTAGGGTATGGGTTAGGGTTAGGGTTAGGGTTAGTTTGAGGGTTAGGGCTCGGTTTAGGGTACGGGTTAGGATTAGGGTACGTGTTAGGGTTAGGGTAGGGGTTAGGGTTAGGGTACGCGTTAGGGTTAGGGTAGTTATTAAACCTATCCCACTCTCTAGATACCCCTTAGCACGTCAAGGAATATTATTTGGGTGTCCAGCCATGGAGAAGAGTTTAGACACTAGGAGAAGATAAGGAACACACCCATTATCAAGAAATCACATTAGGATTCTCTTTTTAACCTGTTCCTTAAAACACTAGTGCTTAGGAAATCTATTGGAGGCAGAAGCAGTCAAGGGTAGCTTAGGGTTAGGGTTAGGGTTAGGGTTAGGTTTAGGGTACGGCTTAGGGTACGGGTTCGGGTACGGGTTCGTGTACAGCGTAGGGTATGGGTTAGGGTTAGGGTTAGGGTTAGTTTGAAGGTTAGGGCTCGGTTTAGGGTACGGGTTAGGATTAGGGTTCGTGTTAGGGTTAGGGTAGGGGTTAGGGTTAGGGAACGCGTTAGGGTTAGGGTAGTTATTAAAGCTATCCCACTCTCTAGATACCCCTTAGCACGTCAAGGAATATTATTTGGGTGTCCAGCCATGGAGAAGAGTTTAGACACTAGGAGAAGATAATGAACACACCCATTATCCTGAAATCACATTAGGATTCTCTTTTTAACCTGTTCCTTAATACACTAGTGCTTAGGAAATCTATTGGAGGCAGAAGCAGTCAAGGGTAGCTTAGGGTTAGGGTTAGGGTTAGGGTTAGGGTTAGGGTACGGCTTAGGGTACGGGTTCGGGTACGGGTTCGGGTACGGCGTAGGGTATGGGTTAGGTTTAGTGTTAGGGTTAGTTTGAGGGTTAGGGCTCGGTTTAGGGTACGGGTTAGGATTAGTGTACGTGTTAGGGTTAGGGTAGAGGTTAGGGTTAGGGTACGCGTTAGGGTTAGGGTAGTTATTAAACCCATCCCACTCTCTAGATACCCCTTAGCACGTCAAGGAATATTATTTGGGGGTCCAGCCTTGGAGAAGAGTTTAGACACTAGGAGAAGATAAGGAACACACCCATTATCCTGAAATCACATTAGGATTCTCTTTTTAACCTGTTCCTTAAAACACTAGTGCTTAGGAAATCTATTGGAGGCAGAAGCAGTCAAGGGTAGCTTAGGGTTAGTGTTAGGGTTAAGGTACGGCTTAGGGTACTGGTTCGGGTACGGGTTCGGGTACGGCGTAGGGTATGGGGTAGGGTTAGGGATAGTTTGAGGGTTAGGGCTCGGTTTAGGGTACGGTTTAGGATTAGGGTACGTGTTAGGGTTAGGGTAGGGGTTAGGGTTAGGGTACGCGTTAGGGTTAGGGTAGTTATTAAACATATCCCACTCTCTAGATACCCCTTAGCACGTCAAGGAATATTATTTGGGGGTCCAGCCATGGAGAAGAGTTTAGACACTAGGAGAAGATAAGGAACACAACCATTATCAATAAATCACATTAGGATTCTCTTTTTAACCTGTTCCTTAAAACACTAGTGCTTAGGAAATCTATTGGAGGCAGAAGCAGTCAAGGGTAGCTTAGGGTTAGGGTTTCGGTTAGGGTACGGCTTAAGGTACGGGTTCGGGTACGGGTTCGGGTACGGGTTTGGGTATGGCGTAGGATATGGGTTAGGGTTAGGTTTAGGGTTAGTTTGAGGGTTAGGGCTCGGTTTAGGGTACGGGTTAGGATTAGGGTACGTGTTAGGTTTAGGGTAGGGGATAGGGTTAGGGTACGCATTAGGGTTAGGGTAGTTATTAAACCTATCCCACTCTCTAGATACCCCTTAGCACGTCAAGGAATATTATTTGGGTGTCCAGCCATGGAGAAGAGTTTAGACACTAGGAGAAGATAAGGAACACACCCATTATCAAGAAATCACATTAGGATTCTCTTTTTAACCTGTTCCTTAAAACACTAGTGCTTAGGAAATCTATTGGAGGCAGAAGCAGTCAAGGGTAGCTTAGGGTTAGGGTTAGGGTTAGGGCTAGGGTTAGGACACGGCTTAGGGTACGGGTTCGGGTACGGGTTCGTGTACGGCGTAGGGTATGGGTTTGGGTTAGTGTTAGGGTTAGTTTGAAGGTTAGGGCTCGGTTTAGGGTACGGGTTAGGATTAGGGTACGTGTTAGGGTTAGGGTAGTGGTTAGGGTTAGGGTACGCGTTAGGGTTAGGGTAGTTATTAAACCTATCCCACTCTCTAGATACCCCTTAGCACGTCAAGGAATATTATTTGGGGGTCCAGCCATGGAGAAGAGTTTAGACACTAGGAGAAGATAAGGAACACACCCATTATCAAGAAATCACATTAGGATTCTCTTTTTAACCTGTTCCTTAAAACACTAGTGCTTAGGAAATCTATTGGAGGCAGAAGCAGTCAAGGGTAGCTTAGGGTTAGGGTTAGGGTTAGTGTTAGGGTACGGGTTAGGAGTAGGGTACGTGTTAGGGTTAGGGTAGGGGTTAGGGTTAGGGTACGCGTTAGGGTTAGGGTAGTTATTAAACCTATCCCACTCCCTAGATACCCCTTAGCACGTCAAGGAATATTATTTGGGGGTCCAGCCATGGAGAAGAGTTTAGACAGTAGGAGAAGATAAGGAACACACGCATTATCAAGAAATCACATTAGGATTCTCTTTTTAACCTGTTCCTTAAAACACTAGTGCTTAGGAAATCTATTGGAGGCAAAGCAGTCAAGGGTAGCTTAGGGTTAGGGTTAGGGTTAGGGTTAGGTTTAGTGTTAGGGTACGGGTTAGGTTACGGGTTCGGGTACGGCGTAGTGTATGGGTTAGGGTTAGGGTTAGTTTGAGGGTTAGGGCTCGGTTTAGGGTACGGGTTAGGATTAGGGTACGTGTTAGGATTAGGTTAGGGGATAGGGTTAGGGTACGCGTTAGGGTTAGGGTAGTTATTAAACCTATCCCACTCTCTAGATACCCCTTAGCACGTCAAGGAATATTATTTGGGGGTCCAGCCATGGAGAAGAGTTTAGACACTAGGAGAATATAAGGAACACACCCATTATCAAGAAATCACATTAGGATTCACTTTTTAACCTGTTCCTTAAAACACTAGTGCTTATGAAATCTATTGGAGGCAGAAGCAGTCAAGGGTAGCTTAGGGTTAGGGTTAGGGTTAGGGTTAGGGTTAGGGTACGGCTTAGGGTACGGGTTCGGGTACGGGTTCGGGTACGGCGTAGGGTATGTGTTAGGGTTAGGGTTAGGGTTAGTTTGAGGGTTAGGGCTGGGTTTAGGGTACGGGTTAGGATTAGGGTACGTGTTAAAGTTAGTGTAGGGGTTAGGGTTAGGGTACGCGTTAGGGTTAGGGTAGTTATTAAACCTATCCCACTTTCTAGATACCCCTTAGCACCTCAAGGAATATTATTTGGGGGTCCAGCCAGGGAGAAGAGTTTAGACACTTGGAGAAGATAAAGAACACACCCATTATCAAGAAATCACATTAGGATTCTCTTTTTAACCTGTTCCTTAAAACACTAGTGCTTAGGAAATCTATTGGAGGCAGAAGCAGTCAAGGGTAGCTTAGGGTTAGGGTTAGGGTTAGGGTTGGGGTTAGTGTTAGGGTACGGCTTAGGGTACGGTTTCGTGTACTGGTTCGTGTACGGCGTAGGGTATGGTTTAGGGTTAGGGTTAGGGTTAGTTTGAGGGTTAGGGCTCGGTTTAGGTTACGGGTTAGGATTAGGGTACCTGTTAAGGTTAGGGTAGGGGTTAGGGTTAGGGTACGCGTTAGGGTTAGGGTAGTTATTAAACCTATCCCACTCTCTAGATACCCCTTAGCACGTCAAGGAATATTATTTGGGGGTCGGGCCAGGGAGAAGAGTTTAGACACTAGGAGAAGATAAGGAACACACCCATTATCAAGAAATCACATTAGGATTCTCTTTTTAACCTGTTCCTTAAAACACTAGTGCTTAGGAAATCTATTGGAGGCAGAAGCAGTCAAGGGTAGCTTAGGGTTAGGGTTAGGGTTAGGGTTAGGGTCAGGGTTAGTGTTAGGGTACGGCTTAGGTTACGGGTTCGTGTACTGGTTCGTGTACGGCGTAGGGTATGGTTTAGGGTTAGGGTTAGGGTTAGTTTGAGGGTTAGGGCTCGGTTTAGGGTACGGGTTAGGATTAGGGTACGTGTTAAGGTTAGGGTAGGGGTTAGGGTTAGGGTACGCGTTAGGGTTAGGATAGTTATTAAACCTATCCAACTCTCTAGATACCCCTTAGCACGTCAAGGAATATTATTTGGGGGTCCAGCCAGGGAGAAGAGTTTAGACACTAGGAGAAGATAAGGAACACACCCATTATCAAGAAATCACATTAGCATTGTCTATTTAACCTGTTCCTTAAAACACTAGTGCTTAGGAAATCTATTGGAGGCAGAAGCAGTCAAGGGTAGCTTACGGTTAGGGTTAGGTTTAGGGTTAGGGTACGGCTTAGGGTACGGGTTTGGGTACGGGTTCGGGTACGGGTTCGGGTACGGCGTAGGGTATGGGTTAGGGTTAGGGTTAGGGTTAGTTTGAGGGTTATGGCTCGGTTTAGAGTACGGGTTAGGATTAGGGTACGTGTTAGGATTAGGTTAGGTGTTAGGTTTAGGGTACACGTTAGGGTTAAGGTAGTTATTAATCCTATCCCACTCTCTAGATACCCCTTAGCACGTCAAGGAATATTATTTGGGGGTCCAGCCATGGAGAAGAGTTTAGACACTAGGAGAAGATAAGGAACACACCCATTATCAAGAAATCACATTAGGATTCTCTTTTTAACCTGTTCCTTAAAACACTAGTGCTTAGGAAATCTATTGGAGGCAGAAGCAGTCAAGGGTAGCTTAGGGTTAGGGTTAGGGTTAGGGTTAGGGTTAGGGTACGGCTTAGGGTACGGGTTCGGGTACGGGTTCGGGTACGGTGTAGGGTATGGGTTAGGGTTAGGGTTAGGGTTAGTTTGAGGGTTAGGGCTCGGTTTAGGGTACGGGTTAGGATTAGGGTACGTGTTAAGGTTAGGGTAGGGGTTAGGGTTAGGGTACGCGTTAGGGTTAGGGTACGCGTTAGGGTTAGGGTAGTTATTAAACCTATCCCACTCTCTAGATACCCCTTAGCACGTCAAGGAATATTATTTGGGGGTCCAGCCATGGAGAAGAGTTTAGACACTAGGAGAAGATAAGGAACACTCCCATTATCCTGAAATCACAATAGGATTCTATTTTTAACCTGTTCCTTAATACACTAGTGCTTAAGAAATCTATTGGAGGCAGAAGCAGTCAAGGGTAGCTTAGGGTTAGGGTTAGGGTTAGGGTTAGGGTACGGCTTAGGGTACGGGTTCGGGTACGGGTTCGGGTACGGCGTAGGGTATGTGTTAGGGTTAGGGTTAGGGATAGTTTGAGGGTTAGTGCTCGGTTTAGGGTACGGGTTAGGATTAGGGTACATGTTAGGGTTATGTTAGGGGTTAGGGTTAGGGTACGCGTTAGGGTTAGGGTAGTTATTAAACCTATCCCACTCTCTAGATACCCCTTAGCACGTCAAGGAATATTATTTGGGTATCCAGCCATGGAGAAGAGTTTAGACACTAGGAGAAGATAAGGAACACACCCATTATCCTGAAATCACATTAGGATTCTCTTTTTAACCTGTTCCTTAAAACACTAGTGCTTAGGAATTCTATTGGAGGCAGAAGCAGTCAAGGGTAGCTTAGGGTTAGGGTTAGGGTTAGGGTTGGGGTTAGTGTTAGGGTACGGGTTCGTGTACTGGTTCGTGTACGGCGTAGGGTATGGTTTAGGGTTAGGGTTAGGGTTAGTTTGAGGGTTAGGGCTCGGTTTAGGGTACGGGTTAGGATTAGGGTACGTGTTAAGGTTAGGGTAGGGGTTAGGGTTAGGGTACGCGTTAGGGTTAGGGTAGTTATTAAACCTATCCCACTCTCTAGATACCCCTTAGCACGTCAAGGAATATTATTTGGGGGTCGGGCCAGGGAGAAGAGTTTAGACACTAGGAGAAGATAAGGAACACACCCATTATCAAGAAATCACATTAGGATTCTCTTTTTAACCTGTTCCTTAAAACACTAGTGCTTAGGAAATCTATTGGAGGCAGAAGCAGTCAAGGGTAGCTTAGGGTTAGGGTTAGGGTTAGGGTTAGGGTCAGGGTTAGTGTTAGGGTACGGCTTAGGGTACGGGTTCGTGTACTGGTTCGTGTACGGCGTAGGGTATGGTTTAGGGTTAGGGTTAGGGTTAGTTTGAGGGTTAGGGCTCGGTTTAGGGTACGGGTTAGGATTAGGGTACGTGTTAAGGTTAGGGTAGGGGTTAGGTTTAGGGTACGCGTTAGGGTTAGGATAGTTATTAAACCTATCCAACTCTCTAGATACCCCTTAGCACGTCAAGGAATATTATTTGGGGGTCCAGCCAGGGAGAAGAGTTTAGACACTAGGAGAAGATAAGGAACACACCCATTATCAAGAAATCACATTAGGATTGTCTATTTAACCTGTTCCTTAAAACACTAGTGCTTAGGAAATCTATTGGAGGCAGAAGCAGTCAAGGGTAGCTTAGGGTTAGGGTTAGGGTTAGGGTTAGGGTACGGCTTAGGGTACGGGTTTGGGTACGGGTTCGGGTACGGGTTCGGGTACGGCGTAGGGTATGGGTTAGGGTTAGGGTTAGGGTTAGTTTGAGGGTTAGGGCTCGGTTTAGGTTACGTGTTAGGGTTAGGGTAGGGGTTAGGGTTAGGGTTAGGGTTAGGGTTAGGGTACGGCTTAGGGTACGGGTTCGGGTACGGGTTCGGGTACGGCGTAGGGTATGGGTTAGGGTTAGGGTTAGGGTTAGTTTGAGGGTTAGGGCTCGGTTTAGGGTACGGGTTAGGATTAGCGTACGTGTTAGGGTTAGGGTAGGGGTTAGGGTTAGGGTACGCGTTAGGGTTAGGGTAGTTATTAAACCTATCCCACTCTCTAGATAACACTTAGCAAGTCAAGGAATATTATTTGGGTGTCCAGCCATGGAGAAGAGTTTAGACACTAGGAGAAGATAAGGAACACACCCATTATCAAGAAATCACATTAGGATTCACTTTTTAACCTGTTCGTTAAAACACTAGTGCTTAGGAAATCTATTGGAGGCAGAAGCAGTCAAGGGTAGCTTAGGGTTAGAGTTAGGGTTAGGGTTAGTGTTAGGGTACGGCTTACCGTTCGGGTTCGGGTACGGGTTCGGGTACGGCGTAAGGTATGGGTTAGGGTTAGGTTTAGGGTTAGTTTGAGGGTTAGGGCTCGGTTTAGGGTACGGGTTAGCATTAGGGTACGTGTTAGGGTTAGGGTAGGGGTTAGGGTTAGGGTACGCGTTAGGGTTAGGGTAGTTATTAAACCTATCCCACTCTCTAGATACCCCTTAGCACGTCAAGGAATATTATTTGGGGGTCCAGCCATGGAGAAGAGTTTAGACACTAGGAGAAGATAAGGAACACACCCATTATTAAGAAATCACATTAGGATTCTCTTTTTAACCTGTTCCTTAAAACACTAGTGCTTAGGTAATCTATTGGAGGCAGAAGCAGTCAAGGGTAGCTTAGGGTTAGGGTTAGGGTTATTGTTAGGGTAAGGCTTAGGGTACGGGTTCGGGTACGGCGTAGGGTATGGGTTAGGGTTAGGGTTAGGGTTAGTTTGAGGGTTAGGGCTCGGTTTAGGTTACGGTTTAGGATTAGGGTACGTGTTAGGGTTAGGGTACGCGTTAGGGTTAGGGTAGTTATTAAACCTATCCCACTCTCTAGATACCCCTTAGCACGTCAAGGAATATTATTTGGGGGTCCAGCCATGGAGAAGAGTTTAGACACTAGGAGAAGATAAGGAACACACCCATTATCCTGAAATCACAATAGGATTCTATTTTTAACCTGTTCCTTAATACACTAGTGCTTAAGAAATCTATTGGAGGCAGAAGCAGTCAAGGGTAGCTTAGGGTTAGGGTTAGGGTTAGGGTTAGGGTTAGGGTACGGCTTAGGGTACGGGTTCGGGTACGGGTTTGGGTACGGCGTAGGGTATGGGTTAGGGTTAGGGTTAGGGATAATTTGAGGGTTAGTGCTCGGTTTAGGCTACGGGTTAGGATTAGGGTACATGTTAGGGTTAGGTTAGGGGTTAGGGTTAGGGTACGCGTTAGGGTTAGGGTAGTTATTAAACCTATCCCACTCTCTAGATACCCCTTAGCACGTCAAGGAATATTATTTGGGTATCCAGCCATGGAAAAGAGTTTAGACACTAGGAGAAGATAAGGAACACACCCATTATCCTGAAATCACATTAGGATTCTCTTTTTAACCTGTTCCTTAAAACACTAGTGCTTAGGAAATCTATTGGAGGCAGAAGCAGTCAAGGGTAGCTTAGGGTTAGGGTTAGGGTTAGGGTTAGCTTTAGGGTACCGCTTAGGGTACGGGTTCGGGTACGGCGTAGGGTATGGGTTAGGGTTAGGGTTAGGGTTAATTTGAGGGTTAGGGCTCGGTTTAGGGTATGGGTTAGGATTAGGGTACGTGTTAGGGTTAGGGTACGCGTTAGGGTTAGGGTAGTTATTAAACCTATCCCACTCTCTAGATACCCCTTAGCACGTCAAGGAATATTATTTAGGGGTCCAGCCATAGAGAAGAGTTTAGACACTAGGAGAAGATAAGGAACACACCCATTATCAAGAAATCACATTAGGATTCTCTTTTTAACCTGTTCCTTAAAACACTAGTGCTTAGGAAATCTGTTGGAGGCAGAAGCAGTCAAGGGTAGCTTAGGGTTAGGGTTAGGGTTAGGGTTAGGTTTACTGTTAGGGTACGGGTTAGGTTACGGGTTCGGGTACGGCGTAGGGTATGGGTTAGGGTTAGGGTTAGGGTTAGTTTGAGGGTTAGGGCTCGGTTTAGGGTACGGGTTAGGATTAGGGTACGTGTTAGGGTTAGGGTAGGGGTTAGGGTTAGGGTACGCGTTAGGGTTAGGGTAGTTATTAAACCTATCCCACTCTCTAGATACCCCTTAGCACGTCAAGGAATATTATTTGGGTGTCCAGCCATGGAGAAGAGTTTAGACACTAGGAGAAGATAAGGAACACACCCATTATCAAGAAATCACATTAGGATTCTCTTTTTAACCTGTTCCTTAAAACACTAGTGCTTAGGAAATCTATTGGAGGCAGAAGCAGTCAAGGGTAGCTTAGGGTTAGGGTTAGGGTTAGGGTTAGGTTTAGGGTACGGCTTAGGGTACGGGTTCGGGTACGGGTTCGTGTACAGCGTAGGGTATGGGTTAGGGTTAGGGTTAGGGTTAGTTTGAAGGTTAGGGCTCGGTTTAGGGTACGGGTTAGGATTAGGGTTCGTGTTAGGGTTAGGGTAGGGGTTAGGGTTAGGGAACGCGTTAGGGTTAGGGTAGTTATTAAAGCTATCCCACTCTCTAGATACCCCGTAGCACGTCAAGGAATATTATTTGGGTGTCCAGCCATGGAGAAGAGTTTAGACACTAGGAGAAGATAATGAACACACCCATTATCCTGAAATCACATTAGGATTCTCTTTTTAACCTGTTCCTTAATACACTAGTGCTTAGGAAATCTATTGGAGGCAGAAGCAGTCAAGGGTAGCTTAGGGTTAGGGTTAGGGTTAGGGTTAGGGTTAGGGTACGGCTTAGGGTACGGGTTCGGGTACGGGTTCGGGTACGGCGTAGGGTATGGGTTAGGTTTAGTGTTAGGGTTAGTTTGAGGGTTAGGGCTCGGTTTAGGTTACGGGTTAGGATTAGTGTACGTGTTAGGGTTAGGGTAGAGGTTAGGGTTAGGGTACGCGTTAGGGTTAGGGTAGTTATTAAACCCATCCCACTCTCTAGATACCCCTTAGCACGTCAAGGAATATTATTTGGGGGTCCAGCCTTGGAGAAGAGTTTAGACACTAGGAGAAGATAAGGAACACACCCATTATCCTGAAATCACATTAGGATTCTCTTTTTAACCTGTTCCTTAAAACACTAGTGCTTAGGAAATCTATTGGAGGCAGAAGCAGTCAAGGGTAGCTTAGGGTTAGTGTTAGGGTTAAGGTACGGCTTAGGGTACTGGTTCGGGTACGGGTTCGGGTACGGCGTAGGGTATGGGGTAGGGTTAGGGATAGTTTGAGGGTTAGGGCTCGGTTTAGGGTACGGTTTAGGATTAGGGTACGTGTTAGGGTTAGGGTACGCGTTAGGGTTAGTGTAGTTATTAAACCTATCCCACTCTCTAGATACCCCTTAGCACGTCAAGGAATATTATTTGGGGGTCCAGCCATGGAGAAGAGTTTAGACACTAGGAGAAGATAAGGAACACACCCATTATCAAGAAATCACATTAGGATTCTCTTTTTAACCTGTTCCTTAAAACACTAGTGCTTAGGAAATCTATTGGAGGCAGAAGCAGTCAAGGGTAGCTTAGGGTTAGGGTTAGGGTTAGGGCTAGGGTTAGGACACGGCTTAGGGTACGGGTTCGGGTACGGGTTCGTGTACGGAGTAGGGTATTTGTTTGGGTTAGTGTTAGGGTTAGTTTGAAGGTTAGGGCTCGGTTTAGGGTACGGGTTAGGATTAGGGTTCGTGTTAGGGTTAGGGTAGGGGTTAGGGTTAGGGTACGCGTAAAGGTTAGGGTAGTTATTAAACCTATCCCACTCTCTAGATACCCCTTAGCACGTCAAGGAATATTATTTGGGGGTCCAGCCATGGAGAAGAGTTTAGACACTAGGAGAATATAAAGAACACACCCATTATCCTGAAATCACATTAGGATTCTCTTTTTAACCTGTTCCTTAATACACTAGTGCTTAGGAAATCTATTGGAGGCAGAAGCAGTCAAGGGTAGCTTAGGGTTAGGGTTACAGTTAGGGTTAGGGTTAGGGTATGGCTTAGGGTACGGGTTCGGGTACGGCGTAGGGTATGTGTTAGGGTTAGGGTTAGGGTTAGTTTGAGGGTTAGGGCTCGGTTTAGGGTACGGGTTAGGATTAGGGTACGTGTTAGGGTTAGGGTAGGGGTTAGGGTTAGGGTACGCGTTAGGGTTAGGGTAGTTATTAAACCTATCCCACTCTCTAGATACCCCGTAGCACGTCAAGGAATATTATTTGGGGGTCCAGCCATGGAGAAGAGTTTAGACACTAGGAGAAGATAAGGAACACACCCATTATCAAGAAATCACATTAGGATTCTCTTTTTAACCTGTTCCTTAAAACACTAGTGCTTAGGAAATCTATTGGAGGCAGAAGCAGTCAAGGGTAGCTTAGGGTTAGGGTTTGGGTTAGGGTACGGCTTAGGGTACGGGTTCGGGTACGGGTTCGGGTACGGGTTTGGGTATGGCGTAGGATATGGGTTAGGGTTAGGGTTAGGGTTAGTTTGAGGGTTAGGGCTCGGTTTAGGGTACGGGTTAGGATTAGGGTACGTGTTAGGGTTAGGGTAGGGGTTAGGGTTAGGGTACGCGTTAGGGTTAGGGTAGTTATTAAACCTATCCCACTCTCTACATACCCCTTAGCACGTCAAGGAATATTATTTGGGGGTCAAGCCATGGAGAAGAGTTTAGACACTAGGAGAAGATAAGGAACACACCCATTATCAAGAAATCACATTAGGATTCTCTTTTTAACCTGTTCCTTAAAACACTAGTGCTTAGGAAATCTATTGGAGGCAAAGCAGTCAAGGGTAGCTTAGGGTTAGGGTTAGGGTTATTGTTAGGGTAAGGCTTAGGGTACGGGTTCGGGTACGGCATAGGGTATGGGTTAGGGTTAGGGTTAGGGTTAGTTTGAGGGTTAGGGCTCGGTTTAGGGTACGGGTTAGGATTAGGGTACGTGTTAGGGTTAGGGTAGGGGTTAGGGTTAGGGTACGCGTTAGGGTTAGGGTAGTTATTAAACCTATCCCACTCCCTAGATACCCCTTAGCACGTCAAGGAATATTATTTGGGGGACCAGCCATGGAGAAGAGTTTAGACACTAGGAGAAGATAAGGAACACACCCATTATCAAGAAATCACTTTAGGATTCTCTTTTTAACCTGTTCCTTAAAACACTAGTGCTTAGGAAATCTATTGGAGGCAGAAGCAGTCAAGGGTAGCTTAGGGTTAGGGTTAGGGTTAGGGTTAGGGTTAGGGTACGGGTTCGGGTAAGGGTTCGTGTACGGCGTAGGGTATGGGTTAGGGTTAGGGTTAGGGTTAGTTTGAAGGTTAGGGCTCGGTTTAGGGTACGGGTTAGGATTAGGGTTCGTGTTAGGGTTAGGGTAGGGGTTAGGGTTAGGGTACGCGTTAGGGTTAGGGTAGTTATTAAACCTATCCCACTCTCTAGATACCCCTTAGAACGTCAAGGAATATTATTTGGGGGTCCAGCCATGGAGAAGAGTTTAGACATTAGGAGAAGATAAGGAACACACCCATTATGAAGAAATCACATTAGGATTCTCTTTTTAACCTGTTCCTTAAAACACTAGTGCTTAGGAAATCTATTGGAGGCAGAAGCAGTCAAGGGTAGCTTAGGGTTAGGGTTAGGGTTAGGGCTAGGGTTAGGACACGGCTTAGGGTACGGGTTCGGGTACGGGTTCGTGTACGGCGTAGGGTATGGGTTTGGGTTAGGGTTAGGGTTAGTTTGAAGGTTAGGTCTCGGTTTAGGGTACGGGTTAGGAAGATGGTTCGTGTTAGGGTTAGGGTAGGGGTTAGGGTTAGGGTACGCGTTAGGGTTAGGGTAGTTATTAAACCTATCCCACTCTCTAGATACCCCTTAGCACGTCAAGGAATATTATTTGGGGGTCCAGCCATGGAGAAGAGTTTAGACACTAGGAGAAAATAAGGAACACACCCATTATCCTGAAATCACATTAGGATTCTCTTTTTAACCTGTTCCTTAATACACTAGTGCTTAGGAAATCTATTGGAGGCAGAAGCAGTCAAGGGTAGCTTAGGGTTAGGGTTACGGTTAGGGTTAGGGTTAGGGTATGGCTTAGGGTACGGGTTCGGGTACGGGTTCGGGTACGGCGTAGGGTATTGGTTAGGGTTAGGGTTAGGGTTAGTTTGAGGGTTAGGGCTCGGTTTAGGGTACGGGTTAGGATTAGGGTACGTGTTAGGGTTAGGGTAGGGGTTAGGGTTAGGGTACGCGTTAGGGTTAGGGTAGTTATTAAACCTATCCCAGTCTCTAGATACCCCTTAGCACGTCAAGGAATATTATTTGGGGGTCCAGCCATGGAGAAGAGTTTAGACACTAGGAGAAGATAAGGAACACACCCATTATCAAGAAATCACATTAGGATTCTCTTTTTAACCTGTTCCTTAAAACACTAGTGCTTAGGAAATCTATTGGAGGCAGAAGCAGTCAAGGGTAGCTTAGGGTTAGGGTTAGGGTTAGGGTACGGCTTAGGGTACGGGTTCGGGTACGGGTTCGGGTACGGGTTCGGGTACGGCATAGGGTATGGGTTAGGTTTAGGGTTAGGGTTAGTTTGAGGGTTAGGGCTCGGTTTAGGTTACGGGTTAGGATTAGGGTACGTGTTAGGGTTAGGGTAGGGGTTAGGGTTAGGGTACGCGTTAGGGTTAGGGTAGTTATTAAACCTATCCCACTCTCTAGATACCCCTTAGCACGTCAAGGAATATTATTTGGGTGTCCAGCCATGGAGAAGAGTTTAGACACTAGGAGAAGAAAAGGAACACACCCATTATCAAGAAATCACATTAGGATTCTCTTTTTAACCTGTTCCTTAAAACACTAGTGCTTAGGAAATCTATTGGAGGCAGAAGCAGTCAAGGGTAGCTTAGGGTTAGGGTTAGGGTTAGGGTTAGGTTTAGCTTTAGGGTACGGCTTAGGGTACGGGTTCGGGTACGGGTTCGGGTACGGCGTAGGGTATGGGTTACGGTTAGGGTTAGGGTTAGTTTGAGGGTTAGGGCTCGGTTTAGGGTACGGGTTAGGATTAGGGTACGTGTTAGGGTTAGGGTACGCGTTAGGGTTAGGGTAGTTATTAAACCTATCCCACTCTCTAGATACCCCTTAGCACGTCAAGGAATATTATTTGGGTGTCCAGCCAAGGAGAAGAGTTTAGACACTAGGAGAAGATAAGGAACACACCCATTATCAAGAAATCACATTAGGATTCTCTTTTTAACCTGTTCCTTAAAACACTAGTGCTTAGGAAATCTATTGGAGGCAGAAGCAGTCAAGGGTATCTTAGGGTTAGGGTTAGGTTTAAGGTTAGGGTTAGGGTTAGGGTACGGCTTAGGGTACGGTTTCAGGTACGGGTTCGTGTACGGCGTAGGGTATGGGTTAGGGTTAGGGTTAGTTTGAAGGTTAGGGCTCGGTTTAGGGTACGGTTTAGGATTAGGGTTCGTGTTAGGGTTAGGGTACGCGTTAGGGTTAGGGTAGTTATTAAACCTATCCCACTCTCTAGATACCCCTTAGCACGTCAAGGAATATTATTTGGGGGTCCAGCCATGGAGAAGAGTTTAGACACTAGGAGAAGTTAAGGAACACACCCATTATCAAGAAATCACATTAGGATTCTCTTTTTAACCTGTTCCTTAATACACTAGTGCTTAGGAAATCTATTGGAGGCAGAAGCAGTCAAGGGTAGCTTAGGGTTAGGGTTAGGGTTAGGGTTAGGTTTAGGGTACGGCTTAGGGTACGGGTTCGGGTACGGGTTCGTGTACGCTGTAGGGTATGGGTTAGGGTTAGGGTTAGGGTTAGTTTGAAGGTTAGGGCTCGGTTTAGGGTACGGGTTAGGATTAGGTTTCGTGTTAGGGTTATGGTAGGGGTTAGGGTTAGGGTACGCGTTACGGTTAGGGTAGTTATTAAACCTATACCACTCTCTAGATACCCCTTAGCACGTCAAGGAATATTATTTGGGGGTCCAGCCTTGGAGAAGAGTTTAGACACTAGGAGAAGATAAGGAACACACCCATTATCCTGAAATCACATTAGGATTCTCTTTTTAACCTGTTCCTTAAAACACTAGTGCTTAGGAAATCTATTGGAGGCAGAAGCAGTCAAGGGTAGCTTAGGGTTAGTGTTAGGGTTAAGGTACGGCTTAGGGTACTGGTTCGGGTACGGGTTCGGGTACGGCGTAGGGTATGGGGTAGGGTTAGGGATAGTTTGAGGGTTAGGGCTCGGTTTAGGGTACGGTTTAGGATTAGGGTACGTGTTAGGGTTAGGGTACGCGTTAGGGTTAGTGTAGTTATTAAACCTATCCCACTCTCTAGATACCCCTTAGCACGTCAAGGAATATTATTTGGGGGTCCAGCCATGGAGAAGAGTTTAGACACTAGGAGAAGATAAGGAACACACCCATTATCAAGAAATCACATTAGGATTCTCTTTTTAACCTGTTCCTTAATACACTAGTGCTTAGGAAATCTATTGGAGGCAGAAGCAGTCAAGGGTAGCTTAGGGTTAGGGTTACAGTTAGGGTTAGGGTTAGGGTATGGCTTAGGGTACGGGTTCGGGTACGGCATAGGGTATGTGTTAGGGTTAGGGTTAGGGTTAGTTTGAGGGTTAGGGCTCGGTTTAGGGTACGGGTTAGGATTAGGGTACGTGTTAGGGTTAGGGTAGGGGTTAGGGTTAGGGTACGCGTTAGGGTTAGGGTAGTTATTAAACCTATCCCACTTTCTAGATACCCCTTAGCACGTCAAGGAATATTATTTGGGGGTCCAGCCATGGAGAAGTGTTTAGACACTAGGAGAAGATAAGGAACACACCCATTATCAAGAAATCACATTAGGATTCTCTTTTTAACCTGTTCCTTAAAACACTAGTGCTTAGGAAATCTATTGGAGGCAGAAGCAGTCAAGGGTAGCTTAGGGTAAGGGTTAGGGTTAGGGCTAGGGTTAGGACACGGCTTAGGGTACGGGTTCCGGTACGGGTTCGTGTACGGCGTAGGGTATGGGTTTGGGTTAGTGTTAGGGTTAGTTTGAAGGTTAGGGCTCGGTTTAGGGTACGGGTTAGGATTAGGGTACGTGTTAGGGTTAGGGTAGGGGTTAGGGTTAGGGTACGCGTTAGGGTTAGGGTAGTTATTAAACCTATCCCACTCTCTAGATACCCCTTAGCACGTCAAGGAATATTATTTGGGGGTCCAGCCATGGAGAAGAGTTTAGACACTAGGAGAAGATAAGGAACACACCCATTATCAAGAAATCACATTAGGATTCTCTTTTTAACCTGTTCCTTAAAACACTAGTGCTTAGGAAATCTATTGGAGGCAGAAGCAGTCAAGGGTAGCTTAGGGTTAGGGTTAGGGTTAGTGTTAGGGTACGGGTTAGGAGTAGGGTACGTGTTAGGGTTAGGGTAGGGGTTAGGGTTAGGGTACGCGTTAGGGTTAGGGTAGTTATTAAACCTATCCCACTCCCTAGATACCCCTTAGCACGTCAAGGAATATTATTTGGGGGTCCAGCCATGGAGAAGAGTTTAGACAGTAGGAGAAGATAAGGAACACACGCATTATCAAGAAATCACATTAGGATTCTCTTTTTAACCTGTTCCTTAAAACACTAGTGCTTAGGAAATCTATTGGAGGCAAAGCAGTCAAGGGTAGCTTAGGGTTAGGGTTAGGGTTAGGGTACGGCTTAGGGTACGGGTTCGGGTACGGGTTCGTGTACGCTGTAGGGTATGGGTTAGGGTTAGGGTTAGGGTTAGTTTGAAGTTTAGGGCTCGGTTTAGGGTACGGGTTAGGATTAGGGTTCGTGTTAGGGTTAGGGTAGGGGTTAGGGTTAGGGTACGCGTTAGGGTTAGGGTAGTTATTAAACCTATCCCACTCTCTAGATACCCCTTAGCACGTCAAGGAATATTATTTGGGGGTCCAGCCATGGAGAAGAGTTTAGACACTAGGAGAAGATAAGGAACACACCCATTATCAAGAAATCACATTAGGATTCTCTTTTTAACCTGTTCCTTAAAACACTAGTGCTTAGGAAATCTATTGGAGGCAGAAGCAGTCAAGGGTAGCTTAGGGTTAGGGTTAGGGTTAGGGCTAGGGTTAGGACACGGCTTAGGGTACGGGTTCGGGTACGGGTTCGTGTACGGCGTAGGGTATGGGTTTGGGTTAGTGTTAGGGTTAGTTTGAAGTTTAGGGCTCGGTTTAGGGTACGGGTTAGGATTAGGGTTCGTGTTAGGGTTAGGGTAGGGGTTAGGGTTAGGGTAGTTATTAAACCTATCCCACTCTCTAGATACCCCTTAGCACGTCAAGGAATATTATTTGGGGGTCCAGCCATGGAGAAGAGTTTAGACACTAGGAGAAGATAAGGAACACACCCATTATTAAGAAATCACATTAGGATTCTCTTTTTAACCTGTTCCTTAAAACACTAGTGCTTAGGTAATCTATTGGAGGCAGAAGCAGTCAAGGGTAGCTTAGGGTTAGGGTTTGGGTTAGGGTACGGCTTAGGGTACGGGTTCGGGTACGGGTTCGGGTACGGGTTTGGGTATGGCGTAGGGTATGGTTTAGGGTTAGGGTTAGGGTTAGTTTGAGGGTTAGGGCTCGGTTTAGGGTACGGGTTAGGATTAGGGTACGTGTTAGGGTTAGGGTAGGGGTTAGGGTTAGGGTACGCGTTAGGGTTAGGGTAGTTATTAAACCTATCCCACTCTCTAGATACCCCTTAGCACGTCAAGGAATATCATTTGGGGGTCCAGCCATGGAGAAGAGTTTAGACACTAGGAGAAGATAAGGAACACACCCATTATCAAGAAATCACATTAGGATTCTCTTTTTAACCTGTTCCTTAAAACACTAGTGCTTAGGAAATCTATTGGAGGCAGAAGCAGTCAAGGGTAGCTTAGGGTTAGGGTTAGGGTTAGGGCTAGGGTTAGGACACGGCTTAGGGTACGGGTTCGGGTACGGGTTCGTGTACGGCGTAGGGTATGGGTTTGGGTTAGGGTTAGGGTTAGTTTGAAGGTTAGGGCTCGGTTTAGGGTACGGGTTAGGATTAGGGTTCGTGTTAGGGTTAGGGTAGGTGTTAGGGTTAGGGTACGCGTTAGGGTTAGGGTAGTTATTAAACCTATCCCACTCTCTAGATACCCCTTAGCACGTCAAGGAATATTATTTGGGGGTCCAGCCATGGAGAAGAGTTTAGACACTAGGAGAAGATAAGGAACACACCCATTATCCTGAAATCACATTAGGATTCTCTTTTTAACCTGTTCCTTAATACACTAGTGCTTAGGAAATCTATTGGAGGCAGAAGCAGTCAAGGGTAGCTTAGGGTTAGGGTTACGGTTAGGGTTAGGGTTAGGGTATGGCTTAGGGTACGGGTTCGGGTACGGGTTCGGGTACGGCGTAGGGTATGGGTTAGGGTTAGGGTTAGGGTTAGTTTGAGGGTTAGGGCTCGGTTTAGGGTACGGGTTAGGATTAGGGTACGTGTTAGGGTTAGGGTAGGGGTTAGGGTTAGGTTACGCGTTAGGGTTAGGGTAGTTATTAAACCTATCCCACTCTCTAGATACCCCTTAGCACGTCAAGGAATATTATTTGGGGGACCAGCCATGGAGAAGAGTTTAGACACTAGGAGAAGATAAGGAACACACCCATTATCAAGAAATCACATTAGGATTCTCTTTTTAACCTGTTCCTTAAAACACTAGTGCTTAGGAAATCTATTGGAGGCAGAAGCTGTCAAGGGTAGCTTAGGGTTAGGTTTAGGGTTAGCTTTAGGGTACGGCTTAGGGTACGGGTTCGGGTACGGGTTCGGGTACGGCGTAGGGTATGGGTTAGGGTTAGGGTTAGGGTTAGTTTGAGGGTTAGGGCTCGGTTTAGGGTACGGGTTAGGATTAGGGTACGTGTTAGGGTTAGGGTACGCGTTAGGGTTAGGGTAGTTATTAAACCTATCCCACTCTCTAGATACCCCTTAGCACGTCAAGGAATATTATTTGGGGGTCCAGCCATGGAGAAGAGTTTAGACACTAGGAGAAGATAAGGAACACACCCATTATCAAGAAATCACATTAGGATTCTCTTTTTAACCTGTTCCTTAAAACACTAGTGCTTAGGAAATCTATTGGAGGCAAAGCAGTCAAGGGTAGCTTAGTTTTAGGGTTAGGGTTAGGGTTAGGGTTAGGGTTATTGTTAGGGTAAGGCTTAGGGTACGGGTTCGGGTACGGCATAGGGTATGGGTTAGGGTTAGGGTTAGGGTTAGTTTGAGGGTTAGGGCTCGGTTTAGGGTACGGGTTAGGAGTAGGGTACGTGTTAGGGTTAGGGTAGGGGTTAGGGTTAGGGTACGCGTTAGGGTTAGGGTAGTTATTAAACCTATCCCACTCCCTAGATACCCCTTAGCACGTCAAGGAATATTATTTGGGGGTCCAGCCATGGAGAAGAGTTTAGACAGTAGGAGAAGATAAGGAACACACCCATTATCAAGAAATCACATTAGGATTCTCTTTTTAACCTGTTCCTTAAAACACTAGTGCTTAGGAAATCTATTGGAGGCAAAGCAGTCAAGGGTAGCTTAGGGTTAGGGTTAGGGTTAGGGTTAGGGTTAGGGTACGGCTTAGGGTACGGGTTCGGGTACGGGTTCGTGTACGCTGTAGGGTATGGGTTAGGGTTAGGGTTAGTTTGAAGGTTAGGGCTCGGTTTAGGGTACGGGTTAGGATTAGGGTTCGTGTTAGGGTTAGGGTAGGGGTTAGGGTTAGGGTACGCGTTAGGGTTAGGGTAGTTATTAAATCTATCCCACTCTCTAGATACCCCTTAGCACGTCAAGGAATATTATTTGGGGGTCCAGCCATGGAGAAGAGTTTAGACACTAGGAGAAGATAAGGAACACACCCATTATCAAGAAATCACATTAGGATTCTCTTTTTAACCTGTTCCTTAAAACACTAGTGCTTAGGAAATCTATTGGAGGCAGAAGCAGTCAAGGGTAGCTTAGGGTTAGGGCTAGGGTTAGGACACGTCTTAGGGTACGGGTTCGGGTACGGGTTCGTGTACGGCGTAGGGTATGGGTTTGGGTTAGGGTTAGGATTAGTTTGAAGGTCAGGGCTCGGTTTAGGGTACGGGTTAGGATTAGGGTTCGTGTTAGGGTTAGGGTAGGGGTTAGGGTTAGGGTACGCGTTAGGGTTAGGGTAGTTATTAAACCTATCCCACTCTCTAGATACCCCTTAGCACGTCAAGGAATATTATTTGGGTGTCCAGCCATGGAGAAGAGTTTAGACACTAGGAGAAGATAAGGAACACACCCATTATCAAGAAATCACATTAGGATTCTCTTTTTAACCTGTTCCTTAAAACACTAGTGCTTAGGAAATCTATTGGAGGCAGAAGCAGTCAAGGGTAGCTTAGGGTTAGGGTTAGGGTTAGGGCTAGGGTTAGGACACGGCTTAGGGTACGGGTTCGGGTACGGGTTCGTGTACGGCGTAGGGTATGGGTTTGGGTTAGTGTTAGGGTTAGTTTGAAGGTTAGGGCTCGGTTTAGGGTACGGGTTAGGATTAGGGTTCGTGTTAGGGTTAGGGTAGGGGTTAGGGTTAGGGTAGTTATTAAACCTATCCCACTCTCTAGATACCCCTTAGCACGTCAAGGAATATTATTTGGGGGTCCAGCCATGGAGAAGAGTTTAGACACTAGGAGAAGATAAGGAACACACCCATTATTAAGAAATCACATTAGGATTCTCTTTTTAACCTGTTCCTTAAAACACTAGTGCTTAGGTAATCTATTGGAGGCAGAAGCAGTCAAGGGTAGCTTAGGGTTAGGGTTTGGGTTAGGGTACGGCTTAGGGTACGGGTTAGGGTACGGGTTCGGGTACGGGTTTGGGTATGGCGTAGGGTATGGGTTAGGGTTAGGGTTAGGGTTAGTTTGAGGGTTAGGGCTCGGTTTAGGGTACGGGTTAAGATTAGGGTACGTGTTAGGGTTAGGGTAAGGGTTAGGGTTAGGGTACGCGTTAGGGTTAGGGTAGTTATTAAACCTATCCCACTCTCTAGATACCCCTTAGCACGTCAAGGAATATCATTTGGGGGTCCAGCCATGGAGAAGAGTTTAGACACTAGGAGAAGATAAGGAACACACCCATTATCAAGAAATCACATTAGGATTCTCTTTTTAACCTGTTCCTTAAAACACTAGTTCTTAGGAAATCTATTGGAGGCAGAAGCAGTCAAGGGTAGCTTAGGGTTAGGGTTAGGGTTAGGGCTAGGGTTAGGACACGGCTTAGGGTACGGGTTCGGGTACGGGTTCGTGTACGGCGTAGGGTATGGGTTTGGGTTAGGGTTAGGGTTAGATTGAAGGTTAGGGCTCGGTTTAGGGTACGGGTTAGGATTAGGGTTCGTGTTAGGGTTAGGGTAGGTGTTAGGGTTAGGGTACGCGTTAGGGTTAGGGTAGTTATTAAACCTATCCCACTCTCTAGATACCCCTTAGCACGTCAAGGAATATTATTTGGGGGTCCAGCCATGGAGAAGAGTTTAGACACTAGGAGAAGATAAGGAACACACCCATTATCCTGAAATCACATTAGGATTCTCTTTTTAACCTGTTCCTTAATACACTAGTGCTTAGGAAATCTATTGGAGGCAGAAGCAGTCAAGGGTAGCTTAGGGTTAGGGTTACGGTTAGGGTTAGGGTATGGCTTAGGGTACGGGTTCGGGTACGGGTTCGGGTACGGCGTAGGGTATGGGTTAGGGTTAGGGTTAGGGTTAGTTTGAGGGTTAGGGCTCGGTTTAGGGTACGGGTTAGGATTAGGGTACGTGTTAGGGTTAGGGTAGGGGTTAGGGTTAGGGTACGCGTTAGGGTTAGGGTAGTTATTAAACCTATCCCACTCTCTAGATACCCCTTAGCACGTCAAGGAATATTATTTGGGGGACCAGCCATGGAGAAGAGTTTAGACACTAGGAGAAGATAAGGAACACACCCATTATCAAGAAATCACATTAGGATTCTCTTTTTAACCTGTTCCTTAAAACACTAGTGCTTAGGAAATCTATTGGAGGCAGAAGCAGTCAAGGGTAGCTTAGGGTTAGCGTTAGGGTTAGGGTACGGCTTAGGGTATGGGTTCGGGTACGGGTTCGGGTACGGGTTCGGGTACGGCGTAGGGTATGGGTTAGGTTTAGGGTTAGGGTTAGTTTGAGGGTTAGGGCTCGGTTTAGGTTACGGGTTAGGATTAGGGTACGTGTTAGGGTTAGGGTAGGGGTTAGGGTTAGGGTACACGTTAGGGTTAGGGTAGTTATTAAACATATCCCACTCTCTAGATACCCCTTAGCACGTCAAGGAATATTATTTGGGGGTCCAGCCATGGAGAAGAGTTTAGACACTAGGAGAAGATAAGGAACACAACCATTATCAATAAATCACATTAGGATTCTCTTTTTAACCTGTTCCTTAAAACACTAGTGCTTAGGAAATCTATTGGAGGCAGAAGCAGTCAAGGGTAGCTTAGGGTTAGGGTTTCGGTTAGGGTACGGCTTAAGGTACGGGTTCGGGTACGGGTTCGGGTACGGGTTTGGGTATGGCGTAGGATATGGGTTAGGGTTAGGTTTAGGGTTAGTTTGAGGGTTAGGGCTCGGTTTAGGGTACGGGTTAGGATTAGGGTACGTGTTAGGTTTAGGGTAGGGGATAGGGTTAGGGTACGCATTAGGGTTAGGGTAGTTATTAAACCTATCCCACTCTCTAGATACCCCTTAGCACGTCAAGGAATATTATTTGGGTGTCCAGCCATGGAGAAGAGTTTAGACACTAGGAGAAGATAAGGAACACACCCATTATCAAGAAATCACATTAGGATTCTCTTTTTAACCTGTTCCTTAAAACACTAGTGCTTAGGAAATCTATTGGAGGCAGAAGCAGTCAAGGGTAGCTTAGGGTTAGGGTTAGGGTTAGGGCTAGGGTTAGGACACGGCTTAGGGTACGGGTTCGGGTACGGGTTCGTGTACGGCGTAGGGTATGGGTTTGGGTTAGTGTTAGGGTTAGTTTGAAGGTTAGGGCTCGGTTTAGGGTACGGGTTAGGATTAGGGTACGTGTTAGGGTTAGGGTAGGGGTTAGGGTTAGGGTACGCGTTAGGGTTAGGGTAGTTATTAAACCTATCCCACTCTCTAGATACCCCTTAGCACGTCAAGGAATATTATTTGGGGGTCCAGCCATGGAGAAGAGTTTAGACACTAGGAGAAGATAAGGAACACACCCATTATCAAGAAATCACATTAGGATTCTCTTTTTAACCTGTTCCTTAAAACACTAGTGCTTAGGAAATCTATTGGAGGCAGAAGCAGTCAAGGGTAGCTTAGGGTTAGGGTTAGGGTTAGTGTTAGGGTACGGGTTAGGAGTAGGGTACGTGTTAGGGTTAGGGTAGGGGTTAGGGTTAGGGTACGCGTTAGGGTTAGGGTAGTTATTAAACCTATCCCACTCCCTAGATACCCCTTAGCACGTCAAGGAATATTATTTGGGGGTCCAGCCATGGAGAAGAGTTTAGACAGTAGGAGAAGATAAGGAACACACGCATTATCAAGAAATCACATTAGGATTCTCTTTTTAACCTGTTCCTTAAAACACTAGTGCTTAGGAAATCTATTGGAGGCAAAGCAGTCAAGGGTAGCTTAGGGTTAGGGTTAGGGTTAGGGTTAGGGTTAGGGTACGGCTTAGGGTACGGGTTCGGGTACGGGTTCGTGTACGCTGTAGGGTATGGGTTAGGGTTAGGGTTAGGGTTAGTTTGAAGGTTAGGGCTCGGTTTAGGGTACGGGTTAGGATTAGGGTTCGTGTTAGGGTTAGGGTAGGGGTTAGGGTTAGGGTACGCGTTAGGGTTAGGGTAGTTATTAAACCTATCCCACTCTCTAGATACCCCTTAGCACGTCAAGGAATATTATTTGGGGGTCCAGCCATGGAGAAGAGTTTAGACACTAGGAGAAGATAAGGAACACACCCATTATCAAGAAATCACATTAGGATTCTCTTTTTAACCTGTTCCTTAAAACACTAGTGCTTAGGAAATCTATTGGAGGCAGAAGCAGTCAAGGGTAGCTTAGGGTTAGGGTTAGGGTTAGGGCTAGGGTTAGGACACGGCTTAGGGTACGGGTTCGGGTACGGGTTCGTGTACGGCGTAGGGTATGGGTTTGGGTTAGTGTTAGGGTTAGTTTGAAGGTTAGGGCTCGGTTTAGGGTACGGGTTAGGATTAGGGTTCGTGTTAGGGTTAGGGTAGGGGTTAGGGTTAGGGTAGTTATTAAACCTATCCCACTCTCTAGATACCCCTTAGCACGTCAAGGAATATTATTTGGGGGTCCAGCCATGGAGAAGAGTTTAGAAACTAGGAGAAGATAAGGAAAACACCCATTATTAAGAAATCACATTAGGATTCTCTTTTTAACCTGTTCCTTAAAACACTAGTGCTTAGGTAATCTATTGGAGGCAGAAGCAGTCAAGGGTAGCTTAGGGTTAGGGTTTGGGTTAGGGTACGGCTTAGGGTACGGGTTCGGGTACGGGTTCGGGTACGGGTTTGGGTATGGCGTAGGGTATGGGTTAGGGTTAGGGTTAGGGTTAGTTTGAGGGTTAGGGCTCGGTTTAGGGTACGGGTTAGGATTAGGGTACGTGTTAGGGTTAGGGTAGGGGTTAGGGTTAGGGTACGCGTTAGGGTTAGGGTAGTTATTAAACCTATCCCACTCTCTAGATACCCCTTAGCACGTCAAGGAATATCATTTGGGGGTCCAGCCATGGAGAAGAGTTTAGACACTAGGAGAAGATAAGGAACACACCCATTATCAAGAAATCACATTAGGATTCTCTTTTTAACCTGTTCCTTAAAACACTAGTGCTTAGGAAATCTATTGGAGGCAGAAGCAGTCAAGGGTAGCTTAGGGTTAGGGTTAGGGTTAGGGCTAGGGTTAGGACACGGCTTAGGGTACGGGTTCGGGTACGGGTTCGTGTACGGCGTAGGGTATGGGTTTGGGTTAGGGTTAGGGTTAGTTTGAAGGTTAGGGCTCGGTTTAGGGTACGGGTTAGGATTAGGGTTCGTGTTAGGGTTAGGGTAGGTGTTAGGGTTAGGGTACGCGTTAGGGTTAGGGTAGTTATTAAACCTATCCCACTCTCTAGATACCCCTTAGCACGTCAAGGAATATTATTTGGGGGTCCAGCCATGGAGAAGAGTTTAGACACTAGGAGAAGATAAGGAACACACCCATTATCCTGAAATCACATTAGGATTCTCTTTTTATCCTGTTCCTTAATACACTAGTGCTTAGGAAATCTATTGGAGGCAGAAGCAGTCAAGGGTAGCTTAGGGTTAGGGTTACGGTTAGGGTTAGGGTTAGGGTATGGCTTAGGGTACGGGTTCGGGTACGGGTTCGGGTACGGCGTAGGGTATGGGTTAGGGTTAGGGTTAGGGTTAGTTTGAGGGTTAGGGCTCGGTTTAGGGTACGGGTTAGGATTAGGGTACGTGTTAGGGTTAGGGTAGGGGTTAGGGTTAGGTTACGCGTTAGGGTTAGGGTAGTTATTAAACCTATCCCACTCTCTAGATACCCCTTAGCACGTCAAGGAATATTATTTGGGGGACCAGCCATGGAGAAGAGTTTAGACACTAGGAGAAGATAAGGAACACACCCATTATCAAGAAATCACATTAGGATTCTCTTTTTAACCTGTTCCTTAAAACACTAGTGCTTAGGAAATCTATTGGAGGCAGAAGCAGTCAAGGGTAGCTTAGGGTTAGCGTTAGGGTTAGGGTACGGCTTAGGGTACGGGTTCGGGTACGGGTTCGGGTACGGGTTCGGGTACGGCGTAGGGTATGGGTTAGGTTTAGGGTTAGGGTTAGTTTGAGGGTTAGGGCTCGGTTTAGGTTACGGGTTAGGATTAGGGTACGTGTTAGGGTTAGGGTAGGGGTTAGGGTTAGGGTACGCGTTAGGGTTAGGGTAGTTATTAAACATATCCCACTCTCTAGATACCCCTTAGCACGTCAAGGAATATTATTTGGGGGTCCAGCCATGGAGAAGAGTTTAGACACTAGGAGAAGATAAGGAACACAACCATTATCAATAAATCACATTAGGATTCTCTTTTAACCTGTTCCTTAAAACACTAGTGCTTAGGAAATCTATTGGAGGCAGAAGCAGTCAAGGGTAGCTTAGGGTTAGGGTTTCGGTTAGGGTACGGCTTAAGGTACGGGTTCGGGTACGGGTTCGGGTACGGGTTTGGGTATGGCGTAGGATATGGGTTAGGGTTAGGTTTAGGGTTAGTTTGAGGGTTAGGGCTCGGTTTAGGGTACGGGTTAGGATTAGGGTACGTGTTAGGTTTAGGGTAGGGGATAGGGTTAGGGTACGCATTAGGGTTAGGGTAGTTATTAAACCTATCCCACTCTCTAGATACCCCTTAGCACGTCAAGGAATATTATTTGGGTGTCCAGCCATGGAGAAGAGTTTAGACACTAGGAGAAGATAAGGAACACACCCATTATCAAGAAATCACATTAGGATTCTCTTTTTAACCTTTTCCTTAAAACACTAGTGCTTAGGAAATCTATTGGAGGCAGAAGCAGTCAAGGGTAGCTTAGGGTTAGGGTTAGGGTTAGGGCTAGGGTTAGGACACGGCTTAGGGTACGGGTTCGGGTACGGGTTCGTGTACGGCGTAGGGTATGGGTTTGGGTTAGTGTTAGGGTTAGTTTGAAGGTTAGGGCTCGGTTTAGGGTACGGGTTAGGATTAGGGTACGTGTTAGGGTTAGGGTAGGGGTTAGGGTTAGGGTACGCGTTAGGGTTAGGGTAGTTATTAAACCTATCCCACTCTCTAGATACCCCTTAGCACGTCAAGGAATATTATTTGGGGGTCCAGCCATGGAGAAGAGTTTAGACACTAGGAGAAGATAAAGAACACACCCATTATCAAGAAATCACATTAGGATTCTCTTTTTAACCTGTTCCTTAAAACACTAGTGCTTAGGAAATCTATTGGAGGCAGAAGCAGTCAAGGGTAGCTTAGGGTTAGGGTTAGGGTTAGTGTTAGGGTACGGGTTAGGAGTAGGGTACGTGTTAGGGTTAGGGTAGGGGTTAGGGTTAGGGTACGCGTTAGGGTTAGGGTAGTTATTAAACCTATCCCACTCCCTAGATACCCCTTAGCACGTCAAGGAATATTATTTGGGGGTCCAGCCATGGAGAAGAGTTTAGACAGTAGGAGAAGATAAGGAACACACGCATTATCAAGAAATCACATTAGGATTCTCTTTTTAACCTGTTCCTTAAAACACTAGTGCTCAGGAAATCTATTGGAGGCAAAGCAGTCAAGGGTAGCTTAGGGTTAGGGTTAGGGTTAGGGTTAGGTTTAGTGTTAGGGTACGGGTTAGGTTACGGGTTCGGGTACGGCGTAGTGTATGGGTTAGGGTTAGGGTTAGTTTGAGGGTTAGGGCTCGGTTTAGGGTACGGGTTAGGATTAGGGTACGTGTTAGGATTAGGTTAGGGGATAGGGTTAGGGTACGCGTTAGGGTTAGGGTAGTTATTAAACCTATCCCACTCTCTAGATACCCCTTAGCACGTCAAGGAATATTATTTGGGGGTCCAGCCATGGAGAAGAGTTTAGACACTAGGAGAATATAAGGAACACACCCATTATCAAGAAATCACATTAGGATTCACTTTTTAACCTGTTCCTTAAAACACTAGTGCTTATGAAATCTATTGGAGGCAGAAGCAGTCAAGGGTAGCTTAGGGTTAGGGTTAGGGTTAGGGTTAGGGTTAGGGTACGGCTTAGGGTACGGGTTCGGGTACGGGTTCGGGTACGGCGTAGGGTATGTGTTAGGGTTAGGGTTAGGGTTAGTTTGAGGGTTAGGGCTGGGTTTAGGGTACGGGTTAGGATTAGGGTACGTGTTAAAGTTAGTGTAGGGGTTAGGGTTAGGGTACGCGTTAGGGTTAGGGTAGTTATTAAACCTATCCCACTTTCTAGATACCCCTTAGCACCTCAAGGAATATTATTTGGGGGTCCAGCCAGGGAGAAGAGTTTAGACACTTGGAGAAGATAAAGAACACACCCATTATCAAGAAATCACATTAGGATTCTCTTTTTAACCTGTTCCTTAAAACACTAGTGCTTAGGAAATCTATTGGAGGCAGAAGCAGTCAAGGGTAGCTTAGGGTTAGGGTTAGGGTTAGGGTTGGGGTTAGTGTTAGGGTACGGCTTAGGGTACGGTTTCGTGTACTGGTTCGTGTACGGCGTAGGGTATGGTTTAGGGTTAGGGTTAGGGTTAGTTTGAGGGTTAGGGCTCGGTTTAGGTTACGGGTTAGGATTAGGGTACCTGTTAAGGTTAGGGTAGGGGTTAGGGTTAGGGTACGCGTTAGGGTTAGGGTAGTTATTAAACCTATCCCACTCTCTAGATACCCCTTAGCACGTCAAGGAATATTATTTGGGGGTCGGGCCAGGGAGAAGAGTTTAGACACTAGGAGAAGATAAGGAACACACCCATTATCAAGAAATCACATTAGGATTCTCTTTTTAACCTGTTCCTTAAAACACTAGTGCTTAGGAAATCTATTGGAGGCAGAAGCAGTCAAGGGTAGCTTAGGGTTAGGGTTAGGGTTAGGGTTAGGGTCAGGGTTAGTGTTAGGGTACGGCTTAGGTTACGGGTTCGTGTACTGGTTCGTGTACGGCGTAGGGTATGGTTTAGGGTTAGGGTTAGGGTTAGTTTGAGGGTTAGGGCTCGGTTTAGGGTACGGGTTAGGATTAGGGTACGTGTTAAGGTTAGGGTAGGGGTTAGGGTTAGGGTACGCGTTAGGGTTAGGATAGTTATTAAACCTATCCAACTCTCTAGATACCCCTTAGCACGTCAAGGAATATTATTTGGGGGTCCAGCCAGGGAGAAGAGTTTAGACACTAGGAGAAGATAAGGAACACACCCATTATCAAGAAATCACATTAGGATTGTCTATTTAACCTGTTCCTTAAAACACTAGTGCTTAGGAAATCTATTGGAGGCAGAAACAGTCAAGGGTAGCTTACGGTTAGGGTTAGGTTTAGGGTTAGGGTACGGCTTAGGGTACGGGTTTGGGTACGGGTTCGGGTACGGGTTCGGGTACGGCGTAGGGTATGGGTTAGGGTTAGGGTTAGGGTTAGTTTGAGGGTTATGGCTCGGTTTAGAGTACGGGTTAGGATTAGGGTACGTGTTAGGATTAGGTTAGGTGTTAGGTTTAGGGTACACGTTAGGGTTAAGGTAGTTATTAATCCTATCCCACTCTCTAGATACCCCTTAGCACGTCAAGGAATATTATTTGGGGGTCCAGCCATGGAGAAGAGTTTAGACACTAGGAGAAGATAAGGAACACACCCATTATCAAGAAATCACATTAGGATTCTCTTTTTAACCTGTTCCTTAAAACACTAGTGCTTAGGAAATCTATTGGAGGCAGAAGCAGTCAAGGGTAGCTTAGGGTTAGGGTTAGGGTTAGGGTTAGGGTTAGGGTACGGCTTAGGGTACGGGTTCGGGTACGGGTTCGGGTACGGTGTAGGGTATGGGTTAGGGTTAGGGTTAGGGTTAGTTTGAGGGTTAGGGCTCGGTTTAGGGTACGGGTTAGGATTAGGGTACGTGTTAAGGTTAGGGTAGGGGTTAGGGTTAGGGTACGCGTTAGGGTTAGGGTACGCGTTAGGGTTAGGGTAGTTATTAAACCTATCCCACTCTCTAGATACCCCTTAGCACGTCAAGGAATATTATTTGGGGGTCCAGCCATGGAGAAGAGTTTAGACACTAGGAGAAGATAAGGAACACTCCCATTATCCTGAAATCACAATAGGATTCTATTTTTAACCTGTTCCTTAATACACTAGTGCTTAAGAAATCTATTGGAGGCAGAAGCAGTCAAGGGTAGCTTAGGGTTAGGGTTAGGGTTAGGGTTAGGGTACGGCTTAGGGTACGGGTTCGGGTACGGGTTCGGGTACGGCGTAGGGTATGTGTTAGGGTTAGGGTTAGGGAGAGTTTGAGGGTTAGTGCTCGGTTTAGGGTACGGGTTAGGATTAGGGTACATGTTAGGGTTATGTTAGGGGTTAGGGTTAGGGTACGCGTTAGGGTTAGGGTAGTTATTAAACCTATCCCACTCTCTAGATACCCCTTAGCACGTCAAGGAATATTATTTGGGTATCCAGCCATGGAGAAGAGTTTAGACACTAGGAGAAGATAAGGAACACACCCATTATCCTGAAATCACATTAGGATTCTCTTTTTAACCTGTTCCTTAAAACACTAGTGCTTAGGAATTCTATTGGAGGCAGAAGCAGTCAAGGGTAGCTTAGGGTTAGGGTTAGGGTTAGGGTTGGGGTTAGTGTTAGGGTACGGGTTCGTGTACTGGTTCGTGTACGGCGTAGGGTATGGTTTAGGGTTAGGGTTAGGGTTAGTTTGAGGGTTAGGGCTCGGTTTAGGGTACGGGTTAGGATTAGGGTACGTGTTAAGGTTAGGGTAGGGGTTAGGGTTAGGGTACGCGTTAGGGTTAGGGTAGTTATTAAACCTATCCCACTCTCTAGATACCCCTTAGCACGTCAAGGAATATTATTTGGTGGTCGGGCCAGGGAGAAGAGTTTAGACACTAGGAGAAGATATGGAACACACCCATTATCAAGAAATCACATTAGGATTCTCTTTTTAACCTGTTCCTTAAAACACTAGTGCTTAGGAAATCTATTGGAGGCAGAAGCAGTCAAGGGTAGCTTAGGGTTAGGGTTAGGGTTAGGGTTAGGGTCAGGGTTAGTGTTAGGGTACGGCTTAGGGTACGGGTTCGTGTACTGGTTCGTGTACGGCGTAGGGTATGGTTTAGGGTTAGGGTTAGGGTTAGTTTGAGGGTTAGGGCTCGGTTTAGGGTACGGGTTAGGATTAGGGTACGTGTTAAGGTTAGGGTAGGGGTTAGGTTTAGGGTACGCGTTAGGGTTAGGATAGTTATTAAACCTATCCAACTGTCTAGATACCCCTTAGCACGTCAAGGAATATTATTTGGGGGTCCAGCCAGGGAGAAGAGTTTAGACACTAGGAGAAGATAAGGAACACACCCATTATCAAGAAATCACATTAGGATTGTCTATTTAACCTGTTCCTTAAAACACTAGTGCTTAGGAAATCTATTGGAGGCAGAAGCAGTCAAGGGTAGCTTAGGGTTAGGGTTAGGGTTAGGGTTAGGGTTAGGGTACGGCTTAGGGTACGGGTTCGGGTACGGGTTCGGGTACGGTGTAGGGTATGGGTTAGGGTTAGGGTTAGGGTTAGTTTGAGGGTTAGGGCTCGGTTTAGGGTACGGGTTAGGATTAGGGTACGTGTTAAGGTTAGGGTAGGGGTTAGGGTTAGGGTACGCGTTAGGGTTAGGGTACGCGTTAGGGTTAGGGTAGTTATTAAACCTATCCCACTCTCTAGATACCCCTTAGCACGTCAAGGAATATTATTTGGGGGTCCAGCCATGGAGAAGAGTTTAGACACTAGGAGAAGATAAGGAACACTCCCATTATCCTGAAATCACAATAGGATTCTATTTTTAACCTGTTCCTTAATACACTAGTGCTTAAGAAATCTATTGGAGGCAGAAGCAGTCAAGGGTAGCTTAGGGTTAGGGTTAGGGTTAGGGTTAGGGTACGGCTTAGGGTACGGGTTCGGGTACGGGTTCGGGTACGGCGTAGGGTATGTGTTAGGGTTAGGGTTAGGGAGAGTTTGAGGGTTAGTGCTCGGTTTAGGGTACGGGTTAGGATTAGGGTACATGTTAGGGTTATGTTAGGGGTTAGGGTTAGGGTACGCGTTAGGGTTAGGGTAGTTATTAAACCTATCCCACTCTCTAGATACCCCTTAGCACGTCAAGGAATATTATTTGGGTATCCAGCCATGGAGAAGAGTTTAGACACTAGGAGAAGATAAGGAACACACCCATTATCCTGAAATCACATTAGGATTCTCTTTTTAACCTGTTCCTTAAAACACTAGTGCTTAGGAATTCTATTGGAGGCAGAAGCAGTCAAGGGTAGCTTAGGGTTAGGGTTAGGGTTAGGGTTGGGGTTAGTGTTAGGGTACGGGTTCGTGTACTGGTTCGTGTACGGCGTAGGGTATGGTTTAGGGTTAGGGTTAGGGTTAGTTTGAGGGTTAGGGCTCGGTTTAGGGTACGGGTTAGGATTAGGGTACGTGTTAAGGTTAGGGTAGGGGTTAGGGTTAGGGTACGCGTTAGGGTTAGGGTAGTTATTAAACCTATCCCACTCTCTAGATACCCCTTAGCACGTCAAGGAATATTATTTGGTGGTCGGGCCAGGGAGAAGAGTTTAGACACTAGGAGAAGATAAGGAACACACCCATTATCAAGAAATCACATTAGGATTCTCTTTTTAACCTGTTCCTTAAAACACTAGTGCTTAGGAAATCTATTGGAGGCAGAAGCAGTCAAGGGTAGCTTAGGGTTAGGGTTAGGGTTAGGGTTAGGGTCAGGGTTAGTGTTAGGGTACGGCTTAGGGTACGGGTTCGTGTACTGGTTCGTGTACGGCGTAGGGTATGGTTTAGGGTTAGGGTTAGGGTTAGTTTGAGGGTTAGGGCTCGGTTTAGGGTACGGGTTAGGATTAGGGTACGTGTTAAGGTTAGGGTAGGGGTTAGGTTTAGGGTACGCGTTAGGGTTAGGATAGTTATTAAACCTATCCAACTGTCTAGATACCCCTTAGCACGTCAAGGAATATTATTTGGGGGTCCAGCCAGGGAGAAGAGTTTAGACACTAGGAGAAGATAAGGAACACACCCATTATCAAGAAATCACATTAGGATTGTCTATTTAACCTGTTCCTTAAAACACTAGTGCTTAGGAAATCTATTGGAGGCAGAAGCAGTCAAGGGTAGCTTAGGGTTAGGGTTAGGGTTAGGGTTAGGGTTAGGGTACGGCTTAGGGTACGGGTTCGGGTACGGGTTCGGGTACGGTGTAGGGTATGGGTTAGGGTTAGGGTTAGGGTTAGTTTGAGGGTTAGGGCTCGGTTTAGGGTACGGGTTAGGATTAGGGTACGTGTTAAGGTTAGGGTAGGGGTTAGGGTTAGGGTACGCGTTAGGGTTAGGGTACGCGTTAGGGTTAGGGTAGTTATTAAACCTATCCCACTCTCTAGATACCCCTTAGCACGTCAAGGAATATTATTTGGGGGTCCAGCCATGGAGAAGAGTTTAGACACTAGGAGAAGATAAGGAACACTCCCATTATCCTGAAATCACAATAGGATTCTATTTTTAACCTGTTCCTTAATACACTAGTGCTTAAGAAATCTATTGGAGGCAGAAGCAGTCAAGGGTAGCTTAGGGTTAGGGTTAGGGTTAGGGTTAGGGTACGGCTTAGGGTACGGGTTCGGGTACGGTTTCGGGTGCGGCGTAGGGTATGGGTTAGGGTTAGGGTTAGGGTTAGTTTGAGGGTTATGGCTCGGTTTAGGGTACGGGTTAGGATTAGGGTACGTGTTAGGATTAGGTTAGGTGTTAGGTTTAGGGTACGCATTAGGGTTAAGGTAGTTATTAATCCTATCCCACTCTCTAGATACCCCTTAGCACGTCAAGGAATATTATTTGGGGGTCCAGCCATGGAGAAGAGTTTAGACACTAGGAGAAGATAAGGAACACACCCATTATCAAGAAATCACATTAGGATTCTCTTTTTAACCTGTTCCTTAAAACACTAGTGCTTAGGAAATCTATTGGAGGCAGAAGCAGTCAAGGGTAGCTTAGGGTTAGGGTTAGGGTTAGGGTTAGGGTTAGGGTACGGCTTAGGGTACGGGTTCGGGTACGGGTTCGGGTACGGCGTAGGGTATGGGTTAGGGTTAGGGTTAGGGTTAGTTTGAGGGTTAGGGCTCGGTTTAGGGTACGGGTTAGGATTAGCGTACGTGTTAGGGTTAGGGTAGGGGTTAGGGTTAGGGTACGCGTTAGGGTTAGGGTAGTTATTAAACCTATCCCACTCTCTAGATAACACTTAGCAAGTCAAGGAATATTATTTGGGTGTCCAGCCATGGAGAAGAGTTTAGACACTAGGAGAAGATAAGGAACACACCCATTATCAAGAAATCACATTAGGATTCACTTTTTAACCTGTTCGTTAAAACACTAGTGCTTAGGAAATCTATTGGAGGCAGAAGCAGTCAAGGGTAGCTTAGGGTTAGAGTTAGGGTTAGGGTTAGTGTTAGGGTACGGCTTACCGTTCGGGTTCGGGTACGGGTTCGGGTACGGCGTAAGGTATGGGTTAGGGTTAGGTTTAGGGTTAGTTTGAGGGTTAGGGCTCGGTTTAGGGTACGGGTTAGCATTAGGGTACGTGTTAGGGTTAGGGTAGGGGTTAGGGTTAGGGTACGCGTTAGGGTTAGGGTAGTTATTAAACCTATCCCACTCTCTAGATACCCCTTAGCACGTCAAGGAATATTATTTGGGGGTCCAGCCATGGAGAAGAGTTTAGACACTAGGAGAAGATAAGGAACACACCCATTATTAAGAAATCACATTAGGATTCTCTTTTTAACCTGTTCCTTAAAACACTAGTGCTTAGGTAATCTATTGGAGGCAGAAGCAGTCAAGGGTAGCTTAGGGTTAGGGTTAGGGTTATTGTTAGGGTAAGGCTTAGGGTACGGGTTCGGGTACGGCGTAGGGTATGGGTTAGGGTTAGGGTTAGGGTTAGTTTGAGGGTTAGGGCTCGGTTTAGGTTACGGTTTAGGATTAGGGTACGTGTTAGGGTTAGGGTACGCGTTAGGGTTAGGGTAGTTATTAAACCTATCCCACTCTCTAGATACCCCTTAGCACGTCAAGGAATATTATTTGGGGGTCCAGCCATGGAGAAGAGTTTAGACACTAGGAGAAGATAAGGAACACACCCATTATCCTGAAATCACAATAGGATTCTATTTTTAACCTGTTCCTTAATACACTAGTGCTTAAGAAATCTATTGGAGGCAGAAGCAGTCAAGGGTAGCTTAGGGTTAGGGTTAGGGTTAGGGTTAGGGTTAGGGTACGGCTTAGGGTACGGGTTCGGGTACGGGTTTGGGTACGGCGTAGGGTATGGGTTAGGGTTAGGGTTAGGGATAATTTGAGGGTTAGTGCTCGGTTTAGGGTACGGGTTAGGATTAGGGTACATGTTAGGGTTAGGTTAGGGGTTAGGGTTAGGGTACGCGTTAGGGTTAGGGTAGTTATTAAACCTATCCCACTCTCTAGATACCCCTTAGCACGTCAAGGAATATTATTTGGGTATCCAGCCATGGAAAAGAGTTTAGACACTAGGAGAAGATAAGGAACACACCCATTATCCTGAAATCACATTAGGATTCTCTTTTTAACCTGTTCCTTAAAACACTAGTGCTTAGGAAATCTATTGGAGGCAGAAGCAGTCAAGGGTAGCTTAGGGTTAGGGTTAGGGTTAGGGTTAGCTTTAGGGTACCGCTTAGGGTACGGGTTCGGGTACGGCGTAGGGTATGGGTTAGGGTTAGGGTTAGGGTTAATTTGAGGGTTAGGGCTCGGTTTAGGGTATTGGTTAGGATTAGGGTACGTGTTAGGGTTAGGGTACGCGTTAGGGTTAGGGTAGTTATTAAACCTATCCCACTCTCTAGATACCCCTTAGCACGTCAAGGAATATTATTTAGGGGTCCAGCCATAGAGAAGAGTTTAGACACTAGGAGAAGATAAGGAACACACCCATTATCAAGAAATCACATTAGGATTCTCTTTTTAACCTGTTCCTTAAAACACTAGTGCTTAGGAAATCTGTTGGAGGCAGAAGCAGTCAAGGGTAGCTTAGGGTTAGGGTTATGGTTAGGGTTAGGTTTAGTGTTAGGGTACGGGTTAGGTTACGGGTTCGGGTACGGCGTAGGGTATGGGTTAGGGTTAGGGTTAGGGTTAGTTTGAGGGTTAGGGCTCGGTTTAGGGTACGGGTTAGGATTAGGGTACGTGTTAGGGTTAGGGTAGGGGTTAGGGTTAGGGTACGCGTTAGGGTTAGGGTAGTTATTAAACCTATCCCACTCTCTAGATACCCCTTAGCACGTCAAGGAATATTATTTGGGTGTCCAGCCATGGAGAAGAGTTTAGACACTAGGAGAAGATAAGGAACACACCCATTATCAAGAAATCACATTAGGATTCTCTTTTTAACCTGTTCCTTAAAACACTAGTGCTTAGGAAATCTATTGGAGGCAGAAGCAGTCAAGGGTAGCTTAGGGTTAGGGTTTCGGTTAGGGTACGGCTTAAGGTACGGGTTCGGGTACGGGTTCGGGTACGGGTTTGGGTATGGCGTAGGATATGGGTTAGGGTTAGGTTTAGGGTTAGTTTGAGGGTTAGGGCTCGGTTTAGGGTACGGGTTAGGATTAGGGTACGTGTTAGGTTTAGGGTAGGGGATAGGGTTAGGGTACGCATTAGGGTTAGGGTAGTTATTAAACCTATCCCACTCTCTAGATACCCCTTAGCACGTCAAGGAATATTATTTGGGTGTCCAGCCATGGAGAAGAGTTTAGACACTAGGAGAAGATAAGGAACACACCCATTATCAAGAAATCACATTAGGATTCTCTTTTTAACCTGTTCCTTAAAACACTAGTGCTTAGGAAATCTATTGGAGGCAGAAGCAGTCAAGGGTAGCTTAGGGTTAGGGTTAGGGTTAGGGCTAGGGTTAGGACACGGCTTAGGGTACGGGTTCGGGTACGGGTTCGTGTACGGCGTAGGGTATGGGTTTGGGTTAGTGTTAGGGTTAGTTTGAAGGTTAGGGCTCGGTTTAGGGTACGGGTTAGGATTAGGGTACGTGTTAGGGTTAGGGTAGGGGTTAGGGTTAGGGTACGCGTTAGGGTTAGGGTAGTTATTAAACCTATCCCACTCTCTAGATACCCCTTAGCACGTCAAGGAATATTATTTGGGGGTCCAGCCATGGAGAAGAGTTTAGACACTAGGAGAAGATAAGGAACACACCCATTATCAAGAAATCACATTAGGATTCTCTTTTTAACCTGTTCCTTAAAACACTAGTGCTTAGGAAATCTATTGGAGGCAGAAGCAGTCAAGGGTAGCTTAGGGTTAGGGTTAGGGTTAGTGTTAGGGTACGGGTTAGGAGTAGGGTACGTGTTAGGGTTAGGGTAGGGGTTAGGGTTAGGGTACGCGTTAGGGTTAGGGTAGTTATTAAACCTATCCCACTCCCTAGATACCCCTTAGCACGTCAAGGAATATTATTTGGGGGTCCAGCCATGGAGAAGAGTTTAGACACTAGGAGAAGATAAGGAACACACCCATTATCCTGAAATCACATTAGGATTCTCTTTTTATCCTGTTCCTTAATACACTAGTGCTTAGGAAATCTATTGGAGGCAGAAGCAGTCAAGGGGAGCTTAGGGTTAGGGTTACGGTTAGGGTTAGGGTTAGGGTATGGCTTAGGGTACGGGTTCGGGTACGGGTTCGGGTACGGCGTAGGGTATGGGTTAGGGTTAGGGTTAGGGTTAGTTTGAGGGTTAGGGCTCGGTTTAGGGTACGGGTTAGGATTAGGGTACGTGTTAGGGTTAGGGTAGGGGTTAGGGTTAGGTTACGCGTTAGGGTTAGGGTAGTTATTAAACCTATCCCACTCTCTAGATACCCCTTAGCACGTCAAGGAATATTATTTGGGGGACCAGCCATGGAGAAGAGTTTAGACACTAGGAGAAGATAAGGAACACACCCATTATCAAGAAATCACATTAGGATTCTCTTTTTAACCTGTTCCTTAAAACACTAGTGCTTAGGAAATCTATTGGAGGCAGAAGCAGTCAAGGGTAGCTTAGGGTTAGCGTTAGGGTTAGGGTACGGCTTAGGGTACGGGTTCGGGTACGGGTTCGGGTACGGGTTCGGGTACGGCGTAGGGTATGGGTTAGGTTTAGGGTTAGGGTTAGTTTGAGGGTTAGGGCTCGGTTTAGGTTACGGGTTAGGATTAGGGTACGTGTTAGGGTTAGGGTAGGGGTTAGGGTTAGGGTACGCGTTAGGGTTAGGGTAGTTATTAAACATATCCCACTCTCTAGATACCCCTTAGCACGTCAAGGAATATTATTTGGGGGTCCAGCCATGGAGAAGAGTTTAGACACTAGGAGAAGATAAGGAACACAACCATTATCAATAAATCACATTAGGATTCTCTTTTTAACCTGTTCCTTAAAACACTAGTGCTTAGGAAATCTATTGGAGGCAGAAGCAGTCAAGGGTAGCTTAGGGTTAGGGTTTCGGTTAGGGTACGGCTTAAGGTACGGGTTCGGGTACGGGTTCGGGTACGGGTTTGGGTATGGCGTAGGATATGGGTTAGGGTTAGGTTTAGGGTTAGTTTGAGGGTTAGGGCTCGGTTTAGGGTACGGGTTAGGATTAGGGTACGTGTTAGGTTTAGGGTAGGGGATAGGGTTAGGGTACGCATTAGGGTTAGGGTAGTTATTAAACCTATCCCACTCTCTAGATACCCCTTAGCACGTCAAGGAATATTATTTGGGTGTCCAGCCATGGAGAAGAGTTTAGACACTAGGAGAAGATAAGGAACACACCCATTATCAAGAAATCACATTAGGATTCTCTTTTTAACCTTTTCCTTAAAACACTAGTGCTTAGGAAATCTATTGGAGGCAGAAGCAGTCAAGGGTAGCTTAGGGTTAGGGTTAGGGTTAGGGCTAGGGTTAGGACACGGCTTAGGGTACGGGTTCGGGTACGGGTTCGTGTACGGCGTAGGGTATGGGTTTGGGTTAGTGTTAGGGTTAGTTTGAAGGTTAGGGCTCGGTTTAGGGTACGGGTTAGGATTAGGGTACGTGTTAGGGTTAGGGTAGGGGTTAGGGTTAGGGTACGCGTTAGGGTTAGGGTAGTTATTAAACCTATCCCACTCTCTAGATACCCCTTAGCACGTCAAGGAATATTATTTGGGGGTCCAGCCATGGAGAAGAGTTTAGACACTAGGAGAAGATAAAGAACACACCCATTATCAAGAAATCACATTAGGATTCTCTTTTTAACCTGTTCCTTAAAACACTAGTGCTTAGGAAATCTATTGGAGGCAGAAGCAGTCAAGGGTAGCTTAGGGTTAGGGTTAGGGTTAGTGTTAGGGTACGGGTTAGGAGTAGGGTACGTGTTAGGGTTAGGGTAGGGGTTAGGGTTAGGGTACGCGTTAGGGTTA